>NC_059102.1:173662399-173989882 GCF_020740685.1 Jaculus jaculus | reverse complement strand
CAGATAGGACAGCTGTGCTTGCAAGCATGAATGATCTGCAGCCCAGGACCACAGCTGTGCCCTGCCTTTAGTGCCTTGGAACCCTAGCATTTGTGCCTACCCCTAACCACAGCTGGGTAGGTCATAGAGGACTCACTGGTGTCTCCTGGCAGGTGGTTTCCAGATAGTCCTGTGCTCCCCAGCTGGGGCAGGGGAGATGTATGAAAGGGGCACTTGAAAGACAATGCCAGCCGTGTGGGCAGGAGTAGGAGCAAGGTGTGGGGCTCCAGGATCAATGGACCATGATGGACCTGTGGTGCATAGAGTTGGTACTAATTGGGTGCACAGGTTCCAGACACACAGAGCCCTTTAGCAGCCCAGAATGCACAGTCCCCACTCATGAAAGTACTTGGGATATATAGGCCCTAGACACACCACACCCCTTATGCTGTTTCCCTCACCAACTAGGATTTCATAAGCCACAAGCACACTGGCCCCCAGAATGCACAGGATCAGACATCCAATGACCCTCATGATATGGGAGCATCTAGGTCCCAGGTACACCAAACCCCTTCCCAGCCTGGAGCTCACAGACCCCACAAATACAGGCACCCCTATATGTGAATCCTTAAACAGAAACATCTTAAATGTTTCATAGAGCAGATGAGGTTGTCTAAGTCATGCCATAGTGCAGATCCCAACCTGTGTGTGGCTAAACCAATACTAAGGATGCATGATTATCTCATCCATACCAGCATTTCTGTTTTCATTCAGAAGGTTGTTCTCAAGAAAATTTAAATCTTTCAAAATGTGTTACCTATCCAATATGAGCAATCAGAAAAATTTATCTAAATGTAAAGCTTCCTTGTGATCCCGGTGATAAAAAGCTGTGGATGTTACTGACCACCTAGAAGCCATTTATTTCAGAAAACAATTGCCACCCCTAAAGCAGGGTGTGTTAAAAACCAATGTTCGTTATAGGGCACTGATAACCAAGATGTTGGGAGGAAGCTGGCTTGACTTTTAATTTTGTACATTTATAGACAGCAAAAAGAAAAAGAACAACATACAAATAAAATACAAGAAAAAGGAAAATGAATGTATGGGGAGAGAGAGAATGCACTGTGGGTTTGTTAATTTCCAGGTGGTTGATAAAGATACAATTCTTTTTTTTTTTTTTAAAGCTTTTTTAAAATTTTTTAAATTTAATTTATTAGTATTCTTTTCAGTAAATACAGGCAGTTTGGTACCATTGTTTAGGCTCATCTGTGATCTATCCCCTCCCATTGGACCCTCCTTGTTGATGAAAATGGGTCGCGCATTGTGGAGTTAGCCCCCAGTTATTGGTATGATAAATGTCTCTGCAAATCATGACCCAACATGTGACTCTGACATTCTTTCCTCCCCCTCTTCCGCAAAATTTCCCTGAGCCATGTTGGGTTCATTTTAGGTCTGTTTCAGTGCTGAAGTGTTGGGGGCCTCTGAGGCTCTGGCTCTCTGATTTGGTAGGAGTTGATTTTTCTCTGCGTTGGTCTCCTTCCCCTTTGTGCTGGTATCCGGTTCATAGGAAAACATCACCCTTGCTTGTTTCGCCAGTTGTCCTTAGTTTCAGTTGGGCCCCTTTTGAGGTATGTTGGGGCAGCTCTCTCCTTAGGATCTGCATCTATCTGGAAAAGAGAAGCAGATTCTCCAATGGAGAGTAAGTTAGCACCCGGAGAACTGAGATAACACTCACTTTTTTGATAGACAGTATGATAGGTGTAGGCCCTCTTATACCCCGTGTTTGATGGTAGCTTGATATTGGAGAGTGGGCTTATGTTTGGGTATGGTTCTAACTTGTTTCCCAGCTCCAGCTATGGGTCTAGTACCACTGAGGGCATCAATTAGCCAAATCAAGAGCAGTTCGTTCCTCACCATGGCTCTGTGCCACTATTGCACTCGTGTGGGCATCACAACAGGTTATTTGTTGCTAAGTAGGTTAGACCATGAGTTTCTTGGACAGATATTGGTCGTTTCCCCCAGTTGCCCATGTAGCACCTTCTGGCACTTGACATGCTGACTGTCTGGGGACTGACTCTCTCCTGGCTTCCAGCCATGTCATTCCATTTTATGTGTCAGCTGCGTATGGAGTCTTCAGCAATAGGGTCTTACCACTGGCCTTTGGTGGGTCACCAAGTACTCTGACAGAAGTCTGTCATTGTTTTGGGAAACACTGTAGGTTTCTCTGATCAAAAGCTCATTGTGGATGGTAGGCCCAAGCTGGAAGTGGGGGTTACAGGTCAGTGTCCACTAAGAAACTGAGGAAAAACATAACTAATATACAAGAGTTAGAGAGGAGAGAGATAGAGGGGAGAAGGGGAGAGGGAGGGAGGGAAGATGTAGGAGATTTATGTCAGTCTTGATCCTACCCTCTCCAGTGTCTTGTGGTTCAGGGTTTTCCTGTAAGGGTCTAGTGAAGGTTGAGCCATTTGGTCTGACTTTTAGGAAGTAGAATTTTATGGTACCATTGCCATTTGGGTCCGGATTACTGTTTTCCACCCTTCGATGCCCTCCCCGCCCTCCCATCCATCTTATTGTCTAGTCCATGAGGTGCTTGCTGGGTATGTAAGGTATCTTGGGTAGATTTAGGTTAGGTGTTGTAGATGAGTGAGACTATGTGTCAATTTTTTTTCTGTGATTGGGTAAGTTCGCTGAGAATGATCTGTTCCAGGTTCAACCATTTTTCCTCAAATTTCTTTATGTCGTTTTTTCTTACTGCTGTATAGAATTCCATTGTGTAGATATACCACATCTTTGTTATCTATTCTTCTAATGACGGACATCTGGGTTGATTCCAGCTTTTAGCTATTACAAATTGAGCTGCTACAAACATGGTTGAGCAAATCCCTCTGGCTTTTTGTTTGAAGGTTTTAGGGTAGATGCCCCAGTAATGGTATAACTGGGTCTGTTGGTATTTCTATAGTCAGCTTTTTCAGGAGTCTCCATCTTGCTTTCCAAAGTGGTTGTACCATCCTGCATTCCCACTTTACAGACAAGCATATTATAAGCAAAGCCAATAGAATACCTATAGAATGGGAGAAAATATTCGCAGGTTATCCAACTGATAGAGGCCTTATCTCTAGAATTTACAAAGAACTCAAAAGTCTAAACAATAAGAAGACAAATACCCCACTCACAAAATGGGGCACAGAGTTAAACAGGCAATTCACAGAGGAAGAGATACAAATGGCAAACACACACTTAAGAAAATGTTCATCATCCCTAATCATCAGAGAAATGCAAATTAAAACAACTATGAGATTCCACCTTACCCCAATAAGGATAGCCAACATCAAAAGGTCAAATGAAAATAAATGCTGGCTAGGATGTGGAGAAGCAGGGACACTCATTCACTGTTGGTGGGAATAAAGATACAGTTCTATCAACAAGGGAGCCAGTTTACCAACATTATGAATAATTATTCAGTGAAGTATTCTGTGAAATGAATGATTTCTGGATTTACAATTCTACTTTTAGCTCATATTGTTAAAATAAAATCCTGATACCTCTTATCTAGTTAGATGGTAGTTGTCAATAATCACAGCACTTGGGAAACAGATAAAGAAATATTATGAGCTCGAAGCCAGCTTGGACTACACATTTTGAGACATCTGTTTCAAAATAACAGTAAAATAATAATGCGGACTTTTATCCGTTTACAAATACTAGTTGACATTTTAGTTTATAAAATGTCCTTATGAATCCAAGGATGTAGCTCAGTCATTAAAGGAATCATCAAAAGAAAGAGGGCATTTGTTCAGGTCAACATCACCAATGTAAAAGGCAGGTTTTGCAGTGCATGCCTGGAATCCTATTGTTTGGGAGGCAATGACAGGAGGGTCAATGGGACTTCCTGGCTAAGCAGTCTAGCCTACTTAATGAGCTCCTGTATTGCTGAGAGACATTGCCTCAATGACAAGGTGGTGACAGCTAAGGAAAATGCACTATATCAACTACAATTATAAACATGCACATACATGTGCCTATATACATGTAAACAAATAAACACATGCACACAAACATACCCATGTACATAGATAATCTTTATAGTATGAAATATATATGCATATATAATACTACCATTTAAATATCATACTACAAATACATCAACAGAAATGAAAACATCCCTTTACTGGGATCCTTGTTAATGAGTGAACATTAATTTACCAGAAAATGTCTTAACATCCATGGTAAGCTGATATACTCAGTGCTTTCAAAGTGTATAATTGCAGTATTTCTTCATTTCTATGTATGTCTTTAACATGCAAAGTTGTGTGTGAAATACTTCATGTAAGGTTCGGGAGTACCATTTTCTGCCTCATTACTATATAATATTTTTAATTAATTAATTAATTGCAAGCAGAGACATTGAGAACCACTTTGTGCATCTGATTTTACATGGGTACTGAGAAATTGAACCCAGATAATTAATTATGTTTTGCAGGCAAGTACCTTAACTGCTAAGCCATATCTCCAGCCCTATTGAGTAATATTTAATATTCCACCATACCACAAAGTTATTTATTGAAAGCTACAAAAGTTACAAGTCAGAAAAGTAGGTTCCATGAATAAAATGTGGAAATATTTTCTAACAACTGTCTGCAAATATTTATGTGATATTAAGTAAAATCAAGTGACTGACATAAAGTTATGACCTGAACATCTTTTAGGACTTATTCCCCCCGGTTCCAATGTGTTGACAATAGTTAAATTGAGCTGTTTGTAATTTTATACTACTTGAGGAATATTTTTGTTCATGCCTTTCTCTGAATACCTAAATAGTTAGTTAAAGTTGGGTATAAATTTAGTGGTTAACTTTGCAGTCATAGAACATTTGAATATTTGCTATCCATAGATTGTTCCATAAAATATTACAAAATAAAGTCTCAGGTCTTTTTTTCTGCCATCAATGTGTAAAGATTGAATTTGTTCCTGATCCTATACAATAGTTGATATTTCCAATATTTGAATTTTTTTTCTTTTTCCTTTCTTTGCAGAAAGATAGCATCACATTCAAAACCAACAAGCATACTCATAGCACAGGCATATGGGACTCTGCATAAATCCCATAAGTGGGAGGTTGGGGCAAGTGGATCACCATTGCCAGACAAGCTTAGGCTACATAGCAAGTCCTTGAAAAACATATACAATTAACACAAAGAAACAGACACATACTATATCTGGGATGAAGATATGATTTCTGACATGGCTTATAAGAGGATGGTATTAGTATCATAGGCAAAATCAATCCATTAGTAGAAAATGGCAGGCAAGGAAAAAATGACATATTTCTATGGTTTGCAAATATTTTCTATTTACTGTTAATACATATTTGATTAAATGAAAATAGTTGAAAGAATGATGTTCATCACATATTATGTCACATAGTCTTATGTAAACAAAAATTATACAAGTGAGGTTGGGATCTTTGCATACATTTTTAAAACCATCTTTTACTTGTAATTTTTTCCAGGGCCTCTTTCACATCCTTGTTCCGCAGGCTATAAATAAGGGGGTTCAGCATGGGAATCACAAGGGTGTAAAACAATGAGGTCATTTTGTCTTGATCTAGGGAGTAAGAAGAACTAGGACGAAAATATGTGAAGAGGAGCGTTCCCTGGAAAATCGCAACTGCCGTCAAGTGGGAGGTACAGGTAGAGAACGCCTTGACCCTCCCCTCAGCAGAGCGGATCTTTAGAACTGATAATATGATGTAGCAGTAGGAGACAAGGACTCCTGAGATAGTGCTCAGTTCAAGGAAACCATAAATAATGAATAATACCAGCTGATTGACCTGAGTGTCAGAGCAGGAAAGTAGGTACAGTGGAGGCAAGTCACAGAAGAAATGGTTGATCTTATTAGATCCACAGAAGCATAATTGGAAGGCCAATGTCGTATGTATCAAAGCATCTGCCGTACCCACGAGGTAAACCGCGGCCATGAGCAGGGAGCACACCCTGCTGGACATGTTCACTGTGTAGAGCAAGGGGCTGCTGATGGCCTGGTACCGGTCAAAGGCCATCACTGCCAGCAGCACGCACTCAGAATCTGCAAATGTACAGGAGATGAAGAATTGCAGAGCACAGCCAAGGAAGGAAATGGACTTGTTCTTGCCAAATATGTCAGTCAACATCCTGGGACCAATTGCAGTTGAATAGCAGAGGTCACAGAAGGAGAGATTGCTGAGGAAAAAATACATGGGTGTGTGAAGCTGTGGGTCCATTCTGATCAGAAGTATCATCCCAAGATTTCCCAGAAGGTTAATGAGATACACAAGTAGAAACATGGAAAATAGTGTCACTTTCATCTCCTGGCTGTTGGTAATCCCCACGAAAACAAAGTCATTCAAGGAGGAGCAATTTCCTCTATCCATCCTTTGTTAGTGCCTATACTTTTGAGAAAATAATAAAAAATAATAGATGCACATTTTGCTCTTCTTCATATCGACAATGTATTTGAAAAGCAAAACACAATTTAATTCTTGTCATTTTCATCTGGTAGAAATTGCCTAGTGCTATGCCATTTTGAAACTACTGTTATCCATTAGATAAAACAAAATAAAACATCTAAGATAGCAATCAGATAACTTTAATAGAAATCTCGATACCATTGCTGAGTTTTATGACCTTCCATGAGCTTTGTAATATTGTGGAATTTGCTTTCCTTATGTCAGCAGATAGATTTGACTATATTGACTCTCATTTCATCCTCACAACACTATGGACTATGCACAGATTCTACAGAGAAAATCTATATGGTAAAGAGTAAGTCATTGCTATTCCACGTTATATTTGCATTAGCCCTAAAATGATTTGAACTATTACAGTTCTGAAAACTTGCACTTGCTTGAAACATATTATTCATTGTAAAATAGTCAGAGACTAATAATGATAATTATAAAATGTATCTGCTTAGTTGTAGAAATCATTCACTTATAGCAATAAAAATGTTTATGGGTTTTCTTTGTCTTTGTTGTTTCTTCAGTACTTAATAAGAGATGAAATAAGTTTTATTCAATTTTATTTACATATTCTATCATTGCTTTGACACTGATCTCATTGCTTGTTAATGGTAGTAATCTGGTGCCAAATGGGAAAACATCTAACCAATGAAATATACTATAAAAAGGCAGTATCAACAGAATTTTAGCAGTTTTAGAAATTTGCAGTTCAAGTCTTACATTTTATCTTAAGGTTTTAAAGTCATTAAAGTTGTGGATGATAGATTTTATTAACTATGCATGCTTCTCATATGTGGATATTTTCATTTCTATATTTTATGTGTGTTTATAGGACTGTATTTGTATGGCCCTGTGAACAGGGTGTGTATGATAGATACGTGTGACTCACTGTTTAGATTAAGTAAAGACACTAAAGGTTGCACAGTGAGCTGAGTTTGCACATACTACTTGTCATGTAGTAAGACCATAATACTAACTTAATTTTAAATCTCTTAAATTCATGTATATTCATATATACTGATAAAATTAATAAAATATGTAACTAGACTAAAATAAAATTATCAAAATGCAAGCTAAGTAATATTAAGCTATGTGGAATTGTTTCAACTTTTAGAGTAAAAAAAAATCAGTCATTAGAATAATTTCTTAGACTTGAAAGTGACAAAATGATCCCTTTCAAATCTATGCATTTTGTATAGAGGTAAATTTATTTTTACTTTATTCTTTAAATCTGAAGATTCAGGAACCCACCTGAGAGAAGTAAATGTATGATATTGGTATGAGAACACTGTGCAGAGAGAATTTATTTTATTTGGTGTCATTTGGGACTTAAGGTACAGGAACCATTTTCCCAAGGCTTTGGAGTGATTAATCCTGTTTATGTTTGTTTATTCTCCTTTGTGAATTCAATCCTTTTCATTAGCAAGGCTTATCTAGAACTGTTTACTACTGCCTTTAAATTGATCTATGCCAGCATGACCTCAAAATATGTTTCTATGTATGAGTTTGTGTGTCACATATGAAAATTACAATCTGAACCTTCTTTCTCTGAAGTAGAAATCTAGTACCTCAAACTTAAAAACAGCCCTACATTTAATCATTCCTAACTACTTTCAATTGTTTATTTATTCTTGCTTTTAATACACTCCTGTTATTATCTCAGATAAAATATTGCTATTTTTGAAGCATTTATTTCATTTGTTTATATTATGATGATTTACTTACCATAGTATTTTTCATTAAAACTTAAATTAACAGAGATAGCTTTGCTTGTTCCTGTGTTGTTTGGTTATTGACTGGACTTCCAATAGAATTTTGAGAAGAAAAGTCTTAAGAATAGGCATCCTTACCAGGTTTTGATCTTACAGGATAATTTTCACATGTTTCTAACTTATAATAACAGCTGAATCACTTTCATACATATGGCATTTGCTTTGTGAGAGTGTTTACAATGCAGGATGTAGAATTTTTTTTCAAATAATTTTTGTCACCTACTGAGATGATTATATTTTCAATCTCTAAAATATTTCATATAGTGAATGACATTTATTATTTCCTCATGCTGAATCACTCTTATCTTTAATGAATCTTTCTACTTAATCATGAAGATGGTATTGATGTACACATGAATACAGTTTGCTAATTTTTGTCAGCAATGCCAATGTGAGATATTACATAGTATTTTACTTTAATGACTTTATCTTTGTTGATTTTATCAGGGTAATTGTGATATGATAAAAATTAATTTAGAAGTTTTCCTTCTATTATCTTTTTAATTTTTTTTTTTAATTTATTAGAGACAAAGAGAGGGAAAGAGAGAGAATAAGACCTCTAGTCATTGGAAATGAACTCCAGGCACATGTGCCACCTTGTGCATCTGCCTTTTATGAGACCTGAAGAATTGAACCTGGGTCTTCACAGGCAAGCACCTTAACCACTAAGCCTTCTCTCCAGCCCTCGCCTATTATGTTTTTAGAAGAATTGATGTAAGAAAACAAAGATGGATATCAATCTTAGGAAGTTTGTAGACCAGGCTCACAGGGACATATGTCTCTCTCGTATGTCTCTGGCATAATACAACTGTTAATCATGTGTGACCAGGTGATAGTGAAGATAGGTATAGCAGAGGAATCTAGACAGAGGCCCATGGGTTTGTGAAGGAGGCTTTAAGATGGGAGTACAGGGAATACAGTGGAAGAGGGTGATTCTGGGGACAAAAAGGTACACATGGGTGGAGATGAAAGTTAACAGGAAACAGGGAGATACAACCAACATAAATGGAAAATCTATGTAAACTTATATGTAAGCTATTTTTTGAGAAGAAAGAAAATATCACTAATTCAACAAATAACAAAAGGGCAATGATTTTGAATAGGATGTCCCAATAAAAATTCATATCAAAGAAATAGACTGGTAAAATATAACTTTGAAACGACTTTATCTTTATTATTATTTTCAACTTACTCATCATTAGTTTGCTAATATTTTGAGTCTCATGAGAGTCAGCTTTGGTAGCGTGTGTTTCCAGGTGTCTGCCAGCTGGTCCGGCTCTGCGTGGAAGCGCACCGAGTAGGGCTTGCCCTGCACGCAAGAGGCTGAGTCGGAGCCCACTGGCGCCCGCCCACCCCGCGAGTCACTGCCCCTGAGATGGCTACCTGTTTGCTGGGCCATGTTGCTGCTGGTCTTCACCGGCTGCAATGGACAGACACTATGGGCTCAGAAAGGGTCACATCCCATTCTGCTCTCTGCCTCTGTTCACCGACCTGGGCTCCAGCCTCGTGTAAATCTCCCCCATACCACTCCTCTGGCCCCTGATCACTGTATTCCCTTTTTCCCCCCACTGTGGTCCTCTCCTAGGCCACATACCACATTCCTTCTTGGTCTTTGGCAACTGTTCCTGGGGAGTTTGCAGATGTTTTTTGGAGTTGGGTGGGTAGGGAGGACCATGTAGAGAGGAAAGGTGTCCTCAAACTTGCTCATTTAATTCTTAGGTTCCCGGCAGCAGTGGCTCTTGAATTAGGGCAACTGGCATGTTTGAGAGCCCAGCACAAGCTTTTAATTCCAGCACTTTGTAGGCAGAGGTAAAAGGATCGTAAGTTCAAGGCTACCCTGAGACTACATAGGGAACTCCAGGTCAGCCTAGGATAGAGTGAGATACTAACTTCAACGACATTCCCCCCCCTCCAAAAAAAAAAAATACAAAGTGAGAATGTTGGAGAGATTGCTTACTGGTTAAGATATTTGCATACAAAGCCTAAAGACAGGAACATTTCCTCAGGACCCACATCAAGCCATATGCACAAGGTGGCACATGCTTCTGGAGTTTGATTTTGGTTGCTACAGGCCCCAGTGTGCCCATTCTATCAAAAATAAACAAATAAATAAATAAAATAAAATTTAAAAGAAAAACACCAGAAAACAAAACTAAACTAAACAAAAAGAGCCCAGCACATATGAAAGATGGGCACTTGGTTACATCTCCAGGAACTGCCACCTTCCCTCCTGGAACACATATAGGGTTGCTGGGGACCAGAGTGCACAGGGTCTCTTGCCTTTGTCTTAAGATGCCTTACTTTTCTCTGAAGAGCCTAGGGAGACTATCTGCTTCTCAGGAAATGTATAAGAAAGGGCCAAATGAAGGCTAGGTCTTATAACAGGGTCCCCAGCAGTTGCTTGCTGTGGCTCATGGGCTAGTGTGTTAGAAGAAAACTGATTTTGGGGTGGGGTAGAGGGAAAAATCAGTGGTTGTGAATTTAAGTGAGGAATTGTGACCCAAGTGCTATCCCATTACTCAGATCCCCTTTCATGTTGAAATAAGTTTGTCCTCACTAGCTTTTTCTTGAAAATTGGATTGACTTTGAATTCCGGGCTTATGCTTTTCTAAATGAGTTGTAAGTAGATACCAACCCACCTATTTATTTGTTAGAGAGAGAATGCACGTGCCAGGGTCTCTAATCCCTGCAAATTAACTCCAGATGCACAGGCCACCTTGTGTATCTGGCTTAGGTGGGTCCTGGGGAATGGGACCTAGATCCTTTGGCTTCATAGGCAAATGCCTTAACTGCTAAACCACATCTCCAGCTCCCACCTTCCCCTTTTTCTTTTAAGTAGCTTTACTTGATGGGATTATTTTGTTGTGGTCTTGCAGTTTTTAATTTTATGGCGTTAAAAATCACTCCCCTGGGGCTGGAGAGATGGCTTAGCGGTTAAGCGCTTGCCTATGAAGCCTAAGGACCCCAGTTCGAGGCTCGGCTCCCCAGGTCCCACGTTAGCCAGATGCACAAGGGGGCGCACGCGTCTGGAGTTTGTTTGCAGAGGCTGGAAGCCCTGGCGCGCCCATTCTCTCTCTCTCCCTGTATCTGTCTTTCTCTCTGTGTCTGTCGCTCTCAAATAAATAAATAAAAATTTAAAAAAAAAATCACTCCCCTGTTTTCACATTTGTAGGTTGACAATGAAATTGGGTCCCAAGTCAGTAAGCCTGGTGCAATCACCTCTCTTCAGTGAACAAGTTTTGATCATCTACCATATTTCGGACACTGACCTGGGTACTAGATACATGGCAATGAAAGACAGACAAGGTTCTTGCTCTCATGAAGCTTGTAGTGAAGTCAGAGGAAGGGAGAGCCAGTTTCATCTTATGAAACCATGGCAGTAGGAAGTAGAAAGGCTGGGGAGAGGGAAGGATTTAGAATTCTAGACATAGGAAGGCAGGGATGGCTTTTCTGAGGAAGTGATGTGTGCGTTTCTCCCTCTGATGGAAGTGGTTAAGCTTGCACAGTGACTCCTACTGTGCCAAGATGCTTTAATAACAACAACCCTATTGTAAATTAAATTAATATGTATTTAAAAAAATTGTATGCTGGAGAGATGATTTACAAGTTAAGGCACTCACAGGAAAAGCCAAAGGACCCAGGTTCAATTCCCCAGGACCCACGTAAGTCATTTTGAAAAAGTGGTACATGCATCTGGAGTTCATCTGCAGTGGCTGGAGGCCCTGGTGCACCCATTCTTTCTCTATATATCTGGTTCTTTCTCTCTCTGTCTGTCACACACAAATAAAAATATAATTAAATGAAAAAATATATTCTAAAACAAAATTGTATGAAGCTGGTTGTGGTGGCACACACCTTTAATCCAAGCACTTGGAAGGCAGAAGTAGGAGGATCATCAGGAGTTCAAGGCCACCTTGAGACTACATAGTGAAATCCAGGTCAGCCTGGACTAGAGTGAGCCCCTATCTTGAAAAACCAAAATAAATAAATAAATAAATAAATAAATAAATAAATAAATAAATAAATAAATGGTAAAGCAGGCAGGTGTGGTGGTGCATGACTTTAATTCCAATACTCAGGAGGCTTAGGTAGGAGGATCTCTGTGTGTGTCTGTGGCTTATATCAATAGCTACGCATTTTCTTGGTATTTTTTCCAGATTCTTGACTGGTTTACCTGTGGAACCTGTCCTCATGGAAAGGTATGAGTATCCTCTGTAGGGTGCAGTGGACCTGCTTCGAATGCTACAGTAGGCTGTAGTCTTTTTTTTAAAGTTCAGTCAGTTGAAGTCAGTAGTGACATCAATAATGAGTGTGTCCATAGCAATGGTGTGGTGACCATTTTTTATTTATGAAGGTGCGCAATTCTACAGACTCAACAACTGCTTTCTTTCACTACTAAATAAATAGCCAAAATCATCTGAAGGCATCAAGTACAGTTTATGCCAGGCTCATGATGACCATGTGACTGGTGCCAGGGCAAAGAGCTGAGGTCTAATGCATGAGCAATCAAGTGGTTCTCATGTATGAGCACAGCTCTGAGGGTCGGGGAACTAAGAGTACCTGTGCCCAGGACAAGGATTCCTTCTATTCACAACAGTGTGCAAAGTGTTAGTGCTTATAGGATAGTTAAGCATCTAAAGACAAAAGGGAAACTGGATCCAGACATCAGCAGAACTGTTACCTTAATCCCTCTCTGCTGCTAGAACAATGTATCCTTGAGATAGAGAAATTCCTCAGCAGTTAAGGTGCTAGCCTGCAATGCCTTACCACCTGGATTCAATTCTTCGGTATGTATGAAAAGCCAGATGCACAGTGGCACATGCAGCTGGAGTTCGTTTGCAGAGGCTAGATGCCCTGTTGTGCCCATTTTCTCTGTGCAAATAAATAAATAAAAATATTCAAAACTATACTACAGGCAGCCAGGCATGGTGGCACATGCCTTTAACCCCAGCACAAAGGGGGCAGAGGTAGGAGGATTGCCATGAGTTCGAGGCAATCTTGAGACAACATAGTAAATTCCAGGTCAGCCTGAGCCAGAGCAAGACCCTACCTCAAAAAGAAAGAAAAAAGAAAAAGAAAAGAAAAGAAAAGAAAAGAAAAGAAAAGAAAAGAAAGAAAGAAAGAAAGAAAGAAAGAAAGAAAGAAGGAAAGAAACAAACTAAAAACTATACTAGAGGTGACAGAGAAAAAGAGAGATTTCTGCTACTTTGCTATAGGAGTTAATCACCTTCAGGAGTTTTGGGATGGAGTCTCTCGGGTCTCTTACATATACAATTATGTCATCAGTGAATAGAGCTAACTTAACTTCTTCCTTTACAAATTGTATCCCTTTTATTTCCTTCTCTGGTCTTATTGCTTGAGGTACGACTATATTGAAGAGCAGAGGTGAGAGTGGAGAACCCTGTCTTGCTCCTGATCTTAATGGGAATTCCTCCAGTCTCTCTCCATTAACTATTATTTGGGCCTTAGGAGCTTTGCATATTGCCTTTATTATGTTAAGATATGAACCAACCATACCAATTCTTTCCAATGTTTTGATCATGAAGTGATGTTGCATCATGTCAAAGGCCTTTTCTGCATCTATCAAAATGATCATGTGGTTTTTATGTTTAACCTTGTTTATGTGGTGTATTACATTGACAGATTTCCATATGTTGAACCACCCCCATGTTCCTGGGATGAATCCTACTTGGTCAAGGTGGATAATGCTTTTGATGGGTTGTTGGATTTGGTTTGCGAGGATTTTGTTCAAGATCTTTGCATCTAAGTTCATCAGGGATATAGGCCAGTAGTTTTCTTTTCTTGTGGCATCTCTGCCTGGTTTTGGAATTAGGGTGATGCTAGCTTCATAAAAGGAGTTTGGTAGCTTTCCCTGTTCACCAATTGTGTGGCACAGTTTGAGGAAGATTGGTTTGCGTTCTTAAATGAAGGTTTGATAGAATTCAGCTGAGAAGCCATCTGGTCCTGGGCTCTTCTTTTTGGGGAGGTTTTTTACTACCTTTTCAATATCGATAAGTGTGAAAGGTATGTTTAGGAGATTAATCTGCTCTGAGTTTAGCTTTGATAGATGGTATGCGTCCAGGAATTTATCCATCTGCTTCCACATTATGCAGTTTTGTGGAGGAGAGATTTTTGAAATAAATCCTGGTGATTCTCCCAATTTCATTTATTTCTGTTGTGATCTTTCCTTTTTCCATTTGAATTTTGTTAATTAGAAGTAACTCTTTTTTTTCCTTGATCAAATTGGCCAGGGGTTTGTCCATCTGGTTTATTTTTTCAAAGAACCAGTTCTTTGTTTTGTCAATTGCCTTAATTGTTTTCTTAGTTTCCAACTCATTAATTTCTGCTCTGATTTTAATTAGTTCTTTCATTCTGGAGATCTTTGGGTTGGATTTTTCTTGTTTTTCCAGTGCCTCTAGGTGAATGGTTCAGGTATTGATTTGGGATCTCTCTGTCTTTTTTATGAAGGCATTGATTAGCAGAATATAAAAATCAGTGTACAAAAGTCAGTAGCCTTTCTATATGCAAATGAAAAAGATAGAGAGAAAGAAATAAGGGACATAGTCCCATTTTCAATAGCAACAAAAAACAATAAAATACCTTGGAATAACATTAACCAAAGAAGTGAATGATCTATACAATGAAAACATAAAAACACTCAAAAAAGAAATTGAGGAGGACTTGAGAAAATGGAAAGACCTCCCATGCTCCTGGATAGGCAGAATTAACAACGTGAAGATGGCAATCCTACCAAAAGCAATATACAGATTTAATGCCATTCCAATTAAAATCCCAATGGTGTTCTTCACAGAGATAGAAAAAATGATCTTAAATATCATATGGAAAGGCAGAAGGCCTCGCAAATCCAAACATATCCTCAGCAAAAGAAATACCTCTGGTGGCATCACCATACCTGACTTTAAGCTATATTACAAAGCCATAGAAATAAAAATAGCATGGTCCTAGCATAAAAACAGGAGTATACACCAATGGAATTGACTTGAGGACCTGGACTTTGGGTCAAGCAACTACAGCTACTTCATATTTGACAAAAACCCTAACAATATAGGCTGGAACAAAGACAGCATTTTCAACAAATGTTGCTGGACAAACTGGAAACCATATGCAGGGAATTGATACTTGATCCACACATTTTTCCATGCACTATATTCAAGTCCAAAAATGGATCAAAGACCTCAATATAAGACCAGAAACTCAACTACTACTGGAAGAAAATATAGGAAGTACTTTCCATGATATAGGAATGGAAAAAGACTTCCTGAACAAAACTCCAGTAGCTCACGATCTTAAACAATCACTCAACCAATGAGATCACATGATGCTGAAGAGTTCCTTTACAGACAAGCATACAATAAGCAAAGCCTATGGATTACCCACAGAATGGGAGAAAATATTTGCTGGTTATCCAACTGACAGAGGCCTAATCTCTAGAATCTACAAAGAACTCAAAAATCTAATCATCATGGAAATGCAACTTAAAACAACAATATGATTCAATCTTACCCCAGTAAGGATAGCAAGCATCAAAAAAATCAAGTGAAAATAAATGCTGGAGAGGATGTGGAGAAGTAGGAACACTCATTCACTGTTGGTGGGAATGTAAGATGGTACAACCACTTGGGAAAGCCATCTGGAGACTCCTGAAAAAGCTGAATATAGAGATACCAACAGATGCAGTAATTCCTTTCCTGGGCATCTACCTTAAAACCTTCAATCCATAGGCTAGAAAGATTTGCTCAACCATTTTTGTAGTGGCTCAACTCATAATAGCTAAGAGCTGGAATCAACCCATATGTCTATCACTAGAACAATGGATCACTAAGATATGGTATATCTACACAATGGAATTCTACACAGTAGTATGAAAAAAAATGACACAATGAAATTTGAGGAAAAATGGTTGAACCTGGAACAGATCATTCTCAGTGAACATACCCAATCACAGAAGAAAAAAAAAAAATCTCCCCATAGTCTCACTCATCTACAGTACCTAACCTGAATCTACCCAAGATACCTTACATATACAGCAAGCATCTCGTGGACTAGACACTAGGATGGGTGGGGAGGGAGGGAATGGGGGGGGGAAACACAAATGTAGACCCAAATGGCAATGGTACCATAAAATTCTACTTCCTAAAAGGCAGACCAAATGTCTGAACCTCCACCAGGCCCTTAGACGGAACACCTGAGCCACAGGACACTGGAGAGGGTATGATGAAGACTTACCTTAATCTTCTACAGCCTCTCTCTCTCCCTCTCTCTCTCTTCTCTCTCTCTCTTTTTTATTAGTCATCTTTTTCTCCCTTTCTTAGTGGGCACTTACCTATAACTCCCAGTACCAGCATGTGGCTATCATCCACAATGAGATTTTGATTGGAAATACCTACAAGTTTTCCTAAAAGAAAGACAGATTTCTATCAGAGTACTTGATGACCTACCAAAGGTTAGTGGTAAGAACCTACTGCTGAAGACACTTTATGCTGTTGACACATAAAATGGAATGCGTGGCTAGAAGCTAGAAGAGAGTCAGTCCCAGACAGTCAGTGCATCAAGTGCCAGAAGGTTATACATGGGTGACTGGGGGAGCCTTACCAATATCTGTCCAAGCAACTCATGGTCTCACCTACTTAGCAGCAAATAACCTGTTGTGATGCCCACACAAGTGCAATAGTGGCACAAAACCATGGTGGGAAACCAACTGCTCTTGAATCAGCTAACTGATCCCTGCAGTGGTCAGGACCCATAGCTAGAGCTGAGAAACAAGTCAGGACCATATCCAAACATAAGCCCACTCTCCACCGTCAAGCTACCACCAATCACGAGCTACAAGAGGGCCTATACCTATTAAATTCTCTATATAAAAAATAAGGGTTATCTCATTTGTCTGGTGCTAACTTACTCTCCATTGGAGAATCTGCTTCTCTTTTGCAGATAGATGTAGATCCTAAGGAAAGAGCCACCCCATCATACCTCAAAAGAACCCTGGCTGAAACAAAGAACAATTGGCAAAACAAGCAAGGGTGCTGTTTTCTTGGTGAACCAAGTACCAGCACAAGGGTGAAGGAGATCAACACAGAGAAAAATAAACTCCTACCAAATCAGTAATCCAAAGCCCCAGGGGCACCCAACACCTTTTCACTGAAGCAGAACAAAAATGAACCCACATGTCTCAGGGAAATTTTGTGGAAAAGGGGGTGGAAAAAATGTCAGAGCTACATGTTGGGTCATGATATGCAAACATTTATCCTACCCATAACTGTAGTCTAACTCCAGAATGCATGACCCATATACCTCAACAAGGAGAGGCCGAGGGGAAGGGGTAGGTAATGGATGAGCCTAATAATGGTACCAAACTGCCTGTATTTGCTGAATAGAAAACTAATAAATTTTTTTTTTAAGTTTCTAATAAGATTCAGATTCATCTTAAGGGATTGCTTTTCATGAACCCTTCCATCTCAGAGCTTTCTTAGCTGCATCTTTTACATCTTTATTTCTCAGACTTTAAATCAGAGTATTCAGTATTCACTGGGATGACAATTACAATGGTGTAGAACATGGAGATGATTTTGTCAGTGATGGGGAGTGCAGGAAGCTGGGTCATGAGTAGATGAAGAGAAGGGCCCCTGGTAGATGGCCATGGAGGTCAGGTGAAAGGCACATGTAGAGAGCATCTTTAAGATGGAAAGGAGGATGGACAAGTAGTACACGATGATGATAGCGAAGCAAATAATATGCACAGAGCTGCCATATGTGAACAGAAGCCACAGTTGTGTCTGTGTGGGATAGCTTAAGCAGGGGATGGAGGTCACAGAAGAAATGATTAATGTCATTTTGTCACAGTATTTCAGAATAAAAGCAAAATGTGTGTGAGCCAGGGACTTCATGTTTCACTCAACATAGCACAACAAAATCAACCTCATGCACAGGCCCCAAGACATCACAGCTGTGTACAGTCAAGGGTTACATATGGTGGCATAACGATCATAAATCATGGTGGCTAAGATGAAGGATTCAGCAAACACAAACATACAGAAAAAGTAGACCTGCCAGGGACAGCCATAATAGAAGTAGGTCTGTTTGCTGAGAGGAAGTTGACCAGCATGTTGGAAACAATGAATGAAGAATAAGAAAACCCACAAAGCAAAGGTTGCTGAAGACAAAGTACAAAGGGGTTTGAAGGTGAAGATGCACCCAAACTAAAATGACCAATCCAACTTTCCCCATTAAAATCATACCATACAATGTGAGAAACACTAGGAATAAGGCATTCTTGAATTCAGAATGTGTTAGAAAACCTAACAGGACAAATTCAGTGACAATGGTGGTGCTCCCATTTGTAAATCCCATCCAATAGGTGGCTTTTCTTTTAAGAGTACTCCTAACATCTTAAAAACATTACATTGATGAAAAAAATTTTCATTATTTGTGAAGTGCAAATATCTTCCCATATATATATATATATATATATATATATATATATATATATATATATGGAAGGCAGATAATTTCCTCCAGTCTCACTACCTTCATAAAAAAAGAAAAGATTCTCCAATAGATAGTGAAGTCAGCATAGTTTAAATGGGATAAACATTATTAATTTAGGGAGAATTTGATGTATGTAACTCCTCTTTTCTTCAAAGACTAGTGAAAGCTTGACACTGGAAAACATAATCTTTGTCTCCATAGGATTCTGATCTGTTTCACTGACTACAGCTCCCACAATACATAAACCACAACCCCCATCAACCCCACTGAGGAACATCCCCAATGGGAGTAGGAGGGACAAGGGAAAAGAGGGCACCAACACATGACGCATCCATATGAAACATCTTGTTAATAACAATAAATATAAAAATTGAAGAACCAAAGAATCAGCACATGCTCAAGTTTTTCAAATATAATGTTTGAGAAATAATTTCCACAACTTGTGCCTACAAGGTTTCCTAATAGTGTGTTCATTTTACATGATTAAAGACTGATTTTAACATAGGGTGGTTAGCTCTGTGTGAACTGAGTTGGATCAATGTGTGATTTTGTTTACCATTTTGTACACCAAATATAATAGCAAATGGCTGAGCCAACAAAAGAAGTCTTTAGTGAATGGACTTATGATGTCATAAAGAAAAGCAAATATTTAGCATAGCTTTCCTATTTTGTCCAGGATTTAATAGATAATAAAGTGATGTATCTCTTCATAATATGGAGTGGCATAACAATATATTAAATAATTGTTTATATTTTAAAATGTAAAACAAGAATTTTAATGAAACAAAAATAATTTTCTCCGTATATATAAACTATGCATGTTTGCAGCAGGACATCCTTTTGAATAATTACAGATCCTGTCCTATATATAATCAACAAAGTTGAATAAATTGGTGGTTCATTTGTGTACTTTTAGTACAAATGACTGGCCTACAGATAATCCCTACTGGATATAAATTAGCCAAACATGACTAAAGCATGAGCAGCATTTGATTGTACATTGATTTCCTATTAAACTAAATTTATGGAACCCTCACTAACTAAATGCTTAAGACAAATAAAAATAAGTGATATTTATTTTCATTCTAGGCAAATACAAGGTGTACCTGGGAGTCTTATATGTCACTTCTTCTAGGATCTCAGAGTATTTTAAAGAGTAGAATTTGAAGTAGCTGAAGGATTTTAATTACTTGATTTTGAAGTAAGCATAACCTGAACATTGGCTGGGAAATACCTAGGTTACATACATGAAGCATCTGGAAGCTCTGGTAGTGGTGCCTCTATTGCCCCAGCCAGCAGGGAGTCGAACAAAGAAGCAAGGTGAAAATCAACCTGAATGAAAGTAGGCAAACAGACACAAGAAGGAGACCATTCTAGATGTTTGTCATGGCCTCGAGAGTTTATTCTTACACATAGGTTTATATAGGGTTGTAGGGGGAAGGGGACATGGTCAGGGCAAGAAGTTGTAGGGGGAAGGGGACATGGCCAGGGCAAGGAGTTGTCAAGAAACCTAGAAGGGATGTAATTAGGTGTTCATCTAATCTTGCCTAACTGGCTTAACATCCTGACTGCACCAGGTTTCACATCCTGACCATAAACTGGCCTTTTGCAAAAGATAAGATTCTGTAAGCAGCCTGATGACCGGTTCCAGAAGTACCTAACAGAAAGCTGGATGTACCAGCTTTCTGAGTAATGAGTCAGTTTATGAGCAGGCCCAGGCAAAATGGAGAGGCTTTTGCTCTATGGCTCCCGACATGTATAACCCAGAAAGGAAACAAAACAGTTCTTGGTCCCCCTTTCCTTAATAAAGTGAATAGTATAAGCATGTCTGTGATAAGCACCTGGTTTGCTGTATGTAATTGTAAAACCACCCTGTGAAATGGCTGACACAAGAAAAGTCAGAAAGCTGATTTTCAGGAGGCTGAACTTCAAGGTGCTGTCTGAGTTTATCACTTGAGAGTGGGAAGGCAAGCAACACCATATCAGAATGGCAGTGAATTCATCTTTACTTTATCTATTGACAAAGCAATTATGTACTTTATGTAATTTAACGTAAATTATTCTAACTCATGATACAGCAATGGCAGCAAATACTCCAATGGTTCTGTATGAACTAAACTGGGTAATTACCTATTTATCATCTATCTATTAAGTATCATCTATCTGTCCATATAACTTTTTATCCACCTGCTTACTTATTTGTCCTTCCATAAATCATTCTTGGAAATAATGGCAAGCAAAAAATATTAATTTAAATTGCTGTATTTTTCTTTTTCTTACCTTATGACTAGAGACACCTGTAAAGATTTTATTACTGATGGCTGCTAGTTTTATAATGCTTTTTTTAAAATTTTTATTTATTTATTTGAGAGTGACAGACACAGAGAGAAAGACAGAGAGAGAGAGAGAGAATGGGCACGCCAGGGCTTCCAGCCACTGCAAATGAACTCCAGACACGTGCACCCCTTGTGCATCTGGCTAACGTGGGACCTGGGGAACCGAGCCTCGAACCAGGGTCCTTAGGCTTCACAGGCAAGTGCTTAACCGCTAAGCCATCTCTCCAGCCCTTATAATGCCTTTATGTATATGTATTTCCAGGCATTTTGATTGTAACTGATTTAATTGTCAACAAAGAAATTAACATAACTGTGATATAATAACTATCCTTATCACCCTTTTCTTACAGATGAGGAAACAATAAAAATACTGAAATTAAGGAGATGATAGAAAACAAGATTGGGATCTAAGATCCTGACTCTACTGCTTCATGATTCTGCTTTTGTATAAATTACATTCTTCTTTTTACATATTTACTTGAAAGCAGAGAAAATAGATATACAGAGAGAGAGAGAGACAGGGAGAGAAAGGGAGAGGACAGACTTCCAGGGCCTCTATCCACTGCAGAGAAACTCCAGACACTTGTGCCACCTTGTGAACCTGGCTTTATTTGGGAATTGGGGAATTAACCTGGGTCATTAATCTTTGAAGACAAATGCCTTAACTACTGAACCATCTTTCCAGCCCCTATATTTTCTTATTAACATCAAATATTATGTTAGAAAATGGAAGAATAGAATAATAACTGTGTTCCTAATCAATTGAGCACAAAATGAGACATCTCTATCACACCCTCCAAGGCTCAGAGAAAAATCCCAGAAAGGGGGACAGACAAAACTGTAATCATCAGAGGATGTTGTGGAGTGCTTCAGAAAGCTATCTTCTGGACATGACATGGCCATTCAATTCATAACCTCACAGCAGCTGTTGTTATCTTCTTTGGAACTTACAATAATAGGGCCATCACCATCTTGACATGGGCGATGAAGGAGGACATAAAATGATATTAAAAAGAATGACTAGCCGGAAAGAAGAGGGGTTCAGTAAAAGTAGGACAGGGGTGAAAAGGACAAAAGATAATGACTAAAATACATTATGCACATGTATGAAAATTGTCAATAAAGGGTTTTCAAGTATTGTGAAGACAGGCACCTGGTGTTGCTAATGGGAAAAGAAAAGGCTTTCTATATTTTCAAAAAAAAAAAAAATGAAGGTGCTCACATTTGCAAAATTACAATTGATCATCCTTTCTGTTAATGTAAGAGGAGAAGTTGTGAACAGAAGGGGAGAAGAGGGGCAGAAGAAGACAGCAAAACTTGGATCCATGTATTCAAGAGGAATTAACTAAAAAAAGCTAATTTAAAATCTGTTTCATTCAATTATTCCCAAGCATCTAATTCATTAGCTATAAATTACAATGAAAACATTTTTGTACTATCAAATGGTAATCATAATTAATTTCTTATCTTTTTTTTGTTTTTTTTTTTTTTGTTTTGTTTGTTTTTTGAGGTAGGGTCTCACTCTGGCTCAGGCTGACCTGGAATTCACTATGTAGTCTCAGGTTGGCCTTGAACTCAAGGCAATCCTCCTACCTCTGCCTCCCGAGTGCTGGGATTAAAGGCGTGCACCACCACGCCCAGCTAATTTCTTATCTTTAATAAAAATTCCTACAGAATTTTAGTCAGAAAGAATGGTAACAGGGTGTCTGTGAAAACAAAACTGGTGGTTAATTATGTTTTCCTACTTATTTGTGCAAAAATGAGTGATGGCTTCTCCCAGACTCACAATATCTAATTTCTAGGTCAAGAAAATCATGCTAACCACCACAGAAACTATTTGCCAAGGAAAAAGCAGTTTTCTAGTTGCCCAGATGAATAATTTCACCAGCATAATGTTGGCTTTTATACACATTCTCATGTCATCTGGGGCCTAGTAATTGAGATTTCAACTGTATTTCCAAGGGACTCCTAGGGAATTATGAATGAGTTTACTGCCCAAGGGATAATTTCTTCTGTAAACATATTGATTACTATAGAAGGACTACTCTGAATATTTACTTAAAGACATTACTTCCTCCTCATCAATGCTGGGATCATTTGTTTTCTTATAAAAGTGTGAATTAAACTGAGGGCTTCATGCATGCTAGGCAAGTGCTATACCTCTGACTTCTAATTCTAGCCCTGGAGTTGACCTTAATAACCTGAAACCAAGGCTGGAGAGACAGCTTAGCTATTAAGGCACTTGCTGGAAAAGCCAGGAGACCCAGGTTCAATTTCCCAGGACCCACGTAAAGCCAGACACAAGGTGACACATGCATCTGGAGTTCCTTTGATATGATTAGAGGTCCTGGTGCACCCATTCTCTCTCTCTCAATCTCTCTCTGTTTGCCTCTTTTTGTTTTCTACTGTCTCTCCAATAAATACATTAATAAATATTCAAAAAACCCCTGAAATATGACAAAGGATTTTATTTATAAAGGTATTTCATAATAGTTGAAATATTCATTAAGTAACTCTTAATCATTTAAAAAATCACACAGAAATGAAAATAGTTACTTTAAATCATCAGCACTAAAATGTATTCATTTTTGTACTATTAAGAAATGAGAACTTCCGGTTAAGATGGCGGTGTAGGTACCACGCCAAAGCTGCCTAGGGGGGAAAAAGACCAAAAAAACTCAGCAAAATACACACTTTTACTAAAAAGTGAGTTGTATAGGAAATTGAGGTGGCAGCGGAGAAGTAGAAGAGTTATAGAGCATTCAGAGCCTGCACAGGCGGGAAAAGTGGCTCCGGCAGCTCGGCCAACCGCCACAGCCACGGCGCAGCAGAAAGCCGCCAGACTCTTGGCTCGAGCCGCAGGAAAAGCCAGGTGCGGGATTTTCCCTTCACACCGCGCTCTCCGCAACTCGGGAAACATGAGGGGAGAGCGGCAGCGAGCAGCGGAAGAGCAGACTGCGAGGTAGAAGAACACATGGAGCAGCGATACAACCAGAGCAGCCGCGGCTCCCTCCCCTCCCCCAACACCTGAACCCAGCACCAGCGAACACAGCAGCGGCCCGGACCCAGCCACGCCAACTTGGGCTGACAGCGGGACCCAAGCAGGAGCAGAGTTCGGCAGCAACTTCAGCGGCTCCAGCACCGGTACCAGCGGCCCCAGCAGCAGCGGACCCAGGAGCGGCAGCGGCGGCAGATCCCGCAGCAGCAGCTTCGGGGGGAGCAGCAGCGGTGGACACGGCAGAGGCAGCTTCAGCAGCGGTGGTGGCTCCGGTGGTGGCAGCTACGGCAGCAGCAGAGGCAGCAGCAGCGGCTCGGATTGCCCCGTAGGAAAAGCAAGTGCCCAGCTCCAGAATTCAGAACAGCAGCCTGACGACCCAGGCAGCAACTTGAATGAGACCAAAATCACCCAAGGTAACTGGGATTGCACCAGGGAAGGGTCTCACTTGGTCACAAGCTGACTTGGATCGCTCAACAGACCAGAAATCTAAACCTCTTTGTTGATAGAGGATCTGGTCATTATGATAACTACTCTTGCATACATACTTGGGGCTGTTTTTGATTGAATGTGTACAGTGTTTAGTTAAATTTTAGAATCTACCTGTATTTTATTCCACTCAGCCTGCTTGAATACTCCTATAGCAGGGAAACGCAACACCTAAGAACATCATTGTAGATACTATGAGAGTCTTAAGAGCCACACCTAATACCTTAAGCTCCTACCCTGAAAATATATTACATCAAATCAATTGATACAGCTAAGAATACACAGCTAGCTAAAAAATCCAAGCATTAACTTAATCCAAGATGCAAAAATATATACATTATAACACAAGAAACACTAAAAAGCAAGATGATATAAGTCCACCTAAAAGTATTAATGCATCAGAAATGTCCTCCAGTGAGAAAGAGTTAGAGGAAATGCCTGAGAAAGAGTTCAAAAGAATAATTATAAATATGTTCAAAGAGGTCAAAGAACACATGAAAACAACCAAAGAAGAAATCAAAGAGGAAATCAAAGAGGAAATCAAAGGAATCAAAGAAGAGGCAGGACACTAATTTAATGAAATAAAGAAGGCAATACAAGACATAAACAGGGAAATAGAAATAATAAAGAAAAACCAGTCAGAATTACTAGCAATGAAGAACACAGTTAATGAAATAAAAAACTCTGTAGAAAATCTCACCAGTAGGATGGATGAGGGAGAGGACAGAATATCTAAGCTAGAAGACCAGGTGGCAGACCTAATGCAGTCCAACAAAGAGAAAGACAAACTTATAGAAAAGTATGAGTGGGAATTTCAAGATATTCGGGACACTATGAAAAGATCCAATATAAGAATTCAGGGCATAGTAGAAGGAGAAGAACTCCACTCCAGAGGCATAGTAGGCATCTTCAACAAAATCATAGAGGAAAATTTCCCCCAAATTGGGAAAGAGGTGCCAATACAGTTACAGGAAGCCTTTAGAACCCCAGCCAGACAAAACCCAGAAAGAACCTCTCCTCGCCATATTATAATCAAACTTCCAAACACACAAACCAAAGAAAAAATATTGAAAGCAGTTAGAGAGAAAAATCAAGTTACCTACAAAAGCAAGCCCATCAGGATTACAGCAGATTATTCAACACAAACTTTTAAAGCCAGAAGGGCTTGGAGTGATATATTCCAAGTTCTGAAAGATAACAACTGTCAACCAAGGTTACTTTATCCTGCAAAGTTATCCATTCAAATAGATGGAGAAATAAAGACATTCCATGACAAAAGCAGGTTAAAGGAGTATTTAAAGACAAAACCAGCTCTACAGAAAATACTTGATAGAATCCTCCATACTGAAGAAAAGGAAAAGCACACATATAAGGAACCTAGAAAAAACAAGCAATACTCAAATACTAGTTAACAGAAGAGAGCACAGGTAGAACCAGAACCACACACACACACACACAAAAAGGCAAACATAAATACACACCTTTCAATAATATCTCTTAATATCAACGGCCTCAATGCCCCAATGAAAAGACATAGATTTGCAGACTGGGTTAAAAAGCAGGTTCCTACAATTTGTTGTCTCCAAGAAACTCACCTTTCTACAAAGGATAGATATTATCTTAGGGTGAAAGTTTGGAAGACGGTGTTTCAAGCCAATGGACCTAGAAAACAAGCAGGGGTTGCTATCCTAACATCGGACAGGGTAGACTTTTGTCCAACGTTAGTCACGAAAGATAAGGAAGGTCACTTTATATTGATTAAGGGCACACTCCCACAGGAGGACGTTACAACCCTAAACATATATGCACCTAACATGGGGGCTCCCAAACTCATCAAACAAACACTATTAGAACTAAGGTCACAGATAACACCAAACACAGTAGTGGTGGGTGACTTTAACACCCCACTCTCATCAATTGACAAGGTCATCCAGGGAAAGAATAAACAGAGAGGCCTCTGGACTAAATGAGGTCATAGAAGGAATGGACCTAACAGATATGTACAGGACATTTCATCCAAAGGCTGCAGAATATACATTCTTTTCAGCAGCACATGGAACATTCTCTAAAATAGACCATATATTAGGACACAAAGCAAATCTTAACAAATTCAGGAAACTTGAAATAATTCCTTGCATTCTATCTGACCACAATGGAATTAAACTACAAATCAGTAGCAAGAAAGGCTATAGAGCATACACAAAATCATGGAAACTAAACAATACACTACTAAATGATGAGTGGGTCAATGAAGAAATCAAAAAGGAAATCAAAAAATTTATAGAGTCAAATGATAATGAGAACACAACATACCAAAATCTCTGGGACACAATGAAGGCAGTTCTAAGAGGTAAATTTATAGCCTTAAGTGCCTATATTAAGAAATTAGAAAGGTCGCAAGTAAACGACCTAATGCTTCGCCTTAAAGCCTTGGAAAAAGAAGAACAAGGCAAACCAAAAAGTAGTAGACGGGAAGAAATAATAAAGATTAGGGCAGAAATTAATGAAATAGAAACAAAAAGAACAATCCAAAGAATTAATGAAACAAAGAGTTGGTTCTTTGAAAGGATAAACAAGATTGATAAACCCTTAGCAAATCTGACCAAAAGAAAGAGAGAAGAGACACAAATTAATAAAATCAGAGATGAACAAGGTAACATCACAGCAGATTCCAGAGAAATTCAAAAAATCATAGGGACATACTATAAAAGCATATACTCCACAAAGTATGAAAATCTGAAAGAAATGGATGATTTCCTTGATCTATATGACCTACCTAAATTAAATCAAAATGAGATTAATCACTTAAATAGACCTATAACAAACATGGAGATCCAAACAGTTATCAATAATCTCCCAACTAAAAAAAGCCCAGGCCCGATGGATTCACTGCTGAATTTTACCAGACTTTTAAAGAAGTGCTAACACCATTGCTTCTTAAGCTTTTCCAGGAAATAGAAAAAGAAGGAATTCTACCAAACTCCTTCTATGAGGCCAGCATCACCCTTATACCAAAACAAGGCAAAGATAGAACAAAAAAAGAAAATTACAGACCAATCTCCCTCATGAACATAGATGCAAAAATTCTCAACAAAATATTGGCAAACAGAATACAAGAGTATATCAAAAAGATCATTCACCCTGACCAAGTAGGCTTTATCCCAGAGATGCAGGGATGGTTCAACATGTGCAAATCTATAAATGTAATACATTACATAAACGGGTTGAAGGACAAAAATCACATGATCATCTCATTAGATGCAGAGAAAGCATTTGACAAAATCCAACATCCCTTCATGATAAAAGTCCTACAGAGACTGGGAATAGAAGGAACATATCTCAATATAATAAAGGCTATCTATGACAAGCCTACAGCCAACATATTACTAAATGGGGAAAAACTGGTAGCTTTTCCACTAAAATCAGGAACAAGACAAGGGTGTCCACTGTCCCCACTTCTATTTAATATAGTTTTGGAATTCTTAACCATAGCAATAAGGCAAGAGACACACATAAAAGTGATACAAATTGAAAAGGAAGAAATCAAGTTATCATTATTTGCAAATGACATGATTCTATACATAAAGGACCATAGAGACTCTACTAGCAAGCTGTTAGAGCTGATCAAAACCTATAGCAATGTAGCAGGATACAAAATAAATACACAGAAATCAGTAGCCTTCATATATGCTAACAACAAACACACAGAGGATGAAATCAGAGAATCACTCCCATTCACAATTGCATCAAAAAAAATAAAATACCTTGGAATAAACCTAACCAAGGAAGTAAAGAATCTATACAATGAGAACTTTAAAACACTCCAGCGAGAAATTCCAGAAGACACTAGAAAGTGGAGAAACATCCCTTGTTCCTGGATTGGAAGAATCAATATCGTGAAAATGGCAATCTTACCTAAAGCAATCTACACATTTAATGCAATCCCTATCAAAATTCCAAAGGCTTTCTTCATGGAAATAGAAAAAACAATCCAAAAATTCATTTGTAATCACAAAAAACCTCGAATATCTAAAATAATACTGAGCAACAAAAAAGAGGCTGGTGGTATCACCATACCTGATTTTAACCTATACTACAGAGCCATAGTAACAAAAACAGCATGGTACTGGCACAAAAACAGACGTAGATCAGTGGAACAGAATAGAGGACCCAGATGTAAGCCCAAGTAGCTATAGCCACCTGATATTCGATAAAAATGCCAAAAATACTCATTGGAGAAGAGACAGCCTCTTCAGCAAATGGTGTTTTGAAAACTGGATAAATATCTGCAGAAGGATGAAAATAGATTCTTCTCTCTCGCCATGCACAAGAATTAAGTCCAAATGGATTAAAGACCTTAACATCAGACCGGAAACTTTGAAACTGCTAGAGGAAAAAGTAGGGGAAACCCTTCAACATATTGGTCTTGGCAAAGACTTTCTGAATACAACCCCAATTGCTCAGGCAATAAAACCACAGGACCTAATGAAATTACAAAGATTTTGCACCGCAAAGGACACAGTGAAAAAAGCAAAGAGGCAACCTACAGAATGGGAAAAAATCTTCGCCAGCTATATATCTGATAGAGGATTAATATCTAGGATATACAAAGAACTCAAAAAGTTAAATAATAAGGAATCAAACAAGCCAATCAAAAAATGGGCTATGGAGCTAAATAGAGAGTTCTCAAAGGAAGAAATAAGAATGGCATATAAGCATCTAAAAAAATGTTCTACGTCACTAGTCATCAGGGAAATGCAGATTAAAACTACATTGAGATTCCATCTCACTCCTGTCAGATTGGCCACCATCATGAAAACAAATGATCATAAATGTTGGCGGGGATGTGGAAAAAAAGGAACCCTTCTGCACTGCTGGTGGGAATGCAATCTGGTCCAGCCATTGTGGAAAACAGTGTGGAGGTTCCTAAAGCAGCTAGAGATTGATCTACCATATGACCCAGCTATAGTGCTCCTAGGCATATATCCAAAGGACTCATCTCATTTCCTTAGAAGTACATGCTCAACCATGTTTATTGCTGCTCAATTTATAATAGCTGGGAAATTGAACCAGCCTAGATGTCCCTCAACAGATGAGTGGATAATGAAGATGTGGTACATTTATACAATGGAGTTCTACTCAGCGGTAAAGAAAAATGAAGTTATGAAATTTGCAGAAAAATGGATGGACCTGGAAAGTATTATACTAAGTCAGGTAACCCAGGCCCAGAAAGCCAAGCGCCACATGTTCTCTCTCATATGTGGATCCTAGCTACAGATGACTGGGCTTCTGTGTGAGAATGAAAATACTTAGTAGCAGAGGCCAGTAAGTTGAAAAGGAGACATAACGGGTGGAGAAAGGAAGGGAGGAGGATACTTAATAGGTTGATATTGTATATATGTAATTACAATGATTGTAATGGGGGGGGTAATATGATGGAGAATGGAATTTCAAACGGGAAAGTGTGGGGGTGGGGAGGGAGGGAATTACCATGGGATATATTTTATAATCATGGAAAATGTTAATAAAAATTAAAAAAAAAAAGAAAAAAAAAAGAAATGAATTTCATGGAGTTTTATGTAAAACTTTCTAGTGATAGGTTTATTTTCTTGTGAAGAGGGCACTAATATACAAGTACTTTATACCAGAGAGTAAACGCAGATCTTCTTCATCAGTGTATTTATTCTGGTAGATTATATATTTTTGATAATTGTATGAAAACATAATATATTTAATATGTAGCTAGCTATAATTACTAGAAATTGACCAGTATAAAACTCTATTTTTTAATGCAAATTGAGTTTATTAATTATGTTTATAATTGAATAAATGTAAAGAAAGTCCTCTGGACACTTATATCCAATGTAAATACCCATCTTTTGCTTCTGAATAGTAAACAGTGATCAGCTAACCTCAATTATATTATTTCTCAGGGCATTGATTTTCTTGTTCTACAGTTTTTGTAATCCCAAATTAGAGATATCCACATTCTGAAGATTGGTTTAACTTCTTTGTTTTCTTGTAAATTACTGGACTAAACAGATTCTTTCCTAAAAATGAATGATATCCTGACTCTTACTCAATGAGTGTGTGCAAGAATGCTTCAAATATGCTTGTTATCATCTTGCAGGAGACCCTGCTGTTACTTCAAAATTCTGATAGTATTCCTCTTGTTAGGATAACCTGATCCTCAGGCCCAGGAAACCAGTCTGATAAACTGTTCTGGCTTATACATTCTTGCTGTTGCTATCAGTGGCCATCAGTTTGGATTAATTTTCTGAATGTCTATTTAAAATATAATCAATTTAAAGCCATACTCATGTTTCTAGACACATATATAACCAGTGAACTCATGATAACTAAACCATCAGTTAGCCCTGGAGAAACTCTCAAAGCAGAGGAAAGTCTAGCACATAAGACTTTGTAAAGCACTGAAAAAAAGTTTTGGAAATTTGGCACATGTATACAATGTATTTTGATTTCCTCATTTACCTTATGTGTTCTCCTTTTCCCTCCCACTTTTTCTTCCTACTTCCATGCCTTACTTATTCATTAATTTATTTATTATTTATTACTGATTTAAATTAATATCACTTGTCTATGGGTATGAGATGATTGCCTGGAGACTGGATAATCTTCCAAGGGCCACCACTGTAAAGAACATGATTGACATCCTCTCCCAACAATCATTGCTTTCCACCATTTACCACTATCTGTTTCACCATTTACATATTTACTATTTACTGTTCTAATGTCATGAAAGAAAAAACATAGCTATAGATATGACTCTTTTGCTTTTAATTTCCCTGTACTTATTACCATTATATTAATTACTTTTCTTTTTGTCTTGTCTCTCTGAAAAGCATTCACTGGCAATTTCTTTTTCTTAAGTCTTCTGAATTTCTTTATTTGAATCACTGCTTGTAGTATGGTGAATTTAAGCCCTTTTGTTTGCAAAATCTTATTATGATTTCTTTGAAGAAAATGCAGATGTAGAATCAAATGTGACCTTGATTAACATTTTCCATGATGATTAATTGTTGTATTAAGTTATTTTCCTTATGTCAAGTTCATGAAGCTTGTAGTTATCATTAAAATTATTTTGTTTTCCAATTCACATCTAGATATTCAAGCTAAGATATATGATTGTTTTATCTTATAAACAGTGTAAATTTTGAATTAAGGTTTCTGTTTTACACACATTTATACTCAGTTCCATGAGGGAACTTACTAAAAGATCTACACTTTTCTATAGCCATCTATGTCTGAAGTGTAACCTGTGTCATATCCAGGTATGCCATGTGCAAGATGTGTCATAATTTCTCCACATATTGTCAAAATATATTCCATTTTTGTTATTTTTCACAATTTCATACATGTATGCAATGCATTTTATTCCCCCCTTACCATCTATCTTCTCCTTTACCCTCCCATTAAAACTTTTTTTCTCCTGATAAGATCTTTATCCTACTTCCATGCTTTGTTTATTTTGTTTTGACTTACTGTTTAAATTAGAATCATTTGCATAATCATGGCTGGGCAGTTATTTACTAAATAATGGGTAGTCATCCAATGTCTACCCCTTAATTGACCTCCCTAAAGGACAGAACACCCCTCTCCCAGCAATCATCAATTTCACTATCGTATTCATCCTGAGAGGTGTAGGGTTTTATTGATTCCTCCATCATCTATGATGAGATATTTACAGACTCATTCATGTCCAGGAATATCCATTAATTGTGAGTCCAAGAGTGTAATATATTGTTGCATCTAGAAGATAGCATTTCTGAAGGCCAGTTCTCATCCTCTTGAAATATTATTACATCCTTTTTCTTTCAATTTTCCATTGACAACTTCTATATATATTCACAATGTACAATGGATCATAATCTTCTCCAAGCACTCTCCTTTATCACCATTCCTCTCACCCTCTACACTGAACTTCTTTCCAGCTATCTTAACATCTCTTGATGTTAACATTTTTTGCCATCATATTTTAAAGCTCTTTCATAGGTATTATTAGCTACTGTGAGGGCGTGAATTCAGTGGCCACTTTGTATCTGGAAGACAGTGTTTCAAAGCTCTACTCCCAGTCCTTTGGCTTTTACATTCTTTTCACCACCTCTGTGCTAATGGCTCCTGAGCCATGAAGGGTGTGATAAAGATGTCTCATTGAGTGCTGAACACTCTATTGTAAATTTTTTTTTTAGCACTTTGATCACTGCCTGCGTACTCAGGGCTGATGAGGGGCTCTGAGCGTCTGGGACCTGTGGGTTCTGGCCTGGTGAGATGCTCAGAGTGTCTGGGGCCAAATAGCTCAGGGCTGGTGCCAGCCTCAGAGTATCTGTGGGCTGTGTACTCTTGGCTGCTGATGGGTGCAGTATGTCCCTGGCCTGTTCAGCCTGGGTGGGTGAGGCTCTTGGTGTATCTGGAGCCAATGAGCTGCTGGGCTCCTGAGCAGTCCGCGTGTCTGGGGCTGGTGTGCTCCGCGATGGTGATGAGCTCTGCATTTCTGGGGCCGTGCACCCAACTGGTGCCAGTTCTGTGGACCTGAGCTCCAACTTGGTCTCTGGAGGCAGTTGTCCCATGGAATATTATTCCTCAGCCACTCCACTCCCACACACTGCTGGCAACTGCCTAACAGAGCCTCCTTGACACATCTCTCCTGCCCAGACTAGAAGTTTAGGAATATCCAGCAACTACCTTCCAAGGGGTACCAGTGAGTCCTTTATGACCTGCTCTTCTGGATACATCAGGGAAGTGCTAAGAATCCAAGGACCCACAGGCAAAGCACAGCTGTAGCTGTTGGATGAAGAGAATACTAATGTCCAACCGTCGCTCTGCTATCAGTAACCAGACTAGGGCTACGTGCACACACGCAACCTCCACCACCCACATATCTATGGATAGGGGGTCATAACGCTACAGTGTGGGTCAAACCCAAAATAGAACACTCAATGAAGATTCTAGAAGGACAAATAGTTGCTTTCTTCTTAATAAAAGACTTTGACCCCAAGATGGGTACACTCCAACATAAAAAAAAAGAAAGAAACAACAAGCAGAGATCTCCACCAAGGCTGCCTAGTTCAACAATGGTCGTCTACAATGAAAAAACAAATAGAGGAAAAAGCAGAACATGAATCTCAAAATGAAAGCACAATAAGCTTATTTACCCTGAACAAACAAATTGTGAACTAGAAGCAACTCATCTAAAAGCCAAATAACAAATAACTGAAATGGAGTGCAATCATCTCTTATAATACACATTCTTCATCACTAGGCTTAACCTAATGAAAGAAATATAGAAAGACCCACAAAAGAGAGATAAATGAATTGAAGGTGAATCAAAAAATAGAGGACTTCTATAATTAGCTGATTAATCATAATGAAGACATGATTAAATGTAAGAATGAATTCCATGAAGCATCAAGAAACTGAAACCATGGCCTGAAACTTTACAAAGGGATAGATACTCTACACAAAAAGGCAAGAGAGGCCGGGCGTGGTGGCGCATGCCTTTAATCCCAGCCCTTGGGAGGCAGAGGTAGGAGGATCGCCATGAGTTCAAGGCCACCCTGAGACTACATAGTGAATTCCAGGTCAGCCTGAGCTAGAGTGAGACCCTACCTCGAAAAAACAAAAAACAAAAAACAAAAACAAAAAAAAGGCAAGAGAAAATTCAAGCCAAATAGAGGTGTAAACACCTCCCTATAATCGCTCAATAAGAGTTAATCAGGTGGAGGACAGATGATCAGACTGGGAAGACAACACAGAAGAAACAGTTTGGGAGCCCCAAAACTGTGATAATTTCAAAAATCATGTGAATAGAATATGAGGGAACTATGGGATACCCTAAACCCAAAATCCAGATCATGGGTATACCCCAGGGGAAGAATTTCAAGCAAAATGCATGGACAATATATTCAACAAAATTATTGAAGAAAACTTCCTTGCCCTCTCAGAAAAGAGAGCCATCAAGATACAGGAAGCTTACAGACCTGTAGAAAACTTTACATGACAAAGGTCAGCTCTATGATTATATGAACATAAAGCCAAACCTATAAAGAATATTTCAGGAAGCCAGGTATGGTGGAACACATCTTTAATCCCAGAACTCAGGTGGCAAAGGTAGGAGGATTGCTGTGAGTTTGAGGCCACCCTGAGAGTACTTAGTGAATTCCAGGTCAGCCTGAGCTAGAGTGATAGCTTACCTTGAAAAGCCAAAAAGAATACGCAGGAAATACCACACAGAGAAGAATCAAACAACCAATCTCAAGATTCCACAAGACAAAGTCACAATAACCAAGACGAGAAAGGGCTTGAAGAGTAAAAGCCAAAGAAAGCACAGAACAACATAAAGTCTCAGACATGGCAGGGATTAAATCAGACCTCACAGTTATAAACTTAAATACCAATGCTCTTAACTCACCCATCAAAAGATGCAAGTGAACAGGGTGGATCTAAAGAATTGATCATTATATCTACTGTTTTCAAAATACCCACCTCACCATTAAGTATGGACACTTCCTCAGAGCGTAATGATGGAAATAAGAAACAAGTAGGTATGGCTATATTAATATCTGATAAAATAGACTTCAAACTGAAATTAATCAAACAGGTCACATAGGTTACTTTTTACTCATCAATGGAACAATACAAGAGTACATCACAATCATAAATCTATATGCACAAAACACAGGTGTACCACAGTTTATAAATCAAAATCTACTTTAACACAAACCTGAAATAAACCCAGATGCCATCATAGTAGGAACTTTTAATACCCCACGTTCATCAATAGATCATCCAAACAGAAAATCACCAGAAAAATAATAGAGCTTAATGATACCACAGATCAACTAGAACTAACAGACATCTACAGAACATTCCATCCCAGTTTTGTACAAAACACACCTTCTTCTGAGGAGCCAACTGAACCTTCTCCAAAAATAGATCATGTATCATGGCATAAAGCCTGCCTCCATAAATTTAGAGAAAAAATGATAGAATTACCTGCACCATATTTGGAACACAGTGCTTTAAAACTATAAATTGACAAAAATCACAACAGAAATTTCACCAGTTCCTGGAGACTGAACAACAGACTTTTAAATAATGAATGGATTGGAAAATAAATCAAAAAGAAAATTGTCAAATTTCTAGAACTGAATGATAACAAAAGCACAACATACCAAAATTTATGGGGCACAATGAAGGCAATCCTAAGGGGAAAACTCATAGCATGGAAAGCCTTCATAACAAAGACACAGAAATCTCAAACTAATAAGATAACCATTAACCTATAGGCATTGGAAATATAAGAAAAATAAAACCTTAAGATTATCCCAGATGGAAAGAAATAATTAAGATCAGAATGAAAATTAATGAAATGGAAACTAAGACAACTGATAAAACAATTAAGAAAATTGATAAAACAAGGAGCTATTTCTTTGAAAAAAATAATAAAATATAATACCCTGGCCAATTTTATCAAGAAAAGAAAAAGAAGTCTCAAACTAACAAAGTTGGGGGGAAAAAAAAAGGGAAAAGTCACAATATACATCAATGAAATTGAAAGAATCATGAGGGCATACTTCCAAAACCTCTACTCTACAAAACTGGATAATCTGGAAGAAATGGATAAATTCCTGGCACATGCCACCTACCAAAACTAAAATGGAAGCATATTAATCTCCTAAACATATCTATCACATCCACTGAAATTTAAAATGTAATTAAAAATCACCTCCAAAAGAAAAGTCCAAGACTGGATGGCTTCTCAGCTGAAATCTATCAAACACCCATTGGAAGCTGAGTGTGATGGCACATGCCTTAAATCCTAGTACCCAGGAGGCAAAGGCAGGAGGATCATGAGTTCAAGGCCACAGTGACAAAACATAGTGAATTATAGGTCAGCCTGGACTAGGAGTGAAACCCTAACTCAAAAAAATAAAACAAAAAAATCATTGAAGAACTGAAATTACTTGTTTTCAAATTGATTCACCTAATGAAAGAACAGGCAATGCTTCCCAACTCCTTTTATGAATCCCCCTAATACCAAAACCTGACAAAGATACAAGGAAAGAAATGTATAGGCCTATATCCCTGATGAATTTAGATACCAATATCCTGAACAAAATCCTTGCAAACCAAATTCAACAACACATTGAAAGCATTATCCATAACAATCAAGCAGGATTTATCTCTGGAATGCAAGGATATTATAACATACATAAATTTATTAATGTAACATACCACATAAATGAACTTAATCACAAGAAACACATGGCCATTTAAATTGATACACAGGTCTTTGACAAAATGCAACATCACTTCCTGCTCAAAATACTGGAGAGACTAGGCATGCATGGTTTATATCTTAGCATAATAAAAGGTGTATATAAAGTACCTAAAACCCAATAATACTTAATGAAGAAAGACTCAAAGAGTTCCCATTGACATCAGGAAGAAGACTCTCTGTTTCTCTTCAACAAAGTACAAGAAGTCATAGCCCAAGAAAATAAGACAGGGGATAGATATGAAAGGGAAACAAATTGGAAAGAAAGATGTCAAATTAGGCCTATTTGAAGAAAACATGATCGTACACATGAGTGACATGAAAGACTCTACCATTAAACTTCTAAAGGTTAAAAATACCTTCATCAAAGTGACAGGATACAAAATCAGCACACATAAATTAGTAACCTTTCTATAAGCCAAGGACAGGCATACATAGAACAAAATCAGGAAGGTTGTCCCATTTTAAACAGCCACAAAAAGTTAAATATCTTAGAATAACACTAACCAAGGTTGTAAAAGACCTCTGTAATAAAAACATAAAAATACTCAAGAAGGAAATTGAGGAGGACATGAGAAGACTGAAAGACCTCCCATGCTCTTGGATAGGTACAACTAATATTGCAAAAAATGGCAATTCTCCTTGTTTAGTTATTATTATTTTTTTAATCAAACAGAGAGAGAGAGAGAAAGTTGGTGGTACTCCAGGGCTTCTAGTCAATGAAATAAAATTCCAGATGTGTGTGCTATCTTCTACACATACACAACCTTTCTGGCTTCCATGGGACCTAGAAAGTTGAACATAAGTCCATAGGCTTTGCAGACCAGTGCCTTAACTGCTAAGCCATCTCTCAAGCTCTGAAATGGCAATTCTACCAAAAGCAATATAAGGATTTATTGCAATACCAGTATAAATCCCAGCATCATTCTTCTCAGACAGAAAAAAGAAAAAAAAAAATCTCAAAATTCACATGGATTGGTAGCAGGCCTCAGATATCCAAACATATCCTCAGGAATAGAAATAATTCTGAAGGTATCACCATACACATTATAAAGCTATACCACAAACCCATAGTAACAAAAATGGCATGTTGCTGGCATAAAAACACACATATAGACCAATGGAACAGAACTGAAAGCCTGAACCTTAGTTTAAGTAACTGAAGCTACTTGGTCTTTGACAAAGGAGCCAACAACATACACTGGAGAAAGGAGCATCTTCAAAAAATGGTGCTGAACAAACTGAAAAACCACATGTAGAAAAATGAAACTAGATCCGCGCTGGAGAGATGGCTTAGCGGTTAAGCACTTGCCTGTGAAGCCTAAGGACCCCGGTTCGAGGCTTGGTTCCCCAGGTCCCACGTTAGCCAAATGCACAAGGGGGTGCACGCGTCTCGAGTTCGTTTGCAGAGGCTGGAAGCCCTGGCACACCCATTCTCTCTCTCTCCCTCTATCTCTCTGTGTCTGTCGCTCTCAAATAAATAAATAAATAATTAAAAAAAATGAAACTAGATCCACTCATCTCACTACACACAAAAATCAACTCAAAATGGATTAAAGACCTCAATATAAGACTTGAAACTCTTATTTTCCTGGAAGGAAAAAAAAAAAAAAAAACAGGAGGAACTATCCATTATATAGGAGGGGGAAAAGGCTTCTTGAACAATACCCCCATAGCTCAGGAAATTAAATAATCACTCAACCTGTGGGATATCCTGAAGCTAAGAAGCTTTTGCACAGACAAACATACCATAAACACAGTCAATAGACTTGCTACAAATTGAAGAAAAATCTTCACCAGCTTTCCCAGTGACAGAGGCCTAATATCTAGAATCTACAAAGACCTCAAAAGCAAACAAACAAACAAACAAAACCTAAACAATAAAAAGTCACACAGCCAAATTAAAAAAAAAAAAAGGCAGAGAGCTGAATAGGGAGATCTCAAAGGAAGGAATACAGATGGCTAATACATATTTAACAAAATATTCAGTATCTTTAACCCTCAGGGAAATGAAAATTAAAACAACTATGAGATTCTTCCTTACTCCAGCCAGGATTGCAGTAATTAAAAAAATCAAATGAATAAAAGTTGGTGAGAGTGTGAGGAAAGATGAATCCTTATTCACCGTTGGAAGGAATGCAAACTTGTAGAACTGCTATTGAAATCAATATGGAGACTCATAAAAATATGAAAATAGAGGTAACTATGCATGCAATTATTCCTCTATGGGCATTTATCCTAAAGGCTCCCAGCTTCACTGAAGAGATGTTTGCTCAACCATGTTTATAGCTGTTCAATTCATAATAGTTAAGAGCTGGAATCAACCCAGGTACTCATCATTGGACAAATGGATAATGAAGATGTGGTACATTTATTTACACAATGGAATTCCACTAAGAAGTAAGAAAAAAACTAATACAATGAAATTTATAGGAAACAATACTGACTTGGAATAGATCGTTCTCAGTGAGGTCACATAGACACAGAAAGTCAAATGCTACATGTTCCATTCATCTGTGGTCCCTAACCTGGAAAAGCTTGAGTTGCTGGCATACTTGGCATGCAACTCAAGGGCCAGAAGGTAGGCAGAGAACAGAAGTAAGGAATGGGAGTTTGGAAGGAAATAAATACAAAACTATACCCAAAATGAACTGTTATCATATAAACCTTTCCGTTTAGTAGACTAAAAGATATAGCCATCAATTGGAGTATGGGTGGGGCTGGAAGGTTATTGTAAGAAGGGCCTAGAAAGGGTGGGATGAAGCCTAACTTTAAAATATTTGTCTCTGACCTGTAACCCCCAGTACCAGAAATCAATTACTACCCACATTGAAGTATTGATCAGAGATACTTACAAGGTTCCCAAAATAAGACAGGCTTCTGTCAAAGCAATTAATTACCCACTTGAGTAAAAGGAAAATACCTATTGCTGAAGATACCACTTGCTGCAATCACAGAACACCAAGAGACCTGGCTAGAATCTGGGAAGGAGCCATACACCGATCGTTAGCATGTTTAGTGCTGGATAGCACTACATGAGCTGCTGGGGCAAAATGGCCAACAACACTGTGAGCAAGCAGGTCGTAGCTCCTCAAACTGCCAGCCTGACAAGACATACATACCTGTGCCATGGTAGCACCCAACCTTGGTGTGTAACCAATGGCTTTCTGATTGGCTACATGATGTGCTCAATGGGAAGAAACCCATAGCTTGAACTGGGAACCAGGTCAGAATTCCATGGAGACTAAGATTATATTCTCCAATGACAAGCTCACTCTAGTCTCTGGCCAAAAGAGGGGTACATTCATCAAAACCACTCTAAATTTAAAAGGCTCATCCCATTTAACCTATGCTGGCTTCATTCTCTGTTGGAGAATCTCTTCTTTGTTTTCAGAAGGTATCAAGACCCAAAGAGTAAACCACACCTCCCACTTCAGTGAAGGCTCAAGTGAAACCACAGAGGGATTTGTGAGAGGAGTAACAGTGCTACCTCCTTGAAGAGTGTGACAACCTGCACCAGGTGATGGACGCAGAAATCCAGAAGATTCTGAGAACTTAATACAGAAGTAGACTTAAAATACACACACTCAGCTCAGAGAATTTTGAGGAAGAACGGGCAGAAAGATTTTAAAAACCACAGGTTGGGGGAACATACCTAGAGTTATTTCCCTCATCCCCAATGACTGACTTCTGCTCTCACAATGGATAACCCATAACCCTATGGGGAATTCCTGCAACCACACAGAGGTGGCCCCTTAGCAGATTGAGGATAGAGAAGTGGGAAATGATACTACCAAAACATGGTGTTTTTATACAAAATATGTTCTTAATAGTCATTAAAGAAAAAACAGAAAAAGAAAAAAAAACGCATGCTTTCATCCTACGGATTTCACATTATTTCTGTTCCTGCCTTTGCAATGTTCCCTGAGCTTTGAAGGAAGTTTTATAAGTCTCCATTAGTGATGAGATCATTGCAACCTCTGATTTTCTGCTTTCATGAGTTAGTCATCTCTTTGGTGCCTACTACCATCTCCCTGGAGACAGTTCTCTGGGTAGATGGGAGAGAAACTCTCATACGTAACCTACCTCTTCCTCCGTAATGTTTTATGGGCCTTGGGTTCTGTCATAGAGATGATTCACCTACTGCTTAGTAGTCAGCTTTCTATTCTTGCCCATATGGTGGGTCTTGGGCCTCCCTAATATTCTTCATCATCTATAAAGAACCAGTTCTCTAACCAAGAGTAAGAGTAGCATTGATCAAAGGAGATAAAAAATACAATTAGTGTATCAAGGGGATGAGTTGGATTCTGCCTATAATACCCCTAAGACTGTCCCCAGCAAGACAACTCCTAAAGCAAGACTCTATCTCAAAAATTTCTACCAACTGGGGACCAAGAATTCTGAACACACGAGTTTATGAGGGACATCTGATTCAAACAACCATACCCGAGTCAGAATTGCTTTGATAAGGAAAGCAGACAAAATAATATTGCTAAGGATGCTAGGACAGGATGTCAGAATGTCCACATACTGTTATGCAGGAAATACATTTAAAAAAAAATCAATTTGGGGACTGGAGAGATGGCTTAGTGGTTAAGGCGTTTGCCTGAAAAGCCAAAGGTCCTTGGTTCAATTTCCCAGGACCCATATTAGCCAGATGCACAAGGTGTTACATGCTTTTGCAGTTCATTTGCAGTGGCTGGAGGCCCTGTTGTGCCCATTCCCTCTCCCTCTCTCTGTCTCTCTCTCTCTTTCTCTCTCTCTGCCTCATTCTATAAATAAATAAATAAATAAATAAATAAAATTTTCAAAAATCAGTTTCCTCCTACAGAGCAGAAATATAAGAGGTAAGGGGAGGATTTAAAGGCTTTCATAAGTCATACATCAAAAATGATGGTAAAGACAGGCACAGAGATTCATACTTACCTCCCAGCACTTGAGAGACTGAGAAAAAGGAATTATTGCAAGCTCTAGGCCAGCCTGGGCTACAGAATGTGACTCTAAAAATGGTTTAGTCAAACTTTGTTCATTTAATTACTAGCTTAATATTTATGCTTCATTTAATTGAATTTAAGTAAATCATTACACTATATATTTGAAGCCCTGATGTTGAAATTTTTAATGGAGATGAAAAGTCATTCTTTTGGTTCAGAGTCCAGAATTATAAATTCTTAAAAACTAAATGATGCTTTAGTTGCAACTAATGTTTTTGCAAGGCCATATGCTATGGCTAGTGATTAGCCTGGGAAAAACACCAAGGACGTAGTAAAGCCCCACTTCAGGTAGATCCACGAGGCCATTTCCAGAGGCTGTGAAATCTCAGAGTTAAGGAAGACATGACAATGTTGAGGAAAGGTGGTACTAGATGACACAAGTAAGTTATTTGACATATATCCTGGACATTTTACTTGTCCTATATCTTTACAGTGTTTTCCTCAATTTATTTATTTATTTATTTTGTGTGTGTGTGTGTGTGTGTGTGTGTGTGTGTCAGCATAATGTGATTCACTGTGTCACCACCTCCCCACTATTGACACCTCAGAAATCATTATCCAAATAAAATCATTTCTCCCTTAAATTGTTCCTATCAAGCATTTTATCAAAGAAGAGTAATATACAGAGGTGTGTGACTTAGGCTTAGAGCCAGAAAAATAAGTTTTCAGAATGAGGGTTTGTTTTGTTTTGTTTTTTTCCAAAGGAGGCAAATTTGAATAGTGAATTGTTCCTACTGTCTTTAACAGCAGTTCCTACAACTACATGATTGGAAATAACCTTAAGTATCTAGGGGGTGAGGGTGGGAATGACCAGGTCCATGGGATGGAGAACTAAGGGCCTGCTTAACTTATCAACTTTTCAGTTAATCCTTTTCCTTTCTACAGTAGCTAAACTACTGCAAGTCATTTTTAAGGAAATATGGTTGTGGCCTTGGATATGGTGCCCACATAAGATATAGTGACACTCCTTGCTTTCTGTTGCAACTACAGAATCTACAAAACACTGGCTTTGCTATATTTATTTTTAAAATTATTTACTTTATTTTGTTTTGCTTTTATCATGTAGTGTCTCACTGTAGCCCAGGGCAACTTGGAATTCACTCTGGTGTCAGGATGGCCTCAATTTCATGGCAATCCTCCTAGCTCTGCCTCCCAAGTGCTTAGGGGATAAGGCATGCACCAACACATATATATTTTCATGTGACATTAAAAAGTGATGTCTTAGTGTGAGAGCATTTCTGAGGGTCTGGTCATAGGTTCCATTCTCAGCAGTGGAAAAAAATTCAGTGTAAGTTCCTAAGGATCAGATCTGCTTTCCATAGGGATGTGGGACACAATGGTGGTAAATATTTTGAAGGATATTTGTTTTAGATTAATAAAAAGATACTCAATCTTTTACTAGCACCATATTTTCTCAATTACTCCATGCACTTTCCTAATTGTGACACATGGGCATGACTACAATTTGTTTCCCAACATAATGAAAGATTAAATTCCAAAATATAGGCATTAGGATGTGAGGCCTTACAGTAGTGATATATCTAAAAAGAGAAGAATCCTCAAAAACTTTGTCATTGTTCTTCTATTACAGGCCTTGAGAGCTTCCCAACCCCTTCTATCATATAATGACAGTAAAAGTCTCACTGTCTATAATGTGGCTGTCACCAGAAACAAAGTAATTAAATGCTGTGACTGAACTTCTCAGTTAATGAAATGTGACATAACATCATTTTGTTTGAAGGTTGACTGATTGTATTTTATCATAAGAATTCAAAAGAGATTAAGAAAAGCATAATATTGCTGAAATTAATATCACTGAAAATATCTTTAAATCCTATGAGAAAATAAGCTAAGCTTGGGCTGGTAGCATATTTATATCACACATGTCATTTCATTCCTGGGAGACTGAGCTAGAGAATTGTGAACTTGAATCCAGACTTGGCAAGATATTGAGGTTATATATGATAGATAATTAGATAGAATACAGCCAGTGATTTATAGTATTTCCATAGTCATATAACTAACCTACTCCTTCCTGTATACTTGCTTTCATTACAGTATATAAACACTTATTTGAGCTACAGTATTGGCACTCTTAACATAAGTAGGGAACAAGAATAGAAGAAGAAGAAATTAAATATTCTTTTCAAGTTAATCCTGAGCTTAAGAGGTGTAAATTCTATTGTTTGGGAATATTTTTAAGGAAATTCATGACAAAATAAACATTGAGATGAGCAAACACAATTTATCATGGATTATAGAACTCAGAAATTCAGAATCAAAATCTTTATTCACTTCTATAATGTTTCATTCACTATTATCATTTTCTTTCACTCTTAGTAATTCATTTTGTTTAGTGTGTGTGTGCATGTGTGTGTGTGTATGTGAGTTTTATGTATGTATGTGTACACAGGCCATTTTCTTTGATGCAGAGTTTCTTGCTAAAGTTAGTTCTCTTTTCTTGGAGGGAAGGGCAGATCAATGAGTCTCAGTCATCCTTCTGTCTCTGCCCTGCACTGGTGTGTGTGGTCCATCCTGTCTTGTTTTATGGGCACTCGGTATCAAATGTGGGTCATGGTCATGTTTGCACAACAAACAATCATGCTGGCTGAGCTATCTTCCCAGTACTTCCTACCCTTCTTAGTCCTGATAAAAACACATCTGTCTTTAATGTTTATCAAAGCAAATACCAATAGCAAATATATTTTTGTTAGAAATAAGAGTCTGAAAGAGCATTCATGTTTAGGAAGATAAACTCAGTTCTTGTCTAAACAGAATACTAATCTCGAGAAAATTACAATCCCTGGATACATAAAATTGCCTCATGGGAAAAGTTTGGGTAAAGCATGATACCACTTCTCCTATGCATTAGAGATGTAGAGAATGGAGGAAAAGCTCCTGGGAAAACCAATACACCAATGTCTTTTGTTTAATGTGTGGCAAATTATTGCAATTATGTTGTTTTGACTTTTCCTCAGCAAAGTAACCCATGACAATAGGTATAGGTTTTTTTTTTTTTTTTTTTTTTTTTTTTTTTTGTAATCTACTACCCATATCTTAAAGAGTGATAATAAAGCAAGAAATTCACGGAAGTATGTCAGTATGGTAACATTTTCTCCCAATAAAGATTATTGTTTTCAATGTAATTGCTTAAGGTATAGTCTAGCTTTAGGGGAATGTTAACAAATGTCTGTGTCCATTTCTAATCCTAGGTAAAATCTGAAAATATTAAGGATTTTTTTTGTATATAACTTTGGCTTATTTTATCACTTACTATTTTTGTATGTGTACATTTTCGAGTTTCCTTAATTGTAGCATAATATAGCTGTATCACCATCTAGACATCTGTGCATGCTTAGATGATTCCCACAGTCTGCATCATTTCTCAGATGTTCAATATATAAGCTCCTTCAAGATAGCTGTGTTCTATTGCCTAAACAGTACTACTCTACTGTTTTATGGGCATGTTGGACATATATGACATAACACACATTAACCAATCAAAATTAACAAAATTGCAGTGTCATTTAAGATAAATAAGCTGATTATGTTGACAATTGGCAGTCTTTCCTGTGGCTTACCTCTGCTCTGAATATCACATAGAAGCTTGCCTTGGTATAAACACAGGGCTTAGAGGACCATGCCATTCTCAAAGAACTCTGGGACTTTTGGATCAGTTCTTTTAACTTAACAAAAACATTCTAATAACTCTCATGGTAGTAAGTAGGATAATTATTGTTTTTTCAAAGATGAATTCTCTTCAGAACATATTTAGAAACCTATAGAAAACAAACAGACAAACTTAATGCCTATAAGGTTTCAGAATTTTCTTACTTTTGGAGCTCAAGGTTTCTTCCCATATTTGAAATATATGATATATACATAGATAGACAGATAGTAGAAAAATATAAAATAAATATGTATGCAAATAGTATGTAGAAACTAAATGAATTTGGAAAGATGACCTTCATGTTCTAGATTTAAATTTATATATTTTGCCTTCATAAACCTACTGTATAATGAAGAAAAGAGGTAATTGTAACCTATATTTATAGGAAGTAGAGAGACATCTTTTTGTGGTCAGAGCCATGAATGCAGGACCTCACTGTCTTGTTCAGGGAAAGCCTCTAGAGGTGAAAGAAGGATCAAGGCTTCACTCATGAGTTTTACCTTTAGGTTATAGGCTTGGGAAGACACAGAGTCTCTTCATTTTTAACTTAATTGTTAAAAAATAATTAACTTAATTATCCAGGTGTGGTGGTGCACACCATTAATCCCAGCACTGGGAGCCAGAAGTCGGAGGATTGCCATGAGTTCGAGGCCTCACTTAGACTCCATGGTGAATTCCAGGTCAGCCTGGGCTAGAGTGAGACCTTAGCTCAAAAAAATTAACTTATTTAAAAAATCTGTTACATATAATTGCATGAAAAAGTTATTTTGGAAGTGAATGGAACTTAGCTTTATTTCTTAAAGTCTTGATCATGTGAATTTACAGAATTAGCATGTGTATATGAACTATACTGATAGAAACAGAGTTGAAAGAGTGCTTATTTCCAGCATTCTTGAACATCTCCATGTCCAACAACCTGAAAATTCTTAAAACATCCCTGTCCTTATACATTACATTATATAAATACCTGGTAGTAAGGATTGTGGAAATGTACAGACACATGTGCACACATATTATCAAATTTAAAATTCAGAAACAGTGTTCTGTTGTAGATGTTGTGGTGATGGTAGAGTTTAACATGATTTAAATTGGGACTTGTCATGGAAATGGGAGAAAGACACTGATTAATGAGAATAGGTAGTCACAACAAACTTTCAGGTAAAACAGACTATTTCAGGATTGAAGAAAATCAATGTAAAGGATATAAGTATCACCCACAGGGGATTAATTTCACTTTCCCTAGATCTTTAGTTTCATTTGATAGCAGTGTGATTCATGATATCCATGAAGCACAGCATTAACTAAACTAGTTTCTATGGATCAATTTCGTGACAAGAATATAGAATTGCAAATTCAGTCTTCATTAAAGTTGTGGCAGTAGTCCCAGTGGTAAAGACCAATACAACTATCTAATTAATCTCACTTGAAAAATACAATAATATAGGGAGCCGTTAATCATGTTTAAGCCTCAGCAGTCACTAGGTAAAAGTAAACATGGTGTACACTTGTGGTATCAGAGAAAAGAAAGGGAAGACTTTCTCATCTCAGGTAGGCTATTGAAAAGAGACATTTAAAGACAGGAATAAGATGTAACACCTTGGGAAAGTGGCATTGAGGAACCTGTAAGTGAATGATTTTATATCTACTTATTCCAGTCAAAAATACTCTGCATGAAAGGTAAATGCTCTTTTCATGTTATACTTGGGTAGGCTTGGCTGGCTTAGCTTGTAAATTGTATGAGGAGTGAAAAGATTTTGTTTTTTTAATATTAAATAAACATTCACATGCTATCTCAGAATTTTAACATTATTTTGTAAGTGGTTGTATAGTTATTTTTAATTTAAATGCTATTCAGATAATAGTAGGAGTACCACACTGCAGATAGCTTAATATGTTAAATACAGCTTATATGGACAACATTTTAAAATATTTAAGTCTAAAATTAATGAGTATGACTGACGTACTGCAATTTTTTACTTTTTCAATGAATACTCACTGATACCCCCTTTACACTGATTGTGCACATATAAATACATGAAACAGAAACTGATTTAGCTTTGAAACATTTACTGCCTCTAATGAGTTATAGAGCCCTATACCAATTTCATATCTCATGAATTTTACCACATTTATGTCTCAAACACTTTTCAATATCTTAAGATAGAATAAGTTGGGATATAATTTTACATTAAATTATCTCTTTAAAGATGATTTGGCCATCACAATTTTTGTACATATAAAATATAATTGAATAATTAAATTATTTTCTAAGAGATACTATTTTATTTACATCAAGAAAAAAAATCACATACTAATCTATCATTGTTTGATGTTTTCTAACAGCCTAGAAGGAGAATAAAGAAAAATGGATGAGGGAAACTGCTCATCACTGACTGAGTTCCTTCTCTTGGGGATTACTGATAATTCAAGCATGAAAGTGGTTCTGTTCATTGTCTTTCTAATTGTTTATCTCATTATTTTCCTGACAAATGTAGGAATGATCTTTTTGATCAGAATGGATCCCCAGCTCCACACCCCCATGTACTTTTTCCTCAGCCACCTCTCTTTCTCTGACCTCTGTTACTCCACTGCAGTTGGGCCAAAGATGCTGGCTGACCTACTTGCTGGGAGCAGGTCAATTCCCTTTGCTGGCTGTGCCTTGCAGTTCTTCTTTGTATGCATCTTTACAGATGCTGAATGCGTGTTGCTGGCAGTGATGGCTTTTGACAGGTACAAGGCTATCAGTAATCCCTTGCTGTATGCAGCAGACATGTCCAGCAGGGTGTGCTACCGACTTCTGACTGGAGTTTACCTGGTGGGGATGGCAGATGCTTTGATACATACAACATTGACATTTTGCTTGTGTTTCTGCGGGTCCAATGAGATTAATCATTTCTTCTGTGATATCCCTCCTATCTTAATACTATCTTGCTCAGACACACAGATCAACGAATTAACAATATTCACCATTTTTGGTTTCATTGAACTGAGCACCATCTCGGGGGTTCTTGTCTCTTATTGTTACATCATCTCATCTGTCTTAAAGATCCACTCTGGTGGAGGGCGCTTCAAAGCTTTCTCCACCTGTGCCTCCCACTTAATTGTAGTTGCAATTTTCCAGGGAACTCTGTTTTTCATGTATTTTCGACCAAGTTCTTCTTATTCTCTAGATCAAGACAAAATGAGCTCACTGTTTTACACCCTTGTGATTCCCATGCTGAACCCTATGATTTACAGCCTGAGGAACAAGGATGTGAAAAATGCCCTGAAAAAACTGAAAAGTAAGATTTGGCTTTCATAATTGTATTGTAAATTTGTAAAATAATGTTCAATGTCTGTTGTTTGTGCAAAGTTGTGCCACATGACATGTAAGAATGTTGTTATACATACATCTTAAATTACTAACCTAAGTATCTGCAGTTAACTTCTAATGATAAGATAATATTGAGGAATCTCAAAAGCGTTATGCATCTTTATTCCTCATGAACTAAGAAATCATACTGTTCTCTGGAAATTTTTTTCTGATCCTTCCAAGTATACCAAAGTGTTATTTATTCTTTCTGTTTAAATTACACTAATTTTAATTAGCTGTTTGGTAGTCACTGTTTTGTACATGGTGTTGCTTTGTATTGAAATTCAAAGGAACAACAGTTGATAGGTGAATCTTATACTGCAGTTGTCATTAATTACATAAATACTCAAGTAATTCATGATTTAGCAAAAAAAATAGACTAATATAGCAAGGGCTTAGATTACATTGAATAACAAGGTATCTAAATCTACTGTGGAGGAGAATTTCTTGCATGAAACATATTTATTTGGATTCAAACAAATATACTTTGGAGTGAGAATTTTTTTATGACAGGTTTTTAATCAGAGCACCCCTCAGATACAGACTATACCACTTGGAAAGAAAATAAAACAAATCATATTAAATTATAAAGAACAATTAAAAGAGCATGGTTTAGTACATGTATGTGGTGGACTAGTCAGCCATCAGTCACTTAATCCAAGAGCATTCCATTTGTTCTTCCTCATTCTAAACTCTTAAATTTCCCTTTGTTATTCACAAAAATTTTTCCCCATGCCTATCGTACATAGTACTCTGCTTAAAGCTTTATGTAAGTGACCCTGTTTCTTAAAAAGTACTCAAATATGTAATGATAACCACTATTTATTTAAGAACTGAACATTACATTTCTTTAATTACAAATATCAAGCCATATCTGGTCAGCAAATTCAGAAGACAAGTAATAATATAAAATAACAGAAAATATAACAATTTTGGCATTATTAGGGATTTATGACACAAAATAAGCTGAAAGTATTATATTTTCTACATATACATGTGAGAATACTTTAATACTTAAAACAATTTGGGATGCAAATATAATGAGCCTACACCCAAAACTCAATTTCTTGAGAGGAAATTCATCTAATATCTGAATGTATTGTTCATATCTTCCTTTTTCATTTGTCCATGATGTAATTTCCTGAAAGCTAAAGCTTTTAATGAGCTAATTGAGAAAATAGTTGTAATATCCATGTATTTGAAGGAACATATTAGGCAAACAGATAATATCAGAACCATTGTAATCATGGATATTAAATTCACCATGTATATCCCAGTGAGAAGCAGCCTTGTATGAAAAGATTTCAGAATACAATTACTTTCATTAAATACCCCTATATTTCATTTATGAATCAAAAATAGTAATCTAAGAATATGAATTATGATATAGTTAAAACATATATTATGATTCTTATTTTACATGAGAGACATGGTTTTCCACCTCTTCATTTTATTAAAGTAATTCCTGTTTTTCTTAAATTGTGTCTTATGTGCACTGCTAAGTTTTGTTTTCCATATGTTGAGCTTCTCAGCCCCAAATCTATGGTATTAACATGTAGTTTTTGCTGGGGGTAGTGATGCGCACCTTTGATCACAGCACTTGGGAGGCAGAGGTAGAACACTGTGAATTTGAGGCCAGCCTGGGACAACTGAGTGTGTTCCAGGGCCGCCTAAACTGGAACCAGAAACCTCCTGGAAAATAACCCCCCAAACCCCACACATGTAAGTGCCGGAGATATTTCTCAATGGTTAAGGTGTTTGGCTGCAAACCCTAATGATTCAGGTTCTTTTCTCCAATACCCACTTAAACCCAGATACACAAAGTGGCACAGGCATCTGGAGTTAGGTTTCAGCTTCTAAGGGCCCTGGCATAACCATTCTCTCTCTTTGTATCTCTTCTCTGTATCTCTCTCTGCTTGCAAATAAATAAATAAAAATATCTTTAAAATGGCAAATGAGTTCTTTAGGAGATGGTATCATAATAAATGCAGAGGCTTCAGTAATGTGATGGACAATCTTATGAAATGGATCTGGAGATTTATGTAGTCACTTATGCAAAAAGTTAGTAAAGTTAGGCAGCCAATGATCTAGAACTGAATTCTCATCAAACACTAAACCTTCCAAACCTTCCAATACTATAATTTATAATGTTCAGAAGATAGAAACATGAAATGTAATACTTTATTTTTCTCTCTTTTTGTTGTGGTGACTTTCCAGATAATGGCTCATTAGGTAGTGCAATCTTCCCTTGAACACTGACCATTTTCTTGTCCCTGCAAGTTGAGTATTGGATCGTAATATCTATCATCATGTAAGTCACCATAAGTTTTGAAGCCAATCAGTGTGGTATTTTCTTAAAATGAAAACAAGCAGCAGCACACCAGAATCATTCTTTGAAATATATCAAATTATAAACAAGTCATCAACAATGGATTTCCATTTATTCATAGGATATAAGCCCTCCAACTGTATGATATGCATTCTGCATGCTCATTTTTTACTATATCACCCACACTGTTATTGTATGTATTAATTCTTTCTTCTTGAAATTATGTGCTTGAAATGAGATGAGGGGAATTTATAATCATATAAAAGAATGCCAGAAAGGCTAATAAACTGATTTAATACTAAGATTTTACTTCCTCAATTTCATGATATTAACAATACATTCAAAGATTAACTGGGCAAATGGCCCATGCCTCTTTTGTCTTGGAATTTAACAGAAACTCAGAACAGAATATTTGTGGATTTGTTCTTTCTTTGACCAATTCAACCGTCACCATGTAGAACTACTCTCCAAAAATCACACATGTATTTTATATCCACCAATGACCATTGTGAATGTAGGTATCCAAAACCTACAGAACCAGCAATTACATATAATCTTAGTGTTTTAAACTCTTGATTCTGTCCTTCATTCTTGATGATAAAATTTCTAAGCATGAGTTTAAGATGTAGTTAATGATAAAGTTAGTAAGCTAATAAATGTAATAATTGAATTAAACTAATGAATACTAGGTAATTATTCTAACTTTTAATAATAGTGTATATACAAGTCATAATTCTCAATGACTGAACACTCTACACCCAAAACAGATTGGGGGAAAAAAAAAACCTAGGGAGCAGAATTTTAAAGTGATCCCATACAATGGAGACATTTATTCTATGACCCATACTTGGCTGGAGCTGGGGTTTGGGCCAAGGCAATTTGGCATTTACTCTATGATATACAGCACTGGGCATGCAGGACCTGGTTATTCCTGAGCATGAGAGGCAAAGGGAAGATTAGAAGCTCATGACCATCCTCAGCTACATAATGAGTTTGAGACCAATATGAACTACATGACCCCTTTTCAAATCGTAGATAGATAATAGATAGAGGAATATATATATATATATATATATATATATATATATATATATATATATATATATTGAACAGTTAGTACAGCAATATAATATTATTAGGCTGAAAGATTCACATATATAGAAAGGATGTTTGAGGGATATGGTCAGAGTCTCTGAAGGTGGTAAGACTTTGTCATATGAAATTGTATAAGGCCAGGGGTAGACAAGATGCTTGATTACAGAGAGATCAGCCTCATGAGTTAATTGCTGTACTGTAACTCCACTTAAAAACAAAACAAAAAAAAAAAAAACACTCAACATGGAACTTTCATTTCCTCCAGTACTCTTTAGTCTTGTTTCACTAAATGTACAATATTTTTAAATATAATTGAATTTCTCACTTGTTTTCTGGGTTTTTACCTTTTGTGTATGGTTATGAGCATCCCGAGTTCAGGAACATTACCTTTTTCCACAATACTTCACAATCATCAATAGACAGATCATCCGAGCAGAAAATCAACAGGGAAATAATATAGTACAACACCACCATAGATCAACTAGACTTAATAGACATCTACAGAACTTTCCACCCCAACTCTACAGAACACACATTCATCTCAGCAGCCTACTGGTTATTCTCCAAAACAGTCCATATATCAGGCCATAAAGCAGGCCTACATGACTTCAGGAAAATTGAAGTAACTTCCTGCATCACATCAGATCATAATGCTTTAAACCAAGAAACAAATCAAACACTCCACCAACTACTGGAGACTAAACAACACACTTTTAAATAATTAGCGGGATGTGGAATAACTCTAAAAAGAAACTGTAAAATTTCTAGAATGGTATGACAATGAAAACAAAACTTAACAAAAATTTTATGGTGCACAAAGAAAATTTATGGTATTAAAGGGGAAAAGTCATAGTATTAAATGCCTTCATAACAAAGACAGAGAGTTCCCAAATTAATAACCTCAATGTCCAAGTGAAGGCATTGGGTAAACAAGAAAACTTGCACCCTAAGAGAAATAGACTAAAGGAATTAATTAAGGTCAAAGCGGAAATAATGAATTGGAAATTAAGAAAACAATTAAAAAACTGATGAAATGAAGAACTGATTCTTTGAAAAAATAAACAAGATTGTAAACCCCTAGTCAATTTTATCAAGCAAAAAAGAAGAAGAAGAGGGACTTCCGGTCAAGGTGGTATCTGCCTAAAGGTGCTGCACCTCCTTGGGAAGGAAGGGCAAAGCATTCAGGGTTCACTGGGTCTTTTAGGGGAGAGCAATCTCTAATAGTTTGCCAGTGGGAGGGTGTGGAGGGGGAAAAAGGGAATCTGCTGATTCCTTCGCTCTTGGTTAGCCCACCAGACTCCAATCCTCCCAAGCAGTAGCCGGAGCCACAGTCCCAGGCTCAGGATACTCCTGCACTTAGTGCATGAAAGGAGACCCGGGACAGCATAGTTACACTTGCCTCACTGCGCAGGTGCAATCGCTCGGCTTCCCACACCCAAGCATGACCTCCTGCCTGCTGTGGCCACTAGTCCAGCCAGCTCAGGCTCGATCAGTCCATCTGCCTGTTGTGTGTGGGGGAGCTTAGGACCACACAACCCATTTGCCCAGTGAGCTCAGCCTGCTCCACCCATCTGCCTGCTTGCTGCTCCAGCCGCCTGTGCGCTCCAGCCACCTGTGCACGCATGAGCGCAGGCCCTTTCTACATGCCCACTAATGAGCTCAGGCTCGCTTTGCACATCCACCCTAGACAGCTCAGGCCCAATCCCCCATCTGCGTGCCCCACACATGAACACAGGCACTCTGGCAGACTTTCCGGGCACAAGCTCAGGCCCATTCCAACTGCCCATGCATGAGCTCAAGCCCGCTGTACCCTTCTGCAGAACAAGATCAGGCCAGCTTCACTGGTCTGCTTCTGCAAGCTGAGGCCCATCTTCCACAGCACAGGGCCGGCTCAGGCTGATCCACCCACCCACACATGAGCTCAAGAGGGCTCTGCCCACCCACACACCCACTCATGAGCTCAGGATCACTCCACCTGTCAGCTAGCCTGCATATGAGCATATGCCTGCTCAACCAACTGGCACCACTTCCCTTGCCCATTGACACCACAGTTCCACTCTCTCTGCCCATACACTGTGATGGTCAGACCTCAGTGCAAAATAAATAACATGAAAAATCAAATGCAAGTAAGTCCAGTAAGATCACCCAGTCCTACAATGAACGTCTCTAATCAAAACATAGAAGAGTCATTAGGATCAGAACACCAAAAGGAAGCTATGAGCAATGCAACCCTGACCCAGCTACTGGTAGAACTTGCAGAAAAGCAACAAAAGACTGATAATCATGTGGTTGTGCCATCACTAGACTAGACCTAATAGATAAGAAAATGGAAGGAGTTCAAAGACAGGTAAGAGATATGAAGGAGAGTGAAAAGAAGAGGACCTCAAAAATCATTTGGTGATGCTAAATGAATACATAAAGAAATGCAAGGCTGAAGTCCAAGAAGCATCAAGAAAATCAGAAAATAATATGAAAAGGAAACTTGACAGAGGGATGGAAACTACACATAGAAAAGTAGTACAAAATGCAAACCTAATTGAACAAGCTCAAAATTCTTTAGAAGCTCTCCAGAATAGACTTAGCCATGTGGAGGACAGAAACACAGATATGGAAAACAAGACAGAAGAAACAGCTTGAGAGTGCAAAAAATTTCAATAACTTCAAAAAATGAAGGAGTTATGTGATACCCTTAAATGTCCTAATATCTGGATCATGGGAATACCAAAAAGGGAAGAAATTCAGACCAAAGGCATGGATAATTAACAAAATAATCAAAGAAAACTTTCCCACTCTCTCAAAAGAAATGCCCATGAAGATAGAAGAAGCTAGCAGAACTGCAAACATATTGGACCAAAGGAGAAACTCTCCAAGACATACTGTCATTAAGACTCTAAACATTGACACCAAAGAGAAAATCCTAAAAGCAGCTAAGGAAAAATAACACACCACTTTTAAAGGTATCCCCATCAGAATTACTCCAGACTTCTCAACAGAACATTCCATCCTAAATACAAAGATTAAACATTCTTCTCAGCATCCCATGAAACATTCTCTAAAATAGGTCATGCTCTATCTAGGTCACATTGCCTGCCTCCATATATTTAGGAAGATTGACATAATTCCCTGAATGATATCAGATCACAATGCTATATTTATTGCTAGAAATTAACAACAAAAGACCCACCAAGAATCCCATTGGCTCCTGGAAACTGAACAGCACACTATTAAACAACAAATGGGTAGTGGATGAAATAAAAAATGAAGTTGTGAAATTTCTAGAAATGAATGACAATAAGAACATATTGTACCAAAATTTATGGGTCACAGTGAAGGGAGACCCCAGGGGAAAATTGATAGCACTAAGTGCCTTCATAACAAAGACAGAGAAATCCAAAATCAATAACCTAACCATCCACCTAAAGACACTGGACACCAGAAGAATCCAACCCAAAAAGCTTCAGATGGAAAGAAATAATTAAGACCAGAACAGAAATTAATGAATTGGAAACTGAAAAAACAATTAAGAAAATTGACCAAAAAAAAAAAAAAAAAGAGCTGGTTCTTCAAAACTAAACAAGACTGACAAACCCTTGGCCAACTTGATCAAGTAAAAAAAGAAAAGAGATGCCTCAAATTAACAAAATTAGAAATGATAAAGGGCAGATCACAATAGACATAAGTGAAATTGGGAGAATCATCAGAACTTATCTCAAAAATCTCTACTCCACAAAACTGGATAATAATGAATAATATGGAGGAAATGGAAAAAATTCCTGGCCACATACCATCCACCAAAGCTAAACTCAGAGCAGATTAATCTCCTAAACAAACCTATCACACTCATCAAGATTGAAAAGGTAATAAAAAAAACTCCCCATAATGAAGAGTTCAAGACCAGATGGCTTCTCAGCTGAATTACATCAAACCTTCATGGAAGAACTGAAACCAATCCTTCTCAAAGTGTGCCACAAAATTGGAGAAAAGGGAAAGCTCCCCAACTCCTTCTATGAAGCTAGTATCATCATGAAGAGATGCCACAAGAAAAGAAAACTACCAGCCTATTTCTCTGATGAACTTAGTCACAAAGATCCTCAACAAAATCATCATAAACTGAATCCAACAACACATCAAAAGCATTATCCACCTTAATCAAGTGGGATTCATCCCAGAAACGCAGGGGTGGTGGAACATATGGAAATCATTCAATGAAATAGACCATATAAATAAGGTTAAACACAAAAAGCACATGAATATTTTGATAGATGCAGAAAAGGCCTTTGACAAAATACAACATAAATTCATGGTGAAAACATTGGAGAGACTTGGCATGGTCGGTTAATATCTTAACATATGAAAGGCTATATACAAAGCTCCTAAAGCCCAAATAATACTTAATGGAGAGAGATGGTAGGAATTTCCATTGAGATCAGGAAGAAGACAGGGGTGTCTACTCTCACCTCTGCTCTTCAATATAGAACTGGAAGTCCTAGCTCAAGCAATAAGACAGGAGAAAGAAATAAAAGGGCTACAATTTGGAAAGGAAGAAGTTAAGTGACCTCTATTTGCAGATGACATGATTCTATGCATAAGAGAATCCATCCCAAAATCTTGAAAGTGATTAACTCCTTTGACAAAGAAGCAGGATACAAAATCAATGCACAAAAATCAGTAGGCTTTCTACATGCAAATGACAAAGATACAGAGAAAGAAATAAGAGACATGGTCCCATTTCCTATACCAACAATAACAATAAAAATACCCTGGAATAATATTAAGGAAGCATGTGAAAGACCTATATATTTAAAATATAAAAACACTCAAAAAGAAATTGAGAAGGACTTGAGAAAATGGAAAGACCTCCTATGCTTCTGGATAGTCAGAATTAAAATTGTGAAAAATTGTAATCCTACCAAAGGCAATATACAGATTTAATGCAATTCCAATTAAAATCCCAACATCATTTTTCACACAGAGAGAAAAAAATGATGTCAAAATTCATAAGAAAAGGCAGAAGGCCTCAAATATTCAAGCATATCTTCAGCAAAAGAAATAACTCTGGAAGCATCACCATACCTGATCTAAAGCTATATTATAAAGCCATAGTAATAAAAACAGCGTGGTCCTCACATAAAAACAGGAGTATAGACCAATGGAATAGAATTGAACACTCAGTCTTTGCTTCAAGCAACAGCAGCTACTTGATATTTGACAATATGCCCAAACAATATAGGCTGGAAAAAAGACAGCATCTTCAATAAATGGTGCTGGACAAACTGGATAACAGATGCAGGAAATTGAAACGTGATCTACATATTTCACCATGCACAACTCTCAAGTCCAAATGTATCAATATAAGACTGGAAAATCTAGAACTACTGGAAGAAAATACAGGAGGAACTTTTCATGATATAGGAATGGAAAACATTTCCTGAACAAAACCCCAGTAGCACAGGATCTTAAACAATCATTCAACCAAGGGGATCATATGAAGCTGAAGAGTGTCTTAATAGACAAACATACACTAAGCAAAGCCAATAGATTACTCACAGAATGGGAGAAGATATTTGCTGAATATTGAACTGACAGAGGTCTAATCTACAGAACCCAGTAAGGACAGCAAACATTAAAACATTAAATGAGGGCTGGAGAGATGTCTTAGTGGTTAAGTGCTTGCCTGTGAAGCCTAAGGACCCCGGTTTGAGGCTCAATTCTCCAGGACCCACGTTAGCCAGATGCACAAGAGGGCGCACGTGTCTGGAATTCGTTTGCAGTGGCTGGAAGCCCTGGCTTGCTTGCTCTCTCTCTCTCTCTCTCTCTCTCTCTCTCTCTCTCTCTCTCTCTCTGCCTCTTTCTCTCTCTGTCACTCTCAAATAAGTAAATAAAAATGAACCAAAAAAATTAAATGAGAAAATACTTAGTAACAGAGGCCAGTAAGTTAAAAAGGAGACATAAAGGATAGAGAAAGGAAGGGAGGAGGATAATTAATAGGTTGATATTGTATATATGTAATTACAATGATTGTAATGGGGAGGTAATATGATGGAGAATGGAATTTCAAATGGGAAAGTGTGGGGGTGGGGAGGGAGGGAATTACCATGGGATATATTTTATAATCATGGAAAATGTTAATAAAAATTAAAAAATAAAAAAAAATTAAATGAAAACAAATACTGGCAATGATGTGGAGAAATAAGAACCCTCATCCACTTCTGATGGGAATGTAAGATGGTACAACCACTTTGGAAACTCCTAAAAAAGCTAACTATAGGGCTGGAGAGATGGCTTAGCAGTTAAGTGCTTGCCTGTGAAGCCTAAGGACCCTGGTTCGAGGCTCGGTTCCCCAGGTCCCACGTTAGCCAGATGCACAAGGGGGCACACGTGTCTGGAGTTCATCTGCAGAGGCTGGAAGGCCTGGCGCACCCATTCTCTCTCTCTCTCTCCCTCTATCTGTCTTTCTTTCTGTGTCTGTCGCTCTCAAATAAATAAATAAATTTTTTTTAAAAAAGCTAACTATAGAGTTACAAACAAATCCAGTTATTCCCTTACTGGGCATGTACCCTAAAACCTCCAAGCCTCAGTCCAGAGAGATTTGCTCAAGCATGTTTATAGCTTCTCAGTTTGTAATAGCTAAGAGGTAGAATCAACCCAGATGTCTATCACTAGATTAAATGATAACTAAGATGTGTTATATCTACATGATGGAATTCTACACAGTAGTAAGAAAAAATGACACAATGAAATTTGAAGAAAAATGGTCAAACCTGGAACAGATCATTCTCAGTGAACTCACCCAATCACAGAAAGATAATCATCACAGTCTTGCTCATCTACAGAACCTAGCCTGAATCTATCCAAGATGCCAACGTACCCAGCAAGCATCTCCAAGACCAGACAATAAGATGGGTGGGGAGGGAGGGAAGGGCAAGAGAAGGGTTGAGGGACTCAAATCTGAACCCAAACAACAATGGTACCATTAAATTCTATATCCTGAAAGACAGACCAAATGGTTGAACCTTCACCAGGCCCTTAGAGGGAACACCTGAGTCACAAGGCTCTGGAGAAGGTACGATTGAAGTTTGACCTTATTCTTTTACTGCCTCTCTCTCTCTCTCTTTCTCTCTCTCTCCCTCTCTTCTCATTAACTCTTTTTATATTAATTAGTATTTTTCTTCCTTCTCTTTGTGGGCAATGACCTGCAACTCCCAGTACCAACATGTGGCTGTCATCCACAATGATCTTTTGATCAGAGAGATCTACAAGGTTTCCTAAAAGAGTAACAGATTTCTGGCACATTACTTAATTACACACCAAAGGTTAGTAGTAAGACCCTATTTTGAATACAACAATTGCCATGTAACATGGGGTGACATGGCTGGTAGCTGGAAGAAAGTCAATCTCCAGTCAGCATGTCCTAGTGCCAGAATGTGCTACATGAGTGACTGGGGAAAAATGACCAATATCTGTCCAAGCAACTCATGGTCTAACCTACTTAGCCGCAAATAAACTGTAGTGATGCTCATACAAGTACATACAATAGTAGCGCACAGCCATGGTGGAAATCCAACTCCTCTTGATTTGGCTAACTGATCCATTCAGGAGAAGAGAACCCATAGCTGGAGCTGGGAAACAAGTCAGAGCCATATCCAAAAATGAGCCCACTCTCCATTATCAAGCTAGTACCAATCATGGGCTACAAGGGGGCCTATACCTATTAAATTCTCTATAAAAAAATAATGGCTATTCCACTTATCTGGTGCTAACTTTACTCTCCATCAGAGAATATTCTTCTCTTTTTCAGACAGATGCAGATCCTAAGGACAGAATCACCCCAGCATAACTCAAAAGGGCCTCAGCTGAAACTAAGAAAAATTGGTGAAACAAGCAAGCATTAGTGAACCTGGAACCATCACAAAGGTGAAGGAGATCAACACAGAGAACCACCAACTCCAAATCAGATAACCAGAGACACAGAGGCTTCCAAGACCTCATCACTGAGGCAGACCTAAAATGAACCCAACATGACTCAGGGGAATTTACAGAAGATGGGACAGAAAAAATGTCAGAACCATATGTTGGGTCATGATACACAGAGACATTTCCTCCTTCCCATAACTGAGGGCTAACCCCACAATGCATGACCTATATATCCCAACATGGAGGGGCCAGGGGGAGAGCAGAGGACAGGGGGGATGCTAACAATGAGGGGGGATGCTAACAATGGTGCCAACTTGACTATATTCACTCAGTAAAAAACTAATAAATAAAGAGAGAAGGAAAAAGGAAGTCTCAAATTAACAAAATCAGAAATGAAAAAAGGAAAGGTCACAGTAGACATCAATGAAATTGGAAGAATCATCAGGGCATACTTCCAAATCTCTACTACACAAAATTGGATAATCTAGAAGAAATGGATAAATTCCTAGCCACATAGTAACTAGAGAAACTAAACTCAGAGCAGATTAGTCTCCTAAAGAAACCTATCACATCCCTGGAAATTGAACAGGTAATCAAAAGCAACCCCCAAAAGAAAAGTCCAGGACAGAATGGTTCTCAGCCAAGTTCTATCACATCATTGAAGAACTGAAACCATGTTTTCTAAATCTTTCACATAATTGGGGATCAGGGATTCTTCCCTAACTCCTTTTATAAACCTACCATCACCCTAACTCAAAAATCAGCCAGAGATACAACAAGAAAAGAAAACAATAGGCTTTTATCCCTGATGAACTTAGATGCAAAGATACTGAAAAACAAACAAAAAAAAAAAGAGAAAACTGTCAAACTGAAATAAACATCACATAACAATCATTATCTACCTTGATCAAGTAAATTTCATCCTAGGCATACATGAATGGTTCATCATAAGGAAATCAATCAGTGTAATACACCACCTAAATAAACTTAACAATAAGAATTACACGATCATCTGAATTGATACAGAGAAGGCTTTTGACAAAATGCAATACCACTTCATGTCAAAATGCAGGAAAGTATAGGCATGATATGTTTATCTTGCAATAAAATAAAGGCTATAGATTAGGCTCAAATAATACTTGAATGAAAAAGACTCAAAGAGTTCCCATTGAGATTGCAAACAAGACAGGCAAGCAAGACTCTCACCACTGCTCTTCAACATAGTACTCAAAATACTAACCCAAGCAATAAGACAGAAGAAATAAAATAGATTCAAGTTGGAAAGGATGATGTCAAATTAGCCCTATTTGAAGATGACATGATCTGACACATAAATGACCTGAAAGTCTCCATCTCAAGTCTTTTAAAGGTGATTAATTCTTCCAGTAAAGTGGCACAAAATCAATGCACAAAACCAATAGCCTTTCTATATGCAAAGGACATATATGCAAAGAAGGAAATCAGTGAGGTTATCTCATTTTCAATAGCAACAGAAAAAAATTAAACACCTTGGAATAACACTAACTAAGGATGAGAAAGACCTATATAATGAGCACATAAAGCTCAAGAAAGAAATACAGGATGACTTAAGAAGACGGAAAGAGCTTCCATGCTCTTGGATACATAGAATTAATATTTTTAAATTAGCAGTTCTACCAAAAACAGTATATAGATTTAATACAATACCAATAAAAATATAAGTAGCATCTTTCATAGAGATGGAATAAAAATTATCTCAAAATTCATATGGAATGATATTGGGTCTCAGATGTCTAAATATACCCTCAGCAAACAAAACATATCTGGAGGTATCACCATACACAATCTAAAGCTATATTACAAATCTATAGAAACAAAAACAGCATGGTACTGGCATAAGGACAGAAACATAGAATGGAACAGAATTTAGTCTCAGACTTTAGGTCAAGTAACTATAGCTACTAAAGGTACTAATAATGTATACTGGAAAAAAAGACATCGTCTTCAACAAATGGTGTTGGATAAATTGGATGACCGTATGTAGAAAAATGAAACTAGACCCACTCATCTCTCTATACAAAAAAATCAAGTTCAAATGGATTAAAGATCTCAATATAAGACCTGAAACTCTTTTACTTTAAGAAAAAATAGGAGGTACTCTCCACGATATAGGATTGGGAAAAGACTTCCTGAATCTGTACTCTAGTAGCCAACAAAATTAAACAATGACTCAGCCAATGGGACCTAATGAAGCTAGAAAGGTTTTGCACAGACATTCACACCATAAGTAGAGCCAAGAGATTACCCACTGAATGGGAGAAAATCTTTACTAGCTATACCCCTGATAGAATCCTAATATTTATTTTTTTTAATTTATTTATTTATTTATTTGAGAGTGACAGACACAGAGAGAAAGACAGATAGAGGGAGAGAGAGAGAATGGGCGCGCTAGGGCTTCCAGCCTCTGCAAACGAACTCCAGACGCATGCGCCCCCTTGTGCATCTGGCTAACGTGGGACCTGGGGAAGCAAGCCTCGAACTGGGGTCCTTAGGCTTCACAGGCAAGCGCTTAACCGCTAAGCCATCTCTCCAGCCCATAGAATCCTAATATTTAGAATCTACAAACACTCAAAAAAATAATATTCAAACACCCCCTCCAAAAATGGGGCAGAAAACTGAATAAGAAGTTCTCAGAGGAATACACACTTAAGAAAATATTCAACATCCCTAACCATTAAGGAAATGCAATTTAAAACAAACATGAGTTCCATCTTTCTCTAGTAAAGATGATGATCATTAAAAAAATATAACAGTTGGCAAGGATGTTGAGAAAGAGGTACCCTCATGCACACTTAGTGGGCATGTAAATTTGTACAACCACTATGGAAATCAATTTGGAGATTCCTGAAAAGGAAGAACATAGAGCTATCAACAGACCCAATTATGCACTTATTGGGCATTTATTTTAAATGCTCCATACATCAATACAGAGACATTTGCTCAATCATGTTTATAGCTGCTCAATTCATTAGAGCTGAGAACTGGAATCAACCTAGATGCCCATCACGGGATGAATAGATAATGAAGTTGTGGAACATTTCCACAATGTATCTATTCAGCAGTAAGAAAAAAACAATACAATGGAATTAGTAAAAAATGGTAAGATATCACCTATCTGTAGTTCCTCAAGTTGCTCAAATTGCTGTCATACCTGACAGGCAACTCAAGGCTCGGACAATAGAGATAGAACAGTTTTGGGGAGGGGAAGATGAAGGGGGAAAACAAAGACAAAATTAAGTACAAAATGAGCTGGTACCATAGAAATTCTTATCCTTGGAGATAACCACAAAGATATAAACCTCAAAAGAAATAATAGGGAGTACCTGAAAAGTAGAGCTCTGGTGAGGGTAAGATGAAGCCTAAGATTTTTTTTTTTTTTCTGTCTCTGACCTTTAACTCCTATCACCAGAGTTTGGAGTTGCTACCCACATTGAGCTGTTGATCAGAGAGACCTATGAGGTCCCTAAACCAAGACAGCTTTCTATCAAAGAACTTGATTACTCAAACCGAGGCAAAAGCTAAGACCCTATTGCTAATGACACCATATGCTGCTGACACAGAGCATGGAGAGACCTAGTGGAAATTCAAAAGAAAGCTTGTCTCCAGAAAGCTTGTCTCCAGACAGCCTGTCTAGTGCTAGAAAGTGCTATATGAGATACTGGAGGATACCAACAATGATCTGAGCAACCAGTGGTCTAAGCTACTCAGAAGAAAACATGCTGCCATGATGTACATGCCAGTGAAATAGTGGCACATAGCGTTGATGGGCAATCAATAGCTTTTTAACTAGCTAAGAGATCTGTTCAGTGTAAAAGAACCCATATCTGGAATAGGGAACCAGACGAGAATCCTATGGAAACAAGTATTATATTCTCCAGTGTCAAGATCTCACTAGTCTTTGTCTAAAAGAGGGGTTAATGCATTAAATTTTCTCTAAATTAATAATGGCTATCACATTTAAACTATGCTGACTTCACTCTCCATTGGAGAATTTGTTCTTCTTCCTCAGAATGTAGTGAGACTGGAGGAGAAAAACCTATCCTTGTACTTCAGCCAAGTCACTGCTGAAAATAGAATAAATGGGGAGATGAAGAAGAGTGCTGCTTCCATGCTAAACATAATAATCAGTGCCAAGGTGAAAAAAACAGACCCTGAAGATACTCAGCGCCTACCTAAGCAGAGATCCACTGGATCCTAAGAGTTCATCACCAAAACAGACTTACAACTCACCCACCATGGCTCAGAGAATTTTGTAGAAGTGGGGCAGGAATATTTTAAGACATCATGCCCAGGGGCATTCCCTACATCCAAAATTAACGGACTATTGCTCCCACAATACATAAACCACAACCCCACCAAGAATACCTTCAAGACCACTGTGGAGAGTCCCAAATGGAATGGAGGAAAGGATGAGGAACAAAAGGGTACCAACACATGGTATATCCATACAAAATGTTGTAATAATAATAAGCATTAAAAAAAAAAACATAAAGCACCCAATGAAGGCAGGGATTAAATCAAACTTCACAGTAGTAACATTAAATATCAAGGGTCTTAACTGACTCATCAAAAGATATATTAGGGTGGACCAGAAAACTGTAATATTCTAATTGTTGTCATCAATTGTGGTCATCAATTGTTGTCATCACTACTGAAGATAGGCACATCCTCAGGATGAAAGGGTGGATAACAATATTCAAAGCAAATGGAAATATGAAACAAGCAGGTATTGCTACATTAATATCTGATAAGAGAGATTTCACACCAAAGGAAATCAAAAGGGACAAAGAAGGACACTTTATTTTTAAATTTTTATTAACATTTTCCATGATTATAAAATATATCCCATGGTAATTCCCTCCCTCCCCACCCCCACACTTTCCCATTTGAATTCCATTCTCCATCATATTACCTCCCCATTACAATCATTGTAATTACATATATACAATATCAACCTATTAAGTATCCTCCTCCCTTCCTTTCTCTACCCTTGATGTCTCCTTTTTACCTTACTGGCCTCTGCTACTAAGTATTTTCATTCTCACGCAGAAGCCCAATCATTTGTAGCTAGGATCCACATATGAGAGAGAACATGTGGTGCTTGGCTTCCTGGGCCTGGGTTACCTCACTTAGTATAATACTTTCCAGGTCCATCCATTTTTCTGCAAATTTCATAACTTCATTTTTCTTTACCGCTGAGTAGAACTCCATTGTATAAATGTGCCACATCTTCATAATCCACTCATCTGTTGAGGGACATCTAGGCTGGTTCCATTTCCCAGCTATTATAAATTGAGCAGCAATAAACATGGTTGAGCATGTACTTCTAAGGAAATGAGATGAGTCCTTTGGATATATGCCTAGGAGTGCTATACCTGGGTCATATGGTAGATCAATCTCTAGCTGTTTTAGGAACCTCCACACTGTTTTCCACAATGGAGGGACCAGATTGCATTCCCACCAGCAGTGTAGAAGAGTTCCTTTTTTTCCACATCCCTGCCAACATTTATGATCATTTGTTTTCATGATGGTGGCCAATTTGACAGGAGTGAGATGGAATCTCAATGTAGTTTTAATCTGCATTTCCCTGATGACTAGTGACGTAGAACATTGTTTTAGATGCTTATATGCCATTCGTATTTCTTCCTTTGAGAACTCTCTAATTAGCTCCATAGCCCATTTTTTTTTTTTGATTGGCTTGTTTGATTCTTTATTATTTAACTTTTTGAGTTCTTTGTATATCCTAGATATTAATCCTCTATCAGATATATAGCTGGCGAAGATTTTTTCCTATTCTGTAGGTTGCCTCTTTGCTTTTTTCACTGTGTCCTTTGCAGTGAAAAATCTCTGTAATTTCATGAGGTCCCAGTGATTAATCTGTGGTTTTATTGCCTGAACAATTGGGGTTGTATTCAGAAAGTCTTTGCCAAGACCAATAGGTTGAAGGGTTTCCCCTACTTTTTCCTCTAGCAGTTTCAGAGTTTCAGGTCTGATGTTAAGGTCTTTAATCCATATGGACTTAATTCTTGGGAATGGCGAGAGAGAAGAATCTATTTTCATCCTTCTGCAGATATATATCCAGTTTTCCCAACACCATTTGCTGAAGAGGCTGTCTCTTCTCCAATGAGTATTTTTGGCATTTTTATCAAATATCAGGTGGCTATAGCTACTTGGGCTTACATCTGGGTCCTCTATTATGTTCCACTGAACTACATGTCTGTTTTTGTGCCAGTACCATGCTGTTTTTGTTACTATGGCTCTGTAGTATAGGTTAAAATCACGTATGGTGATACCACCAGCCTCATTTTTGTTGCTCAGTATTATTTTAGATATTCGAGGTTTTCTGTGATTCCAAATGAATTTTTGGATTGTTTTTTCTATTTCCATGAAGAAAGCCTTTGGAATTTTGATAGGGATTTCATTAAATGTGTAGATTGCTTTAGGTAAGATTCCATTTTCACGATATTGATTCTTCCAATCCAGGAACAAGGGATGTTTCTCCACTTTCTAGTGTCTTCTGCAATTTCTCACTTGAGTGTTTTAAAGTTCTCATTGTAGAGATTCTTTACTTCCTTGGTTAGGTTTATTCCAAGGTACTTTATTTTTTTTGATGCAATTGTGAACGGGATTCTCTGATTTCATCCTCTGTGTTTTTGTTGATAGCATATATGAAGGCTACTGATTTCTGCGTATTTATTTTGTATTCTGCTACATTGCTGTAGGTTTTGATCAGCTCTAACAGTTTGCTAGTAGAGTCTTTAGGGTCCTTTATGTATAGAATCATGTCATCTGCAAATAATGATAACTTGATCTCTTCCTTTCCAATTTGTATCCCTTTTATGTGTGTCTCTTGCCTTATTGCTATGGCTAAGACTTCCAAAACTATATTAAATAAAAGTGGGGACAGTGGACACCCTTGTCTTGTTCCAGATTTTAGTGTAAAAGTTTCCAGTTTTCCCCATTTAGTAATATGTTGGCTGTAGGCTTGTCATAAATAGCCTTTATTATATTGAGATATGTTCCTTCTATTCCCAGTCTCTGTAGGACTTTTACCATGAAGGGATGTTGGATTTTGTCAAATGCTTTCTCTGTGTCTAATGAGATGATCATGTGATTTTTGTCCTTCAACCCGTTTATGTAATGTATTACATTTATAGATTTGCGTATGTTGACCCTTCCCTGCATGTCTGGGATAAAGCCTACTTGGTCAGGGTGAATGATCTTTTTGATATATTCTTGTATTCTGTTTGCCAATATTTTGTTGAGAATTTTTGCATCTATGTTCATGAGGGAGATTGGTCTGTAATTTTCTTTTTTTGTTCTATCTTTGCCTGTTTTTGGTATCAGGGTGATGCTGGCCTCATAGAAGAAGTTTGGTAGAATTCCTAGAAGGACACGTTTTATCAATGGAATGATCAAATATGATGAAATCACAATCAAATCTATATGCAGCAAACAAAGGTTCACCACAACTTATAAAACAAGACCTATTTGGTACTAAAACAGAAATAAACACCAATGCCATCATAGTTGGGCACTTCAGTAATCCACTATCATCAATAGACAGATAATCAAAGCATAAAATCAACAGGGAAATAAAAGAGCTGAACACCACCATAGATCAACTAGACCTAGCAGACATCTACCAAACTTTCCACCCCAAATCTACAGAATACACATTCTTCTCAGCAGCCTATAGCCTATATATTATGTAAAAGAGACCATATATTAGTCCAAGCATGCCTCCATAAATTCAGGTAAATTGAAGTTGCTTCCTGCATCATATCAGAATATAATGCTTTAAAGCTAGAAATAAACAAGAGACACATCAGGAACTTCAGCAGCACCTGAAAACTGAACAACATACTTTTAAACAATTTAAGTCTTATGGAAAAAAATCAAAAAAGAAATTGTAAAAATTCTAGAATTGAATGACAATGAAAACAATTTACCCAATTTATCGAACACTATGGAGACAGTCCTAAATGGGAATTCATACTATCATAACAAAAAATGGAGCAATCTCAAATTAATAACATATCTGTCCACCAAAGACATTGCTAAAACAAGAAGAATCCAACATTAAGAACTCCAGAAGGAAAGAAATAATCAAGTTCTGAGCAGAAGTTAATGAATTGTAAATGAAAAAGCCAATTTTTTAAATCTATGAGACAAAGAGCTGGTTCATGAAAAAATAAAAAGGATTGATAAACCCATAGCCAATTTGATTAAGAAAAAAATTTAAATAGATAGAAGTATTAAATTAAATCATAAATGAAAAAGAAGAGGTCACAATAGACACCATTGAAATTGAAGGAATCCTAAGGGCATACTTCCGAAACCTCTACTCCACAAAATTTGATGATCTAGACGAAATGAATAAATTCCTGGCCACATACCACATACCCAAACTAAACTCAGAGCGGATTAATCTCCTAAACAAATCTATCACATACATGGAAATTAAAAAAGCAAATCAAAAACCTCCCCCTAACTCCAAAAGAAAAGTCCAGAACCAGATGACTATTCAGCTGAATTATATGAAAGCTTCATTGAAGAACTGAAACCAATTTTTCTCAAAATGTTTCACATAATCAGAGAGTAAAGAATCTACCACAACTCCTTTTATGAAGCTTGCATCACTTTAGTACCAAAATCAGACAGAGATATAATAAGAAAAGAAACCTATGTGCCTATATCCCTGATAAATTAGATGCAAAGATCCTTGCCAACTGAAATGAAAAACACATCAAAAGTATTATCTACCTTGATCAAGTAAGATTCATCCCAAGGGTGCAAAGATGGTTCAATATGTAATACACCACATAAATAAACTTAACCATAAGAACCATATGATTATCTCTTTTGACACAAAGAAAGTCTTTGATAAAATATAACACCAATTCATAATCAAAACACTGCAGAAAATAGGCATGATGAATTTATATCTCAACACAATTAAGGCTTTATATAAGGCACCTAAAGCTCCAATCATACTTCATGGAGAAAGACTCCAGGAGTTCCCACTGAGATAAAGAACAAGATGGGTTCCCATTATCACCACTGCTCTTCAACACAGCAGTAGTAGTACAAGCCCAAACAATAAACCAGGGGAAAGATATAAAAATAAAAGGGGTACTAATTAGAAAGTGAAAAGTCAAATTAGTCCTATTTGCAGATGACATGATCTTATACATAAGCAACCTGAAAACCTCCATCTCAATACTTTTTTAAAAAATTTAATTTATTATTTTTCTTTTCAGCAAATACAGGCAGTTTGGTACCATTGTTTAGGCTCATCCATGATCTACCCCCTCCCAATGGACCCTTCTTGTTGAGGTATATGGGTCCTGCATTGTGGAGTTAGCCCACAGTTATTGGTACGATAAATGTCTCTGCATATCATGACCCAACATGTGACTCTGACATTCTTTCTGCCCCCTCTTCTGCAAAATTTCCCTGAGCCATGTAGGGTTCACTTTTGGTCTGCTTCAATGCTGAGGTGTTGACTTACTCTCCGTTGGAGAATCTGCTTCTCTTTTTCAGATAGATGCAGATCCTAAGGAGAGAGCTGCCCCTACATACCTCAAAAGGGGCCCGACAGAAACTAAGGACAATTGGCAAAACTAGCAAGGGTGATGTTTTCCTGATGAACCAGATACCAGCACAAAGGGGAAGGAGACCAACACAGAGAAAAATCAACTCCTACCAAATCAGAGAGCCAGAGCCTCAGAGGCCATCTCAATACTTTTAAAGGTGATTAATTTCTTCAGTAAAGTGGCAGTATACAAAATCAACACCCAAAATTCAGTAGCCTTTCTTTTCTTTTTTTCTTTTTTATTCTTTTTTATATTTATTTATTTATTTGAAAATGACAGAGAAAGAGGGAGGGAGAGAGAGAGAGAGAGAGAGAGAGAGAGAGAGAGAGAGAGAGAGGGAGAAAATGTGCAAGCCAGGGCCTCCAGCCACTGCAAATGAACTCCAGACGCGTGTGCCCCCTTGTGCATCTGGCTAAAGTGGGTCCTGGAGAATCGAGCTTTGAACCAGGGTCCTTAGGCTCCACAGACAAGTGCTTAACCATTAAGCCATCTCTCCAGACCATTCTTTTTTATTCTTTTGAGACAGTGTCTCGTGAATTTCAAGCTAGCCTTGTACTTGAACTTGAACTTCTGATCTCCTGCTTCAGCTTCCCAAGTACTAGAATTACGGACTTGCATCACCAAATCTGGAGCTGACACGTAAAATGGAATGACATGGCTGGAAGCCAGGAGAGAGTCAGTCCCCAGACAGTCAGCGTGTCTAGTGCCAGAAGGCGCTACATAGGCGACTGGGGGAAGTGACCAAGATCTGTCCAAGCAACACATTGTTTAACCTAAGTAGCAACAATTAACCGGATGTGATACCCATACAAGTGCAATAGTGGTACACAGCCATGGTGAGGAATCAATTGCTCTTGATTTGGCTAACTGATCCACTCAGTGGTACTAGACCCTTAGCTGGATCTGGGAAACAAGTCAGAACCATACCCAAACACAAGCCCACTCTACAATATCAAGCTACCATCAATCACGGGGTATAAGAGGGCCTACACCTATCAAACTGTCTATCAAAAAAGTAAGTGTTATCTCAATTTTCTGGGTGCTAACTCACTCTCCGTTGGAGAATCTGCTTCTCTTTTCCAGATAGATGCAGATCCTAAGAAGAGAGCTGCCCCAACATACCTCAGAAGGGGCCCAACTGAAACTAAGGACAACTGGCGAAATAAGCAAGGGTGATGTTTTCCTGTGAACTGGATACCAGCATAAAGGGGAAGGAGATCAATTCAGAGAAAAATCAACTCCTACCAAATCAGAAATTTGTTTTTAAACTGATTAAGTAGCTGTCTTCTCAACTGCCTTTTCCTTAATTGCTTATATGCTCATTTAGGAAAGCAAGTATTTCCTTAAAACAAGTCTTTGTTTAAGGATTAAATATTTTATTTTTAAGAAAATTGGAACTTTCTGTTTTACTAATTTCTATATTACTTACTAATAAGTTCTTTAAGTTTTTCTGCAAGTAATTGCCTCTATAGTAATGTTTGCTTCTCCTCTGCTGTCATTTCTGGTTTCCCTGTCATCTCTGAGCACTTACCCTAAACGTTCCATGCTTCACTACAGAGATATTTGCTCAAGCATGTTTATAGCTGCTCAGTTCATACTAGCTAAGAACTAGAATCAACCCAGGTGCTCATCAGTGGATAAATGGATAATGAAATTGTGATATATTTATACAGTGGGATTCTACTTAGCAGTAAGAAAAAATGATACAATGAAAATTGTGGAAAAATGGACAGATTGAAACAGATCATATTCAGTGAATTCACACAATCATAGATAAATGTTACATCTCACCAATCTGAGGTTCCTAACCTGGACCAGCTGGAGTTGCTGACATAGCTGACAGGCAACTCAAAGCCCAGGCAATAGGAATGGAAGGATTTGCGGGGAAGAGAAGGGGAAAGTGGTGAGAAACACAAATCTATATCCAAAATGAGCTGGTGCTATAGAAACGTTGTCTCCTACCCATATCTGATGGCTAGCCCCACAATGCACTACCCATATTCCCAAAGGAGAAGGGTCCCTGCAAGGGGGGGATGCAGAGAGGAGGCTAATGATGGTACCAACTTGACTGTATACACTGAGTACTAATAAAAAAAAACGATCAGTTCGAGGTCTGTCAGTTGTCAATACAGAACCAGGAGTAAGGGTGAAAATATAAGCCTTGGGTGAAGTTGTTGCAGTATTCCTATGGGAAAACCTAGCCAGAAATCTAATTAGCTACATCATACCAGAAAGAGTGAAGAAAGGGCCTGAAGAGATTTAAGTCCCAATAGTCCCTAGGTGAAGATAAATGTGATCAACTCATGATTCATGTAGCAGCAATAAGGACAGAAAGAAACTTCCATCTAAGGTAGGTAAAAATAGAAGAGAAAAAAGAAATCTTGCTTTCTTTCTAAAAATGATTTAATTTGAGGAATGGGTAAATAACTTTTATTTCAACATTAATTTAAATATTTTTCCATCCAATGCTGAATTTTCTCTGTAGACCTTTGTAAATTAGATTGTTGTCAACTATCATTCATGTAAAGATTGTGAAAGATTTGCATGCTTTGATATTAATCAAGACCCTACCTGTGGGGCTGGAGAGATGGCTTAGTGGTTAAGCGCTTGCCTGTGAAGCCTAAGGAGCCCGGTTTGAGGCTTGGTTCCCCAGGTCCCACGTTAGCCAGATGCACAAGGGGGCGCACGCGTCTGGAGTTCGTTTGCAGTGCTGGAAGCCCTGGCGCGCCCATTCTCTCTCTCTCCCTCTATCTGTCTTTCTCTCTGTGTCTGTCGCTCTCAAATAAATAAATAAATAAAATTTTAAAAAAATTAGAAAAAAAAAAAAAGACCCTACCTGTGATATACTACATGGACATTTGGAAATTGTTTCAGACATATTCAAATAGTGATAGATGATATACATTTCATTAATGACATCAATATATTTATTAAAGTTACATGTAGTACAAACCACACAATTTTAAGGAAATATATTACAATCCACATTGAGTATTTATATAGCAACACACAGCTCACCACATATGTACAAAAATACAAATTTATAACAGTGTTTTATTTGTGCTTTCTTATATTCTGTCAAATGGAAATGTCAATGTAAAATCCAAAATTAAGCAAAAATATTTGTTGTCATCTTTTGTTCCCACTTTTTTGTCACTTCTCCTTTAGTATTTCTCCTTTAGTATTTTTAGTATTTAGTATTTAGTATTTGTCATTTAAAAGCAATTGATATGATGAATATTGGCATATAATGGATGATGAATGATATAGACTTTTCAATAAATTATATTTCACATTGCAGCATGTGCTGTATAGACTGGCAACAGTATCATAATTACTTTCATTTATTTTAGGATAAGAAATAGAATTTCAAGTTATAAAAATTATGTGGAAAATTAATATGTAATTCATAGTGTAATAAATATAGTTAATAAAATCAGTGATCATTTTTGTTAAATGTATAACATGTTCAGCATGTAACTTATGGCTTGTCCTTAAATTTTATTTGTCCTTTTTTACTTTTGAAATCAGACTTTATTTTACTCACATCAATTGCCAAATAGTGACTGCCAGGTTCCAAGACAACTCATAAATATCAAAGTTATATAGAGATTTAGATTCAATGAGTACCAAATTCCTACATTACATTTTTACACAGACACACTGTTTTAAAAATGAATTTTTCTATACTATATTCATATTATGAAGAAAGATATTTAAAAATTAAAAAAAAAACATCCTGCTTTACAGACAACATTTTTTCATATATAGGAAAAGAAAATCTGACCTATCTTAGCTTTGATTTTAGAAATATTTACACAAGGAACAAAGAAGAATGGACACAGGAAACTGCTCCTCACTGACTGAATTCCTTCTCTTGGGCATTACCGACGACCCTGACATGAAAGTGGTTCTATTCATTGTGTTTCTTGGTGTTTATTTCACTACACTGCTGACAAATATTGGAATGATCTTTTTGATCAGAGTGGATCCCCAGCTCCAGACACCTATGTACATTTTCCTAAGCCACCTCTCTTTCTCTGACCTCTGCTACTCCAGTGCTATTGGGCCGAAGATGCTGGTAGACCTGCTTGCCAGGAGCAAATACATTCCCTTTTTGGGCTGTGTTCTGCAGTTCTTCACTTTCTGCATTTTCATAGATGCTGAGTGCATGCTGCTTGCAGTGATGGCCTATGATAGGTACAAAGCCATCAGTAACCCCTTGTTATACACAGTAGATATGTCCAGCATGGTATGCTACCGACTTTTGGCTGGTGTTTACACTGTGGCATTGGCTGATGCTTTGACACATACAACATTGACATTCCACTTATGTTTCTGCAAGTCCAATGAGATTAATCATTTCTTCTGTGATATCCCACCTGTGTTAGTTTTATCTTGTTCAGATACACAGGTCAATGAATTAGTGATTTTCACTGTTTTTGGTTTTATTGAATTTTGTACCATCTCCGGAGTTCTTGTCTCTTATTGTTACATCATCTCATCTGTCTTAAAGATTCGCTCTGTTGATGGGAGGTTCAAAGCTTTCTCTACCTGTACTTCCCACTTAAGTGCAGTTGCAATCTTCCAGGGAACTATGCTGTTCATGTATTTTAGACCAACTTCTGCATACTCCTTAGATCAAGATAAAGTAACTTCCCTTTTTTACACACTTGTGATTCCTATGATGAACCCTCTAATCTATACCCTGAGAAACAAGGATGTGAAAGAGGCTTTCCAAAGAGTAAAAAATAAAATATAGTTTAAATTATTGTGATATGTATATGTGTATATAATACATAACGTACCATGGTTACTATTTCTATAAAAGTATATCACATGACATATAAGAAACAAAGTTGTATCTCACAGTTAAATTTATAGAAGAAAAAACAACTAAGTGTTCACTTAACTTCCATGTTTAGAAAATGTTCCATACTAACAAGTATATTAGGTTTCACTGTTAGACTTCAGTAATTATGGGGTGCTAATCTGAGGAAATTTTACTAATATTTCAATTGAACAATTTTTATTTATTTTCTCTTCTATTCTGTTGTTTTAGTACTATGGACTGAACTCAGAGACTTGTGTATGCTAGTCATGTGATACAACAATGAAATTATCTTCAGTGGTCTATTCCATTTTAATAATACTAAGCTTTATGGAGTGTTTTCTAGTAACAGTTTAGTACTTTTATCTTTGTATTCTATCATAACTGCAGTAGACTATTCAGTGTTGATGTATCCAATAGAAGAAGCAAATATTTGAGAGATGGTTATCTGTGCTTCATGTGCAATATGAGGGCCTGAATGTGACTGAGACTTCCAGAAGCCACATAAGCAACTGGGCATGACCACACATGTCCCAGTCCTGTGGGGAATAGAAAAAGAATCTCTGGGGCTTGCAAATTGCAAGCTCTGAAGTAAGCAAGGAGTCACATTTGAAGAAAAAGCAGGTAGGTGAGTGATGGAGGAAGACAATTGACATCCTTTTGCTGCCACAGGAGAGTGCATATGGTGTAACATCAGCACATACACACAGGCATACACCACATGAACTACACACAGCATGCCATACATACTACACACATAAAAACATGACAAAGATTAGATAAGCACGCAAATAATTCAGTTACCCAGAAAACATTCTTTTGTAAAAAGATATTTTATTCATTTATTTATTTGGGGGGGGGGTGAAAAGAGAGAGATAGAGAGAGAAAATGGTGTGTCAGGGCCTCTAAATACTGCAAACAACCTCCAGACATATATGCCACCTTGTGCATCTGGGTTTACCTTGGTACTGGGGAATTGAACCTGGGTCCTTTGGCTTTGCCAACAAGCACCATAACCACTAAGAAATCTCTTCAGCCCCTGAAAAAAATGCTTAAAATATAGTTGTATTATCATACAGAGCAAAATCTTTAATGTGTAGGAGAAGGTGTTTCCTGGATGGAGTTATTTAGTCTCAGTTTTATGCAGGTTCATGCTGGGGAGAGGGAAGGATTCCATCCAAGATTTTGTAAGTATAGAATCCTTCAAATCACTAAATGTACCTGTTATTTCCTCCTTTCTGTGACAAAATAACTGACAGAAGCAGGTTAAAGAAGAGACTTTTACTCATGTTCCAGGCTGTGCCCTCCATCATGGTGAGGAAGGCATAGCAGTCCAAGTAGATTTGTCTATGGCAACAGGAGCTTGCAGCGCGGGCTTTACTCAGGACCTTGATCAGGAGACAGAGACCCGACAGGAATCGGGACTGGTGCAAAGCCTCAAATTCATGCCTAACACGACCTGCCACCACCAGCCATGCCTCCTTACCCACAAACTGAGCAACTTTTTGAAACAGTGTGACCAGTTGACAACCAAGTGTTAAAATCCATGAATCTGTGACAGGCATTGTAACATTCTTCTTATCTACAGTCTGGTCTTATAGCTCTGATCCTCTATACATATCTAAAACAAGATATATATCACATATGTATATGTGTGTGTGTGTGTGTAATTAAACATGTCATTTTTAAAGGTATGCGGGAATTGCAAGGAAAGTACAGACCAAAGCAAGAGGAAAACACATTTGAGTAAATACCAAACTCTCTGCCTTCATGTCCAGTATCTAGGGCTTGTGGTGGCATCATCTGAGCTCCAGCAGGCTTAGGTAGACCTGTTTCTGTCCTCTGTTGTCAGCAGCACACACCGGAAAACATTTGGACCAGCTTCACTTATCCTCAGAAGCTTACTTTAGCAGATCTCTCTCATTGATGGATGGCATCTCCACCTTCCTGAAGTTTCCCTTGAAACTTATGCTTCCTTCTTACATCATACAGGGAACTCCCAGGGCATCCCAGCAGGGAGTCTAAATAGGCTGTACCTTATCTGTAACATCAACTGTTTCTAAAATATGCCACTAAGATTAATTAACCCCTGTAGTTAATTATTTGAAAGTAGAGAGTATAATGACATGGAGGAATCCATGTGTCATGTGAAACATTTTTTCCCTGAGGACAAACACATATTTATTCATGCCACATAGGGTGCCGACAGAAAAAAAAAAGTATTATTGCACTAATACCAGTTTGTGAATAAATGGGTATTTTGGGGTAACTTACAGAGCCTGTTGGGCTGCTTTATAGGAGCATGGGTGACTCAAAGGCAGCTATAACATGGAAAAGCTCACCCCACAATAGGAGATGACTCACAGAAACTGCTTCTCTGTAGCTCACTGTGCAGCCTGTAGGCAGCCCATCGGGGAAGTCTTCAGCACTCTGAATTACTTGCAGGCTGCTCAGCAGGGCAGGTGGGAAAGTCTCTTCCTCAAGCAACATTTAAATGCTTAATGTCCTTAGGGAAAGCTCTTTTAAGTTTTAGCTCTCCCAGACTTTACCTCCTGAGTACCCTGCATCTGCAGCCTCCCCTTAAGACAAGATGTTTCAATTCATAAAAAAATTGCTTAAGGGCAGGAGAGATGGCTTAGTGGTTAAGTGCTTGCCTGTGAAACCTAAGGACCCTGGTTTGAGGCTCAATTCTCCAGGACCTACTTTAGCCAGATACACAAGGGGGCGCATGCGTCTGAAGTTTGTTTGCAGTGGCTGGAAGCCCTGGCGTGCCCATTCTCTCTCTCTTCTGTCTGCCTCTTTCTCTCTCTGACACTCTCAAATAAATAAAAATGAACAACAAAAATAATTTTAAAAATTTCTTAAAACACAGTCAGAGTCTTCCCCTCAACAGCTGTTCATGACTTCTATATCCTTAGGGAGTGGTCATGTGACCTTTTAAGTTTCAGGTCTCCCAGGATTGTTGACCTCTTGACCCCTTCCTCCCAATAAGAAGGAAGATTTCTTTTTTAAAAAAAAAAAAAAATTAAATTTAATTAAATAGTTTTGTATTCAGTAAATACACCCAGTTTGGTACCATTTTTAGGCTCATCCGTGACCTACCCCCTCCCATTGGCCCCTCCTTGTTGAGGTATATGGGTCATGAATTGTAGAATTAGATGACAGTTATGGGTAAGATAAATGTCTCTGCATATCAGACCCAACATGTGGCTCTGACATTCTTTCCTGCCCCTCTTCTGCAAAATTTACCTGAGCCATGTTGGGTTCATTTTTGGTCTGCTTCAGGGATGAGGTATTGGTGGCCTCTGGAGCTCTGGCTCTCTGATTTGGTAGGAGTTGATTTTTTTCTGTGTTGATCTCCTTCCCACTTGTGTTGGTATCCAGTACATCAGGGAAACAGCACTCTTGCTTGTTTTGCCAATTTTTCTTAGTTTCAACTGGGGCCCTATTGAGGTATGATGGGATGGCTCTCTCCTTAGGATCTACATCTAACTGAAAAAAAGAAGCAGATTCTTTAATGGAGAGTAGCTTAGCACCAGGACAAATGAGATAACTCTTACTTTCTTTATAGAGAATTTAATAGGTGTAGACCCTCTTGTAGCCCATGATTGTTGGCATCTTGATAGTAGAGAGTGGGCTAAAGTTTGGATATGGTTCTGACTTGTTTCCCAGCTCTAGCTGTGGGTCACATACCACTGAGGGAATCCGTTAGACAAATCAAGAGCAGTTGGTTCCCAACCATGGCTATGTGCCACTATTTCACTTGTGTGGGCATCACAACAGGTTATTTGCTGCTACGTAGGTTAGATCATGAGTTGCTTGGACAGATATTGCTCATTTTCCCCTAGTCGCCCATGTAGCACCTTCTGGCACTAGATGCACTGACTGTCTGGGGACTGACTCTCTTCCAATTCTAGCCATGCCTTTCCATTTTATATGTCAACCACATAAGGTGTCTTCAGAAGTAGGGTCTTACCACTAACCTTTGGTGGGTCATCAGTACTCTAACAGAAATCTGTTTTTCTTTTAGGAATCCTTGCAAGTCTCTCTGATCAAAAGCTCATTGTGGATGATAGCCACATGCTCGTACTGGCAGTTATAGGTCAGTGCCCCCTAAGAGAAGGAGGAACAACATAACTAATATACAAGAATTAGAGAGAAGAGAGAGAGTGGGGAGAGGGAGATGGAGGGAGGGAAGATGTTGAAGATTAAGGTAAGTCTTCATCATTTCCTCTCCAGTGTCTTGTAGGTAGTTCAGTTGTTCCCTGTAAGGGCCTGGTGCAGGTTCAGCCATTTGGTCTGCCTTTTTGGAAGTAGAATCTTGGCATACCATTGCCATTTGGTTCTAGTTTTGTGTTTCCCACCCCTTCGATGCCCTTCCCTCCCTCCCCATCCATCCTAGTGTCTAGCTTGCTGGGGACGTAAGGTATCTTGGGTAGATTCAGGTTAGGTGGTTTGTAAGGATTTTGTTCAGGATCTTTGCATCTAAGTTCATTAGAGAAATAGGCTGGTAGTTTTCTTTTCTTGTGGCACCTCTGCCTGGTTTTGGAGTTAGGGTGATACTAGCTTCATAAAAGGAGTTGGGTAGCTTTCCCTGTTCTCAAATTATGTGGCATAGTCTGAGGAAGATTGGTTTGAGTTCTTTCATGAAGTTTGATAGAATTCAGCTGGGAAGCCATCTGGTCCTGGACTCTTCTTTTTGGGAAGGTTTTTTTATTACTCTTTCAATCTCCATGAGTGTGATGGGTTCATTGAGGTGATTAATCTGCTCTGAATTTAGTTTTGATAGATGGTATGTGTCCAGGAATTTATCCATCTCCTCCACATTATCCAGTTTTGTGGAGTAGAGGTTTTTGAAATAAGTCCTGATGATTCTCCCAATTTCACTTATGTCTGTTGTGATCTCTCCTTTTTCATTTTGAATTATGTTAATTTGAAGCTTTTCCTTTTTTTGCTTGATCAAATTGGCCAGGGGTTTGTCAATGTTGTTTATGTTTATGTCACTGTTGCTCTTTGTTTTGTCAATTGTCTTGTTTCCTTGGATTCCCATTCATTAATTTCTGCTCTGATTTTAATTATTTATTTCCTTCTGGAGCTCTTTGGGTTGGATTTTTCTTGTTTTTCCAGCCTTTAGGTAGACGTTTAGACTATTGATTTTGGATCTTTCTGTTTTTTCTTTTTATGAAGTCATTGAGTACTATGAATTTTCCCTGAGGACCTCCTTCCTTGTGTCCCATAAGTTTTGGTATGATGTTTTCTCATTGCCATTTAATTCCAGAAATTTTGCAATTTCATTTTTTTTATTTCATCCTCTATCCATTTGTTGCTTAAAAGTGTGCTGTTCAGTTTCCAGGTGCCGTTGGGATTCTTCGAGTGTCTTTTGTTGTTGATTTCTAGCAATATAGCATTGTGATCTGATATCATGCAGGGAATTATGTCAATCTTCCTAAATATGTGCAGGCAGGCTTTGTGACCCACTATATGGTTGATTTTAGAGAATGTTCCATGGGCTGCTGAGAAGGATGTGTAGTTTGTAGACTTGGGATGGTAAGTTCTGTAGATGTCCATTACGTCTTGTTTTGTTGAGCTCTCTTACTTCCCTGTGGACTTTCAGTTTGGATGATCTGTCTGTTACTGATAATGGTGTATTGAAGTCCCCAGCAATGATGGTATTGGTGGTTATTTCTGTTTTATTGTCAAGAAGGTTTTGTTTTATTTCTGTGGTGCCCCTGTGTTTGCTGCATACAGATTTATGATTGTAATATCCTCTTGATGGATCATTCCCTTGATAAATAGGAAGTAGCCTTCTTTGTCTTTTTTGATTATTTTTGGTTTGAAGTCTATTTTATTTGATATTAATATAGCCACACCTGCTTGTTTCTTATTCCCATTTGCTTGGAATATTGTTTTCCACCCTGTCACCCTGAGGAGGTATCTGTCTTTAGTAGTGAGGTGGGTTTTTTGAAGGCAACAGATTGAGGGGTCTAATTTTTTGATCCATCCTGTTAGTTTGTGTCTCTTTATGGGTGAATTAAGGCCATTAATATTTAGAGTAATGACTGTGAAATTTGATTTGATTCCCTCCATATTGTGATGGTAGATGTGTGTTTTCATGGACTTTGAAGTTGTTTGTGTCTATTTTGAGTTTGGTTATTGTGATCTGCTTCTTGTATGTATTTGAACCATGAAACTTCAGCATTCATTCCCCAGTGGCAGCACAGCAATAGAGCAGATCAAAGGTACAGCTGCACAGCACAACATGGAGGGATCAAGGCAGGCACTCAGCATTGGTGAGATTGGAAGCCACCCAAAAAGGTAGCACAGGTGCACAGTCCTTTAAGAGCTAATGTCCCTTTCCTTGTCAGGGCAGATTATGGGGTATATATTCTTGGTTGGCTTTACCATTTTCAAATAACCCATATTTGGGTGTTGAATTTTATTGCCACTAGTGCTTTCATATATATAGGGCCTTTGTTTTTTGCTTCTGTCATTATTGAGGACAAGGTCTGATCCAGATCCAGGTTGACCTGGAACTCAGTTCAGAACAGAAATCTCTATCTCCCAGCTGACAAGATTAAGCATGTAGAACAACACACACCTTTAGAGATTTTGACTTTATCTGACTATCTGTTTTAATCCCCACAATTGCATACTTTGTGCTGGTTTTTATTCATTGTGTATGTTACTTGGTTGAAGTTTAGAATTTGCCAGTAAATTATTCCAGCCAGTCCACTAGAATACTTGCTTAGCAAACAAACTCAAAACCTAGGATTACTTCTGTGGCTTGTTTGGCAATCAAGAGCTACACCTGGCACCTTGATCTCATATCCTGAGGGTGTACATGTCATGGCTGATAACATTGCAGATAAGTAGAAAACCCAAGCATCAAATCAATTCAGGATGCCAAAATTGCTACACTATAATACAAGAAACTCAAAGAATCAAGACAATACAGTCCTACCAAAAACTATAAATCCATCAGAAATGATCACCAATGAGACTGTTTTAGATGCAGTGCCTGGCAAAGATTTCAAAAAAAAAAAAAAAAAAAATGGTGGTATCTATCCTGAAAGAAATAAGAGAAAAAATGAAGGGAATCAAAGAAGAAAAAGAGGAATTAAAGAAGAAAACAAACTTCTGAAAGAGAACACAGGAAATCAGCTTAATGAAATAAAGAGGTCATTACAAGACATGAGTAAGAAAATAGAAATACTGCAGAAAAAAAAGGCTGCAATCCTGGCTCTGAAGAACACAGCCAAAAAAGTAAAATAAATAAATAAATAAATTAATTAATTAAAAAAATAAAAATAAAAACAACTCTGTAGAAAGTCTCACCAGTAGAATGGATGAAGGAGAGAACAGAATATCTAAACTAGAAGAGCACTTGGCAAATCTAATACAGTCCAACAAAGAGAAAGACAAGCTAATAGCAAGGTATGAACTGGAAATTCAAGATACCTGGGACACTATGAAAAGAGCAAGCATAAGAATTCAGGGAATAACAAGGAGAAAAATTTTGACCCCGAGGCTTAGTAGGTGTTTTCAACAAAATCCTAGAAGAAAGTTTTCCTCAAATTAGGAAAGAAATACCAATGAAGATACCAAAAACTTTTAAAATAACAAACAGATAAAATCTGGAAAGAAACTCTCCTACCCATGTTATAATTAAACTAAAAACCAAAGAAAATATATTGAAAGCAGTTAGAGAGAAGAAGTAAGTCATGTAGAAAGGCAAGCCCATCAGAATAACTTCAGATTACTCAACACAAACTATAAAATCCAGAAGAGTTTGGAATGATGTATTTCAAGTTCTGAAAGAGAACAAATGTCAACCAAGATTATTTTATCCTGCAAAGCACTCTATCCAAATTGATGGAGACATAAGTACACTCCACAATAAAAACAGGCTAAAGGAATTTATGACAACTAAACCAGCTCTACATAAAATACTTAAAGAAATTTTTAATGCCAAAGAGAGAGCAAAACACACACAACACAAAATAGGAAAAAAAATAAACCGCACTCAAATAACAGTTAAAACAAACAAGTAAAGGGAAAGTAGGAAACACTACAAAATAAGAAAAATGACAAGAATAAATGAATACCTCTCAATAATAACTCTTAATAGCAATGGCCTCAATGCACCATCCAAAAGACACAGGTTTGCAGATTGGAGTAAAAGGAAGTATCCTGTCATCTGTTGCTTACCAAGTCAGAGAGCCAGAGCCCCAGGGGCCCCCAACACCTCATCACTGAAGCAGACCAAAAATGAACCCAACATGGCTCAGGGAAATTTTGTGGAAGAGGGGGTAGAAGAATGTCAGAGCCACATGTTGGGTCATGATATGCAGAGACATTTATCATACCAATAACTGTGGGCTAACTCCACAATGCACGAGCCATATACCTCAACAAGGAGGGGCCATTTGAGAGGGGGTAGGTCACAGATGAGCCTAATAATGGTACCAAACTGCCTGTACTTGCAGAATAGAAAACTAATTAAAAAAAAAAAAAAAGATAGACACTGCCACAGGGTGAGAAGATGGAAAATAGTATTTCAAGAAAATGGGCCTAGGAAACAAGCAGGGCCTTCTATCCTAATCTCTGATATGACAGTTTTCAAATGAGCATTAGTGAAGAAAGATAAAGAAGGTCAATTTTTACTGATTAAAGGAACACTCCATCAGGAGGACATTGCAATCCTAAACATATATGCACCTAACATGGGGCTCCCAGTTTCATCAAAAACAAACAAACAAACAAAAAAAAACCAAAAAACTATTAGACATAAGGTCACAGATAACATCAAATGCAATTATAGTGGGAGACTTCAGTACCCCACTCTCATCAATAAACAGGTAATTCCGGCAAAAAAAATAAACAGAGAGACATCTGAATTAAATGATCTCATGGAACAAATGGATCTAACAGATATCTACAGAGCATTCCATCCAAATGCTGCAGAATATACATTTTTCTCAACAGCACATGGAACATTCTCTAAAATAGACCATATATTAGGACACGAAGCAAATCTCCATACTTATAGGAAACTTGAAATATTACCTTGTACTTTATCTGACCATAATGGTATTAAACTGCAAATCAGCAAGCAGAAAAGCCACAGAGCATACAGAAATCCATGGAGACAAAACAGTACACTATTGAATGAACAGTGTGTCACTGAAGAAATCAAAAAGGAAATCAATAAATTCATAGAATCAAATGATGATGATAATACAACTTGCCAAATCCTTTGGGACACAATAAAAGCAGTCTCAAGAGGGAAATTTATAGCTCGAATTTGCCTATATTAAGAAATTAGAGAGTTCACAAATAAAAATAATTAATGCTCCACCTTTATGCCTTGGAGAAAGAAGAACAAGGAAAACCAAAAAGCAGTAGATGAGAAGAAATCATATAGATTAGGGCAGAAATTAATGAAATAGAACCAAAAAACAGTCCAAAGAACCAACAAAACAAAGAGTTGGTTCTTTGAAAGGATAAACAAGATTGATAAACCCTTAGCAAATTTGTCCAGAAGAAAGAAAGAAGAGACAAAAATTAATAAAATTAGAGATGAAAAAGGCACCATTACAACAGATACCAGACATGCTTTAAGAATATATATTCCTCTAAGTTTGAAAATCTGAAAGAAATGGATGATTTTCTTGATTCATATGATCAACCAAAACTAAATCAAGATGAGATAAATCATCTAAATAGACATATAGTATGTACAGAGATTTAAGCCTTATAAAAAGACTCACAACTAAAAAGAGCCCAGGTCCAGATGGATTCACTGGCTAATTTTACAAGAGATTTATGGAAGAACTATCACGAATGCTTCTCAAACTTTTCCATAAAATAGAAAACGAAGGAATTCTACCAAACTCTTTCTATGAAGCCAGCATCACCCTCATACAAAAACCAGGCAAAGAAAGAACAACAAAAAAGAAAATTATAGACCAGTCTCTCTCATGAACATAGATGCAAAAATTCTGAACAAAATATTGGCAAACAGAATATAAGAATATATCAAAAAGATTAGTCACCCCAACCAAGTTGGCTTTACCTCACGGATGCTGGGATGGTTCAACATATGCAAATCAGTAAATGTAATACATCATATAAATGGTCTGAAGGAAGTTTTCAGTGATTAATTAATGACTTTTGCTACTACTGGAATATAAACCTTATCATCAAATAAACAATGGACTTGTAATGAGATTGCAAGTATCTAAGTGTGTAAAAAGGTATCATAATGGGATTTCTGGCCAAGATGGTGACCTCCTAGCTAGAAAGGCAAGACATTAAGGGTTTTCTGGGTCTTCTTATCAGAGGGAGGGCACAGACAGGGGGTGGGGACAGGGAATTGTGGACCCCTTGTGGGCGGGTAGACCACTGCCTAACACCAAATAGCCGTTTCAGCCTGCCACTGCAGCCCCGCAGACCACCACTGCCGTGCCCACCTCCGCACTCAAATCCCTTGCTGATCCCTGCGTGCAGAAGCTTAAACTGCTCTGCACACTTGCCCACATTACTGTTCAGCGAGCCCAGTCCCACAGCAACTGCTTCACAAGGCCAGACTGTGTCTCTCGCTTGCGCCAGCTCAGGTGCCCTCCATTACCTGTCTACCACACCCACCATCCTACATTCTCCTGTGGTGGGGGAGCACAGACCGTTTCCAGGTCCCAGTGTTTCCAGCCAGAGTTTGGGATGCTTCAGGGCTTGGTACCTCAGTCCCCCTCCAAGCTTGAACACAGGAAGCTTTGGCGCATTACTGCTTGAGAATTCAGGCAAATTTGGTGCCCCTGTCAGGCAGTAGATAGGTGTCTTTGGCAAGTGGGAACCAAAGCCCAGGCTGCTTGGCAACTGCCCCAGGCTGCCAAAGATTCCCATTGTGCTAGAGCCCAGGCTGATCCACCCACCTACCTGCCCATACACTGTCATGGGCAGACCACAGCACAAAAGAAATAACATGAAAAATCAAATGCAAGAAAACCCAGTTAGACCACCCAGTCCTACAATGAGTGCATAGAGCCAAAACATAGAAAAGTTTTTAGGATTAGAACATCAAGTGGAAGCTATGAGCAATGCAACTCTGACCAACTACTGGTAGAACTTACAGGAAAGCAACAAAGGACATATAATCATGGGGATGCTATCATCACTAAGCGAGAATAATTTAATAAGAAATTAGAATGAGTTCAAAGATGGTAAGAGTTTTGAGGAAGAATGAAAAAAGGAGACCTAAAAAACCACTGGCCATACTAAATGAAGACATAAAGAAATGTAAGGATGAATTCCAAGAATCATCAAGAAAATCAGAAAATGATATGAAAAGGGAGCTTGACAGAGCAATGGAAATGATACATAGAAAGTAGTAGAAAATGCAAACTTAATCAAACAAGTCCAAAACTCTCTAGAGGCTCTCAAGAATAGAGTCAGTGAAGTGGAGGATAGAAACTCTGATCTGGAAGACAAGATGGATATGGCAGATATGGCATATAAGATATGGCAGGGATCAAATCAAACCTCACAGTCATTACCCTAAATATTAATGGCCTTAATTTACCCATCAAGAGACACAAATTAACAGGATGGATCAAAAAATTAGACCCCTCAATCTGTTGCCTTCAAGAAACCCACTAAAGACAGATACCTCCTTGGGGTAAAAGGGTGGAAGACAATTTTCCAAGCAAATGGGAATAAGAAACAAGCAGGTGTAGCTATATTAATATCAGATAAAATAGACTTCAAATCAAAAATAATCAAAAAAGACAAAAAATGCCACTTCCTACTACTCAAGGGAATGATCCATCAGGAGGATATTATAATCATAAATTTGCATGCACCAAACACAGAGGCAACACAGTTCATAAAAAAATAACCTACTTGGCAATAAAACAGAAATAACCACCAACACCATCATAGCTAGGGATTCAATACACCATTATCAGTAATAGACATATCATCCAAACTGAAACTCAACAGGGAAGTAAGAGAGCTCAACAAAACCATACAGCACTTAGATGTAATGGACAGCTACAGAACTTTCTATCCAAAATCCACAGACTACCCATTCTTCTCAGCAGCCCATGGAACATTCTCTAAAATAGACCATATACTGGGTTGCTAAGTCTGCCTCCACATATTTAGGAAGGCTGACATAATTCCATGCATGATATCAGATCATAATGCTATATTGCTAGAAATCAACAACAAAAGACCCTCCAAGAATCCCAAAGGCATCTGGAAACTGAATAGCACACTTTTAAACAACAAATAGATAGTGGATGAAATAAAAAATTGAAATTTCAAAATTTCTGAAATTGAATGACAAAGAGAACACATCATACCAAAACTTATGGGACACAATGAAGGTGGTCCTCAGGGGAAAATTCATAGCACTCAATGCCTTCATCAAAAAGACAGAAAGATCCCAAATCAATAATGGAACCATCCACCTAAAGGCACTGGTAAAACAAGAAAAATCCAACCCAAAGAGTTCCAGAAGGAAAGAAATAATTAAAATCAGAGCAGAAATTAATGAATTGGAAACCAAGGAAACAATTAAGGCAATTGACAAAACAAAGCGCTGCTTCTTTGAAAAAATAAACAAGATTGACAAACCTCTGGCCAATTTGATCAAGCAAAAAAAGGAGAGGCTTTAAATCAACAAAACTCAAAATGAAAAAGGAGAGATCACAACGGACATAAGTGAAACTGGAAGAATCATCAGGACTTATTTCAAAAACCTCTACTCCACAAAACTGGAAAATGTGGAGGAGATGGATAAATTCCTGGACATATGCCATCTATCAGAGCTAAACTCAGAGCAGATTAATCATATCAATGAGCCCATAACACTGATGGAGATTGAAAAAGTAATAAAAAAAAACCTCCCCCAAAAGAAGAGTCCAGGACCAGATGGCTTCTCAGCTGAATTCTATCAAACCTTCATGGAAGAGCTCAAACCAATCTTCCTAAAACTGTGCCACACAATTGAAGAACAGAGAAATCTACCCAACTCCTTTTATGAATCTAGTATCACCCTAATTCCAAAACCATGCAGAGATGCCACAAGAAAAGAAAACTACTGGTCTATTTCCCTAATGAACTTAGATGCATAGATCCTGAACAAAATACTTACAAAACAAATCCAACAACATATCAAAAACATGATCCACCATGTCCCAGTGGGATTTATCCCAGGAACACAAGGGTGGTTCAACATACGAAAATCTGTCAGTGTAATACACCACATAAACAAGGTTAAACATAAAAACCACATGATCGTTTTGATAGATTCAGAAAAGGCCTTTGAAAAGATACAACATCACTTCATGATCAAAACATTGGAGAGAATTGGCTTGGTTGGTTCATATCTTAACATAATAGAGGCAATATACAAAGATCCGAAGGCCCAAATAATAGTTAATGGAGAGAGACTAGAGGAATTCCCATTAAGATCAGGAACAAGACAGGGTTGTGCTCTCTCACCTCTGCTTTTCAGTATAGTACTGGAAGTCCTAGCTCAAGCAATAAGACAGGGGAAGGAAATAAAAGGGAGGAATGGATCCTGGGTCCATAGTTGTGGGACTATGTACCTAATATTTCTCACCTTATATCACAGTGTAAGAATGAGCAGAGTGAACAGGAATTGGGGTGGATGTAGCAATCCTCATCTTAAATGTTCAACAACCTTCCAAATCACTGCCACCAGCTGTTGACCAAGTGTTCAAACATGAGTGTTGGGGTACATTTCACATTCCAATCACAACATGTTTTCCCACATTTACCTTTAAAAAACCTTCTTATAAGTAGATATCAGACATTATTAAGCATTAAGGAAATCAAATATACTATGTATTGACTAAAATTAAAATGGGCTACAGCATTTAGAACAGTGAAAATGGAAATCACTCAGAGGATGCATATTCTAGAGGGATAGTTTGCTTTATGATTTCTTTCATATATATCTGAGAAGTGTTCAAAAGAAGTAATATGCTTGTTTTTTATAAATGCATTGGTGTTTTTATTGTCAGGGCTCCCAAATTATTTCAATGATTGATGTTACTTATTTTTGAATGGGCGCAGATATTACCTCTGAGAGCTATGAATTTATTCCTTTTCTCAGAGCCCTTACTCCAATGAGAGTGACACGTGAAATGCAGTGCAGCTATGTAAGTCAACATTCCTTGTCACTGTCAAACAATTTCTGACATGGGCATCTTCAGACAGAAATAATTTGTTTTGGTCTCTGTTCAAGTTTTTGTCACTAGTGGCACAGCTGACTTTGTGGGACAGAGTTGTTCATTTTGTTACCAGAAGCAAACAGAAGGAAGACAGGAAGGTGCAAATGCAGTATGTACCCAGTTAACAAAATCAGTGAAATTAAGCTGATACTGAACTTGAATGCCTCCTCTCTCTCTGTTGGCTAGCTGCAGATAAAAATCAACTGTCTTAAAGGCAGTGAACACTGTGAGCCACATAACTAGTGTGGCAAGCAAGATAAACCCATCCATGCAATAGGTTTGTGACCTTTCAGGGGATAACAAACTGCTCTTTCATTAGATTTGAGAGCCCTTCCAAGGGAGAGGGATTTTCCACCTGGTACTGAAAACCTACTTCTATCTACGGTTTGATAGTTTATATTCCCTAAGGGGGAAACCACTGTTATTTGGCTACATGCATGTATTGTGCCCATCAAATTACCCTCTAAATACTCATGATTAAGCTCACAGAGTAGTGTGTTTCTCATATTTTTGACCAGAGAAGCTTCTTTTGCACATGACAATGACTACTGGGGAGACTAAAATCTCATCAAAGCGCTGACAGTTAAACACTCAGTATTAAACAAGACATGTATATCACAACTTCCAAGGCTCTAGGGGACATTGTGGAAGAAGTTGTAGAAAGAACTTAAGAAACAGGGGATGGCGGGATTGGTTTGGAGCACTGTAACCTGTACATGAGGTAGCCCTTATATTAGTGACCTCCACTGGCTGATGTTACTCTCACAGTATTGGACTTATCAGCTTGTGTCATGGAGCTGAAGGAAGGCAAAAATAAAAGAACATAGTAGAAGTACTGGTTGGAGGCAGAGGGGGCTGAATGGAAAGGGTACAGGGGAGAGGGTATATGGGAATGTTTGCATAGAGATATGTAAACATATATACACATGTATATAATAACAAATGTGTATAATAACAAACATAAAATTGTCAATAACAGAAATTAAATAGTTCTCATTGATTTTAATGGTTAATCCATGTTGTTAATTTGACAGGATTTAGAACCACCATGGAAACAAATCTCTGTCCATAACTATGAAGGATTAGACTAGGTTAATGTAGTTGAAAATATACTCCCTCAATATAGACCGGGCATGTGCTCTTGTTGGTGATTCTCAGGATTATAACTGGGCTACAACCTACACTGAGCTGTTGGTGAGGGAGGTCCAAATTCTCCCTAAAATAATTCTGACCATTGCCAAAGTATTTGGTTAACTGACAGAGCTAAAAATTAAGCCCTTTTGCTGAACACACCACAGACTGCCATTGCAGGACACTGAGGGACCATATTGGAACTCAGAGGAAACTCAGTCCTCTCCTGGTAGACCCTTGTGATGCAAGAAAGTGCTATGAGCTTGCTAGGAAATAAATACCACCAACAGCATGAATAAGTAGGGGTCTGTACAAGTGGCACACAGCCTGTGTGGGCAACCAGTGCCTTCTGAATGGATATGAGCCTTACTGAATGAGAAAGTACTCATACCTGTTACTGGGAACCAAATCATAACTCCAGGAACCTCATGACTCCAGAAGGATGCTACCAGCAGTCTCTGAATTAATAGAGTGGGCATACATATCAAAAATCTCTCAAATCACTATGCATATCCCCCTTAGTCAAAGCTGCTCTCCCCTTGGTTGAAGTTTCTGTTTAATTTTACAGATGGCAGAAAATAATGGAGAGATACAAGATCCATTAGTATGACAAACAAAAATATCTGACTGCCTTCCTGGACATGTCACCTATACCACAAAGACCAGGGCCAAAGGGAAAGTTGCAAAAGAAGCACTGACAGAATATTGTTGTCACTGCTACCTTGACAACCAGCTTCAGGGACACAGTGGCAGACATAGTGGTTAATCAAAACACATTGAAGTAGTAGATACCCAAAGGCTAAAGAGAACTCAGCACAAAATCAGACTTCTAACAGACCCTCCAAGACTCAGAGAATATTTTGGAATAGGGGGCAGGAAGATGATAAGAGCTGTAGGGGGGAAGAAATGTCCTAAATTATAACCCCCACTGTGGTAGTTTCAATGTATGCCCTCCACACTCTCAGTTGTTTTCTTAAAGTTTGTAACTTGGGTCGCAGACACCTGGATGGAGGACATGTCTCTAGGGGTAGATCCTAGGGTCCCACACAAAAGTGTGCTTGAGGGCAGTTTTCTTTAGATCTGTATGAATTTGACTGCCATTATTAGTCTTGTATAATGATTGTAGCAGTTTGACATACTTATTTACATTAATCAATAAGCACAACTTAACTACTCCCTTTTAAAATGTCATATCTCTGCTGAGGTAAATCACATAAAATTTGTTCTAATTTTATTAGAATGATAGCAAACATTATATATTACATATGTCAATACACATTTGTAACACACACCATAATATTTAAGGAAATTTCAATGAAAAACTATACCTGCACTTTCATGCAGCAACAGAGAGACACATTAACATCCTGTCACATACACATAAAAATTATCATGTAGTCACAGTCATTACAACTTAAATATTTGCTAATTCATGTTCTACTTTCAATTAAATTAAAATAAGAAAAATCTCTTTATCATTTCTATTTGTTTTGTTTAGGTACTCTATCATTTGACCCGATGATACAGAAAATTAAGAAAGTTATGTATACTAGTAATAATGAGGGATAAAATAGTTTTAAAAAATATAAGTCATTTTCAGCACTATAGAACCCAAAACAGTATTATGATAATTTCAATGAGTTATCTGATAATTGGTTTTTATATTTAATTTAGAAAGAATAATGCAATTGATGTAGTAAAATGCAATACCTACTATCCTTCTAGCCAAGAACATGAAATGTTCAGTCTTTTGGTTCCTCCCTTAATTTGACATTTCCTTTATATCACTTCAGACCTTAAATTAGCTTTTGTTTTACTCAGATCCACTGTGTAATAAGGACAGATGGAGATAAATCACATAGATCCTAAATTACATATGTACATTGTGATTCTGTATGTGGGAGTCTCCTGCATTACAATGTTTATTGACATGACAAAAAATTAGTATGCCTGGTGACTGAGTATATTCTTAGTGTGTTCCTTAAGAATTAAATCATGTTGTGCTTTACATGTAATATTTCTGCTCACTTAGAAAATAATCAAACACTAACCATTCATTGCATTGAGGATTTTTGTTTCCATTTAGACCAAGAACAAAGAAGAATGGACAAAGGAAACTGTTCTGTAACTGAGTTCCTTCTTTTAGGAATTACCAATGACCCTGACATAAAAGTGGTTCTATTCATTGTGTTTCTAGGTGTTTATCTCACTATTCTGCTAACAAATATTGGCATGATCATTTTGATCAGAATGGATCGTCAGCTCCACACACCCATGTACTTTTTCCTCAGCCAGCTCTCTTTCTCTGATCTCTGCTACTCCACTGCGGTTGGGCCCAAGATGCTAGTGGACTTGCTGGCCAGGAACAATTCTATTCCATTTGCTGGCTGTGCTCTGCAACTCTTAATTGTCTGTGTCTTTATAGACATTGAGTGCATGCTGCTGGCAGTGATGGCCTTTGACCGCTACCAGGCCATCAGCAACCCTTTGCTGTACACAGTGAAGATGTCCACCAGGGTGTGCTCTCAATTTTCACTTGGAATTTTTCTAGTGGCAACTATTGATGGTTTGATACATACAACATTGGCATTTTGCTTATGTTTCTGTGGGTCTAATGAAATTCATCATTTCTTCTGTGATTTACCCCCACTTTTGCTCCTTTCCTGTTCTGACACACAAGTGAATGAGCTGGTGTTATTCACACTTTATGGTTTCATTGAACTGAGCACTATTTCCGGAGTTCTTTTCTCCTATTGTTACATCATCTCATCAGTCCTAAAGATCCGCTCTGCTGGAGGGCAATACAAAGCTTTCTCCACCTGTGCATCTCACTTAACTGCAGTTGTGATTTTCCAGGGCACAATTCTCTTCATGTATTTCAGGCCAAGTTCTGCTTACTCTCTAGACCAAGACAAAATGACATCACTTTTTTATCTCCTTATCATTCCCATGATGAACCCTCTCATTTACAGTCTACGTAACAAGGATGTGAACAATTCCTTGACAAAACTAAGGAATAAAGGGTGGTTATAAAATTTCTTACACATATGCAAATATATACAGAATGGTTGTTGGATTTATATTGTGCAATATGCAGAAAATAATGATCACATTGTTTATAAAAATAATGTCTGTACTAAAGTCGATCTTGAAAATGTGTTTGATACCTCCATTACTGTGTCAAATTAACATGCGATACTCCTTTCTTGAAACTTTCCTATTCATTTTGACAATGTAAAATCATGTTTGTTCATTGTCTCATTATATTTCAGCTGTAATATGATATACTTTTGCACAATTAGGTATTCTGAGCTTTATTAAAAATAAGATATGAGAGAGGAGTCCATGAAAAGGTAAAAATAAAAGGTAAAAGAGTTGGGAAAAGACAGATTAAGGCATGTAGTATAAAAGCAGAAAGGTGTGAGGTGACAAGGACATTAAGAAAGCACAGGGTAAGGGAAAAATGTTTTTGAAAGCTCTATACTAAAACCTAACTCATTGTACGTTAAATAAATTTTGAGATTCAATAGTTAATTTAGTGATGAGGCTTGTATTTAAGTGGAGTAAATGACTGACAAGTACACAAAACATCATGTTAGCCCTAAATGAATGCTAACTTTAACAAAACTCTGCCTTAACACACATGGATAATGTTCTCCTTGGATGGAGTTACCCATTCTGTGATGTGAATATTTGCATGTGAGGATATGAATGAACTCTATTACATGGCGCCTAATTAATGAAGCCTTAAGTTTAAGGGGACCAGACCAATTGAGTCGAAGACCTGCTGTTGCCGGTGATCTTTGTGTGGGTGTTTCCATGCTCTTGGTGGGCCCCTTGAGCTATAAATCCCAAGAACAAACAGTTATGGTTTGTGGCTTCTTCATTGGGTTCAAGGACAAGCTGGTTAATACGGGGTGTATTTTGACTGTTTCTCTGTTTTGATTGACAGATTTATAATCTCTTCTCTACTGTGCATGTACCTTTTCATGATATATCTGGGTTTAATCATATGTATGCTCAATCATGAATATATGCATAAAAATGTAAACAGAGGTGTCCTTCTAAATATATACTCAGGGAAACAGTTTGTCTTACTTGGCAGTACCTAAACCTACTCCAAGAAAGATTTACCCTGGCTCCTGATTTATTACATAATAAAAACAGAGCATTAACAAGATTTTTTTTATTTTTATGTACTTATTAGAGATAGAGAGAGAGAGAGAGAGAGAGAGAGAGAGAGAGAGAGAGAATGGGTGAGCCAGGGCGTCCAGCCACTGCAAATGAACTTCAGATGCATGTGCCATCTTGTGCATCTGGCTTATGTGGGACTTGGAAAATCAAACCTGAGTCTTTAGGTTTCACAGGCAAGCACCTTAACTGCTAAGCCATCTCTCAGCCCAACAACGAGTGGTTTTTAAGGGACAACTTTGATTTGCCAACAGGGTGCTAGCTGTATTATTAGGAAAGGTGTGTGTTTACTGATTAAGTTATGTGACATCCTTGGATGCTAAGCTATGGCCCTATCGTTGCCTACCTCACTACCTGGTCAGGTGTAAAATATTCCTGTTAATACCCAAATATATGATGTCTATTTGTCCAGGAGTTATCCTATATCAACTCAATCATTTCTTTTAGAAGGTTTTCTTTCATTTCTCTGTGTTCTACCCTAGGGTATTGAATTAGAAGTTGGGTGTTTGCTGAAATGTTTGAAGTACTCAAAATAGAAGTATCTAAGCTGAGATATTAACAACATTAACTATTTTAATGTCACTCTGTTTCCAAAATCTGCAGGTTTAATATGAATTACAAAAAAATTATTCCAAGACAGCATTTTATCTCTGTTATCCAAAGGACTTGGATCATTTCTAGGACACAAAATGGATAAAAAACAAGTAACGATGCAAAATAAGCAAAGACACATTTTGAATGTTCATAAAATGTTAATAAAAATAATTAACAGCATATTATGTAAATATTGATGGATGAATATGCACAATATAGCTTTAAGTATTGCATGAAATGGTTGCAGATGCAAATATATTGATTTTACAAACACATTAGCTTTGTTTCTTAAAAATCATGTCAGTTCCTTGAAGTTTGCTCTTTTAATGTTTCTCTGTGCAAGTGTTTGGATGGATAAGACAATGATAAAGTTCTTGAGAATACATAAATAGTTTTATCAGTTTGACAGCCCATACCAGATAAAATGACACTATTTTGTTATAATTTTGTAATAAATTTTCTTTCAAAATTTTAAAATTTTGTAAAACTGTAACTATAATTTTAGAAGATAAAACCCACAAAAAAGTTCAGGTTTTCTATTTGGCAAGAAAATATCCTTGTGTGAAAACATTTTATAATAGAAGCAAATCTCAAGAAACAACTATGATTCATGGTCTAAATGTGAAACATTGTGACACCTTATGAAAAGGCATCAGGATAGTAAACATGGAACCATCATAAGTATAAAAGGTTTAACGATTTCCACCAGTACCATATTTTCTTTACAACTCTTAGATTTTTTAAGTGATTAAGAGCATAAAGTATACTTTGTTTCTTCATCTGTTGCCAAAGCTATAGCATTTGCATATAAAACCTATAGAAAGTAATACAGTTATAAATTTATAATCATAAAGAATGAACTTAGTCTCCCTTTGAACAGCCTAGCAGATCTCCCTGGTACTTCATGATGCATGTGTTCAGAGAGAAGAGGACAGTGTTCCTACGGCAGACATAGACTCTTCCAGAGCCCTGTACTGTACTTCTGCATAAATACACACGTACATATCTACATACACACATACATACACATATATGTGAGTGTGTGTATTTAGTTTAAACTAAATGGAGAGTAGAGGCATGCATATAGCATATTATATTAATACAGTGTATAGCTCCTCCTCATAATCAAATAATTAAATCAAATCACATGCTAAAATACAAAACCAAAATTAAGAGATGTGTAAAATTCTGTTGGTAGTTGGAACATACTTTTAGTATACAAATAATTTGCTCTTCTGATATTATCTAATTTTAAAACACTTGTATAAATATTAATGCAAATAATTTACTGCAGAGATATTACTATTTACTTGAATGAATTCCCAAACATATATTTTTTAAATTGGATTCATCATTTCTTCTCAAAGGAGGATTAGTCATATTTTATATAAATTACTGCTATTGGGCTGGAGAGATGGCTTAGTGGTTCAGATGGTTGCAAAGCCAAATGACCTGTGTTCAATTCTCCAGTACATATGTAAAGCCAAATGCTTAAAGTGATGCATGCATCTGAAATTTGTAGTGGCTGGAGGCCCTCATGCACTCATTCTCTCTGCCTGTATATCTTCTCTCTATCTCTGCTTACAAATATATGAATAAAAATAAATAAATAAATAAATTTACTAGCATAACAATCTGAAAATACTTAGTATATTATTACTGATCCATTACTCACACTATAAGTCCCTAAGCTAGGGTTTGGGGGAATGCAGAGATATACATATAAAATCAGTTATTCAGGACTGATGAAGACACAGAGTTGCATATGTCTACAGAGGGGAGGGTCACACAGGAACTCATAACAATATGTAAAGTAATGTAAGATTTATATATGTTAAAATGGACATGGGGATCTTTCAGACAGGGAAGAAACAGTATGAAGCATGAACAATGCAGCTGGATAGATGGCTTAGGGGTTAAGTGCTTGCCTGTGAAGCCTAAGGACCTCAGTTTGAGGCTCTATTCCCCACGACCCATGTAAGCCAGATGCACAAGGTGGTGCATGCATCTGGAGTTTGTTTGCAGAGGTTGGAGGCCCTGGCATGCCAATTCTCTATCTATCTATCTGCCTCTTTCTCTCTTTGTGTCTGTCTGTCACTCTCAAATAAATAAATAAAAATTAAAAAAAAAGAATGAGCAAGACATGGGCATAATTGTGGAGGCTCCATTTAAGCTTAAAGGACTTGTTTAACAAGAAGACACAAAGCTTTAAAGCACCTTGTTAAATAAACTCTGGTTAAGGTCTTATATGCATTCATCTGGTGACAAGGAGGAACAAATTAAAAATTAAGTCTTTGCCGAAATAGTTGCAGTATTCCCAGAAGAAATGAGTAAGGTGAAATTCCAATTAATCACACTTAATAACACAGAGAGCTAAATGTAGGCACTTACCATATTTAAGACCTAGCAGTCACAGGGTAAAAATAAATGTGATTTACGTATTGTTTGAGGAACAAGAAATAAAGGCAGACTATCTCTTATCTCAGGTAGGTTTAGAATGTCTATGTTTAAAGAAGATAGAAAAGACAAAACCATGCTTTGTTTGAAAAACTGAGGAATCAGGTATTGAGGGATGAATTTCATAGATAGTTTTATATGTGTTTACTCAGTGAAACACACTACAGTCTAGTTGTCATTGGTGTTTTCCTAGTAACCTGTGTGAATTTCAGTACTTTAATTTGCTATTTGTATAAGGGTTATAAAGGCTTTATTTATTTATATTGTTAACAAAATTATTTTTTTAAATCACTGTATAAGTGATATGATATATGTATTTTAGATTTTCTTAATTTAATACACATAATAATAAAATAATCTAAGCCTGGTGGCACATGCCTTTAATCCCAACACTCAGGGGGCAGATGTAGGATGATAGCTAAGAGTTCAAGGCCACCCTGAAACTAATACATAGCAGATTCCAGGTCAGCCTAGGCTAGAGCAAGACCCTACCTTAAAAAACAAAAACAACAACAGAAATAAATAAATAAATAAGTAAGTAAATAAATAAAAGATGAGAAATAGCCGGATGTGGTGGCACACGCCTCTAATCCCAGCACTCGGGAGATAGAGGTAGGAGGATTGCTATGAGTTCAAGGCCACCATGATACTAATTACAGGTCATCCTGAACTAAAGTGAAACCCTACCTCAGAAAACCAAAAAGAAAAAAAGAAAAAAATAAAATACACACACACACACACACACACACACACACACACACATATATATCATGTGAATTCAAGATAATTTAAACCATAGCCAGACTATTTAAGCCTAGCATTTGTACATGACTTCTCACATTCATGCTCTCAAGTCCCACAAGGCACACACAGATGCTCCTGACATAATCACATTCATATAAATATGAACACAAGAAACAGAAGTTTAGAGAGCTCAGAAATACTCACACTTTGCAAAAGTTTTGACATACTTGAGGTAGTCAACTTATAAACCAGTGACCAGTAGGTATTTTGTCACAGACTTTCTTTCTACTGGTTTTAATCACTTCTCTTTTGAAATGGACTTAGTCTTTAGAATCTGGCGAGTTTTATAACAAGATTAGAAAGGATCAGGAGAACTAGTGTTGACAAGTAACAGAATAATTTAATATAATAGGCTTTATTTCTCAAAAATGCAGCAAAACCACTATGATTAACAATGTTCATCTATTTACTTATGTTCAGGGTAATTAGCAGCGATTAAATTATGCCTCTTGACTAGTACAAGAAATGGATCCTGTTTGTAAAATATGTGATATATTCAGTTTCATATCTTGTGCACTTTCCACCTAATGTTTTTATTTTTTCATTTCTGCGACCAAATTTTAGGATATTCAAGCCTATTACCTTAGATTGGGTGATTGAGACCATTAAAAATTATTTCAGCTATTATTACAGTAAGCAGGCATCAACTCTTTCAATACAGTATTAGTTTTTGATTTTCATGCCCATACTTCTTTAAGCATGGCACCTTTGTGGATTGTTTTGAGTGTACCTATGATGTTCTTCATAAGAAATTTACAACCTGCATATAGATAATACTTGTTTCATACATTTAAAAGTCAAACCCTAATTGATGCATTTATGATTAATTTTATTTATTAGACTATAAATAATCTGATCTAATGATGGTATTTTCAAAGATGTTTTATTTTCCTTCTTTCCCTTTTCATTTTCCCTTTCCCCTTCCCATTTTGTGCCCTCCACCAACTTAGCCTTCATTCTGTTTTCAGATTACACATTTTCTTTTGTCCTTTGCCTCCCATTTATTTACCATGTGTTTATTAAGTACTACTTCTCATTTCCCTCTCCTGATTTCCTTCCTATCCAAAATAATAGACTGCACTCGGTCTCATATCACTGTATTTACCCATATAACAACATTAAGCATTAAGATCTACAAATGAGAAAGAACATGCATATTTTGTCTTTATTGGACTAGTTATCTCCTTTAATATAAATTTGTTGTTTTCATCCAATTTCCTGTGATTTTCATAAGTGCATTTTTCTTTATAGCTGAACAAACTCCTTTGTGTATATTTTCATTCTCTGGTCATCATTTGATGGACATTTACCTTATTACCATGCCCCAACCTTTATGATTTTTATAACTATTTTGATCAGGAACAAAGAAAAATGGACACAGGAAACTGCTCCTTGTTTACTGAATTTCTCCTGTTGGGAATCACTAATAACTCTGGTATGAAAGTAGTTCTGTTCATTGTGTTTCTACTTGTCTATCTCATTAATCTGCTGGCAAATTTTGGTATGATCATTTTAATAAGAATGGATCCCCAGCTTCAAACACCAATGTACTTTTTCCTGAGCCACCTCTCTTTCTCTGACCTCTGCTACTCTACTGCCGTTGGGCCCAAGATGCTGGTGGACCTGTTGGCCAAGAACAAATCAATTCCTTTTGTTGGTTGCGCTCTGCAGTTCTTCTTCACCTGCATCTTTGTTGATGCTGAGTGCATGCTGCTGGCAGTGATGGCCTTTGATAGGTACAAGGCCATCAGCAACCCCTTGCTCTATGCAGTAGAAATGTCCAGCAGGGTGTGCTACCAACTCCTGGTTGGAGTATACCTTGTGGGAATGGTAGATACTGTGGTACATACTATAATGACCTTCGGGTTATGTTTCTGTGGGACGAATGAGATTAACCATTTCTTCTGTGATATCCCTCCTATCCTGATGCTATCGTGCTCAGATATACAAGACAATGAGTTAGTAATGTTCGCCGTATTTGGTTTCATAGAGCTGAGCACCATCTCAGGAGTTCTTGTCTCCTACTGTTACATCCTCTCGTCTGTCTTAAAGATCCGCTCTGCTGAGGGGAGGGCCAAAGCCTTCTCCACCTGTGCCTCTCACTTAACTGCAGTTGCGATTTTCCAGGGAACTCTCCTCTTCATGTACTTCAGGCCAAGTTCTGCTTATTCTCTGGATCAAGACAAAATGACTTCACTGTTTTATACCCTTGTCATTCCCATGCTGAACCCACTGATTTACAGCCTGAGGAACAAGGATGTGAAAGAAGCTTTGCAAAAACTGAAAAATAAAATTTTGTTTTAAATGAATTGCATATATCACAAAACACATCTGTGCACATATCTATTCCCCTTTTAATTTTATTCACATTAAATATTATAATATGAATATGTCTCCAATACATTAATTCATAGCTATACTCCTCTCGTTATATAGCAATATTGGGTACTGTGCTACATAGTCTATTCTTTGTTCTGGTCATTAGTGTACATGGTATTCCACTCACAATCTCTGTGTGGTGTGCCAAACTATCATTTTTAGTATATTGGTTACTGAATTCTAAGAGTAATTGAGTGTTTAATAACTATCTTTTACATAGCTTTATGATTAACATTTCTATGATTTCTATGATAATGAATCCTGAAATTTGTTGGAAATTAAAAGTATTAATTACCTATATTAATAAGCAGTTCATAATAAACTAAACTGTGCTGAAGTGAAAAGGCATAGTTCTCAAAATAGTAGCCCAGCCCTGTGTGACTTTGTGTCATGTAACCTTAGATGAAGGTAAACATTGATTAGATTTGTATTTTCACAGTCATTAGAGATCTTCAATTCTTTTCATGTTCTTGAAATTTCGTATGTCTTATTTGGTGAAATGTCTGTTTATATCTTGTACTTAAAATTTCATTTTTACTTATTTATTTGAGAGAGAGAGAGAGAGAGAGAGAGAGAGAAATCAGCGAGTCGAGAGAAAAAGAGAGAGAGAATGGGTGCACCATGGCCTCCAGCCACTGCAAACAAACTCCAGACACATGTGTTACCTTGCACATCTTGCACTTTTTATTGAAAGTGTTTCTTATGTGCTCATTTTCTTTTCCAGCTGAGATGATTTTTAGTTAAGGTGGTCACTAATAATATACCATATTCTTATAATAATTACATTATAAGATTTGTAATAATGAATGCCAAACTAATGCTACATTTTGAGGCATTGGATATGCTAATTATTATACTGTATTCATGACAAAAATCATCATATTACAATCCCAAAAATGTAAATGAATTTATATGAATTAAAGGTAAATAATAGAAATAAATTCATAGTGACAGGCCTCTTTAAGTTCCCCTGTTTTGTTAAAACTCTCAACTCAGTCACTTCCATTGATCTTTTCTTCCTTGCTTACCGCTGCTCAATCTGTTAAATGTTCATGTTAATGATTCTGTCTTTCTCTGTGTTAGACCATTATCTCCATACAAAACTGGAAATGTTCTTTGCTCAAGGAGAGCAGACCTCTGCTTATCATTCTAGCACCTGAATTGTCTCTTAGGAACAAAATAGAAAACAGATAAAGAATAAAAGTCAACCCAAGTAATAATAAGTAAAGTGATTATTCGATATTGAGCTATGATTATCTTAGGATATTATGTTTTGACTATGTTTTGTACATTCTATAAAAGAAAATCATATTAATGTATATTCTGAAGTCATGTATCTATCCAGCTGTCTGTGAAAATTAATCAAATAGGAGATAAAAATATTAAGTATTTGCCTGAAATTTAGTTACTCTAACTAGCTCTGTTAAAGCTTTTGATCCATGACAATGAAAGAAACTAGTTGATGAGATGGGGATATGAACATACAATTGATTACCCAAGAGATTATTATAATCTCAACCATGATTTAAGCTGGTATAAGCAAAAAGTTATTAAAGACTTTAGAGATTCAATCTGCAACTATGTGATACCTGTGTGAAAAATTACAATTTAAGTGCAATCCAGGAGCTGACCATGCTTCTCAAGGTGGGATTTCTGAACCCTGTTACAGATTTTAGGAAAGTACCATGATGGGAACATTTATGAGGATAAATGCTTCTTTTGGAAATAATTTTAAAGTCCCTATTTGTGCAGTTTATACTATTTTGCCTAGGTTTTCTTATTGATCTTAGAACCAATAAACAGCACCATAGCTTAAAACTACCTCCAAACTGGAATGTCAGTGGATCACTGGTAGTATGAAAACATAAAGATACAATCTCCCTTCCAAATGATATATGTGTATTATATCATAAAATGATCAGTCTTGTGTCTCTATGAACCCATTACCACATCTAATTAATGCAAACTAAATTGAAGAAAAAAATGATGAAAATTAAAATTAAATAAAACATATCTATCATCTCCTATAGTCATCTATCTGTCACCCATATCATTTATCTATTATGGCCAGATACTCAGATATAAAATATCCCCATAGAGGTTCATGTAGCCCAGGGCTGGTACCTGTATTGTGACATTACAATGGGAGGTTCTGGAAACCTTAAGAACTTGGAATTAGCTGAAGAAAATCACTGTAGTCATACTTTGGAGGTGGTGTATATCTTGTTCCCGGCATCAGTCCATTCTCTCCTCTCTCTCTCTCTCTCTTTCTCTCCCTGGATCCTACCAGACATTGGCCATATGCTCCAACCACCACCACATAATACATATTACTAACCACAGACATAGAATAAATGGAGCCAAGGACCATGTGCTTTAACCTTGGAAGCTATTGGCAAAGACACACCCTTTATCTTTTAAAGATCATAAGAAAGCTTTACACAATATATGTCTATATGTCTAGTGGTGGAGGAAATGAAATATCTTGATCTTGTAGCTAGTTGATAAAAAAGTTTCTTATCTGGGAGTTTGGTTAGAAGATTCATAACTTTAGTAGGAATTTGGAAAGCTAAACTAAACTGACCATTCCATCTTGGAATCCAATAGACAATGGGTAAATTCAAACTGCATATTTAATCCCTTCCCACCAATATATTTCAATTCCTTCCATCCTCCACTCTCTACAACATGCTGCTTTCAGTCATCCTTCAGTGACTGGTAGAAAACTGTATTGCTCAAGGATTAACATATGAAATACTACTTTAATGAGTGAATATTAAAACATAATTGGGATATAAGTTTATAAGAGAGAGCAAAAAGTTTAATAGTGATAAAACAAACTGTCGGTACATTTGTCAGAATATTGCATAAAAATAATATGAAATAATTGGTGGGACAATCCAAAAGTCACTTCATGTCAGAGACCACAATTTTCAATCCTGCTGGACTGTCTCTAAACATTCTGTGAGCTAGACTGTCAATAAACTCTAAGCCTCTTATATGATATGGTATGACAGATCTCGCCGTCCTTCTATAGTCTAGCCCTCTGGGCAAAAGATTAAACTTTAAGCTTTCATAAATTCTTTCCAAATTGCCACACTTAATTTCAATTTTGCCTATGATGTATAGTCATGCGAACTACCCTTCAGAGTTACTTAAGAAAACTAAAAACAAAACAAAACACTGTAACACTGGAGAGGGGCTTTGTCTTTATATAGATTGCATTTTGTTCTTAGACTCATGTGATTTGACATGGTAAAGTGTATAAAGTTCATACTTTGATTTCTGAAGTGTCACTTACTGTTAACTTCTTTGATTCATAAATACTTTAAAATTTTTCATAAAGCAAGCAGGATTCAATATCATATCATTGGCAACTAAAATATGTCATTACTGCATTGGCAAACTCTAGTCATGGGGCTGTAATATGGCTCAATGGTTAAAGGTGAATGCTTGAAAAGCCCACAGGCTTAAGTTCAAGTCCACGGTTTCCACAGAAAGGCTCACACAAAAGGTGATGTAACATCTGGCATTCATTTGCAGTGGCAAGAGACTGTGCACTTATACACACAACACACAGAGACACATATAAGTAATAAAATAAATAAATAATATTACTTAAAAAATAAAACTCTAGTTATTATAAACAGCACATAATTAAATACTTTCATATCCAAATGGTCAGATAAATGTCTTTACACAACACATTTTCTTCTTTTTATAGAAAGAAAGAAAGAGATCATACACACATACCTAAAAGTAGACAACAAAAGCCGAGAATGGCAATGAGAACGACCTGTGTCTCTATAATCCTGGTATCACGTTGGAAACATGAAAGTTTAAATACAGGGGAGCAGAAACTGTTCATTGATAGAACACTTACTTAGTTTTTGTTAATAATTGTGTTTATATACAGGATTTGTAGAGATTGAATCAATTACATGACTCAAATAATATGCCCAATTATTGTAGATTTTCTTGACACATCAATCAACAAAAGACATTTAATCATGTAGTAATCTAACACTTATAACTGAAATATACTGATTCAAATTTTGAAAATAAGAGAAGATTGCCAACATGAAGTATGGTTCATGGCTAAGTTGCACAACTTCAAGAGGCACTGACTTCATTCGCCATTTGCTTCCTGTATCTGTGCATTGCCATTGCTCTTCACACCACTTAATCTTTCTATTCATTGTGTGTGTTCATGTGTGTTCTTGTGGGCATCTCTGTCATTGTGTACCTGTGGTAGTCAGAAGAAAACCTTGAGTGTGGGTTTGAGGCAGAGTTTTCCATTGTTCACCACTGTGTTTATTAGGCTAGGTGGCCTGTAAGCTTTGGATTCTCCTGTATCCACCTCCCTTCTCATCATGGGTGAGCTGAGATTACAGACGCTCATGTTACCCACCCACCTTGATGTGTATTCTGGAAATACAAACAGGTCATCAGGCTAGCAAAGCCAGTGTTTTACCCGTGAGCCTTCTTCCCAGACCTCCTAGTCTTAATAGCAATATAAAAAATGTTCAAGTGTCTGGTGTACAAAAATAAAACAAATTTCTCAAGTGGTAGTCCCTGTTATGTGTTGTTTCTGCTCTCAGTCACTAATACTGCAGTGCAGCTTTGCTTTATAAATGGAATTGAATGACCATCAAGAACATAAAGTCATTCATTTTCTACATCTTAAAACTTTCTCATCATGAAAAAAAAAATCTTAAAATAGTCTATGAAATTTAGGTTAGACATTCTTAAGATAAATGTGTTTCATTGGAATTAATTTGGGAGTGAACAATGAGGAATTGTTGGAGATTCAATAAAATTTATTTTCTATAAAACTTCTCCTTAGGAACTCAGAGCTCATGAAATAAGATTATTGTGTTAACTGAGGACTCATGTGATAATAAAAGCAAATGAGATCATTTGTGAGTATAATTAGATAACAAAAGCAGTATGATCACTGTAAAAAGTAAAAAAAACTGGCTTTATTTGAGGATAAACCTTGGGGTTTTGGAGATGGAACCTACTTGCCATATAAGTGTGAGGACTGCAGTTTGGTTCTCCAGCTCCATCTGTGCTGGGAGCATGGAAGCCAACCTACACCCCAAAACTCAGAAGAGAAGCAGGGGATCCCTAAGGGACCCCCAAGGTAAACTGGTTAGATGGACATTCTGATTCAGTGAACTCTTGGTTTACTAGGAGACTTTACCTCAACAAACTAAAAATGGCAAAAGAGGGGCTGGAGAGATTGCTTAGTGGTTAAAGTGCTTGTTTGCAGAGGCTGAGGAACTAGATTCGATTCCCCAGTACCTATGTAAGCCAGAGGCACAAGTGGGCACATGAATCTAGAGTTCATTTACAGTAGCTAGAGGCCCTGGCATGGCCATTCTTTCTCTCTATAATAAATAAATAGATAGATAAATAAATAAAATTCTTGTTATATAAAAGGATAAAGAAAGAAACCCAACAACAAACTCTCGGCTTTATATGAGCACACAAATGCATACACAACCACATGCATACATGTGCCTATGCTAATGCTAACACACATAAATACCACATATGACATGAAAAAATAAAATAGAAGAGGGTCAAAACTTCTTGCTCACTTGCCCAAATATCACTTATGTTATTAAGTTGTGTATAACTTTGTATATTTTTAAGTGTCTATATTTTTTGCAGGGGTGGAGGTGGTAGTTGCAGGTAGGGTCTCCCTCTAGCCCACACTGACCTGAAACTCAATCTGTAGTTTCAGTCTGGCCTTGAACTCACAGTGATCATCCTATCTCAGCCTCCCAAGTGTTGAGATTAAAGGCGTGTGCCACCACACCCCGCTCAAATGTTTTCATATTTTATATGAACTCACTATTAAATATTTGCATTTGAGGAAAGATATTAAACTAAGTTTACCTAAAGTTTGAGTCTCTATGCCTAAATCACAGTATCATTTTTCAGATTTTAGCCTATTGTCTATTTTCCCTTCATCTAGCTATAAAACCATGTTTGTCACATATCCACAAACCTGAGATGTCAAGGCAAGAATACATTTTACATGTTTATCATACAACTTGCTTGAGTAGAATATAATAGAATTTAGAACTCAGTTGGTATCCCAAGAGTTACAAACTTTAAAACACAAGTCAGAAGATGTAACTCTTATAGAAAAGGAAAAAAAAATGAGCAAAGGAAACAACCGAGGAAAACAACAACCTCTGGAGACTTTGAGTGCTTATTTATTCCTGAGAGCATGTCTTAAACACTCAGGGGCCCGACACAGAGATGCTTATAGTCTACACAATTGAAAGGGTGGCACTGCATACCGTGAACACATAGAGATACACCCACTGAAGACCTTACTAACTCTGGAACAGGCACTCAAGCAAACATCTTTGAGGTTATGAGATAGTGAATATGGCATGGTTTTACCACCTGTTGTATACCTCTGAACTATTGGTGAACTGCTCATGTGGAGTCTCTGTGACTACAGATTCAGCTAGGTCACTGTCGTGCTTGTCTTGCCTTTCAACCTCTCGTGCTATAAGCTTCTCTTCAATTGGATTCAAAATGTTCCTGAGAACCATGTGAACAACAGCTTCTGAGAACCTTCAGAAGCCCATGAGCAATAGTAGCTTCTGAAGGTGACAGAGGTAAACTCTGACATATGTCTGTCCGGATGCCCAGGCTTGGAGTTCACACATATCCTTCTGCATCCTTCTTCAACCATTAATCTTCTTATTCAGGTGTGTCCCAGCACAGTGACTCTCCATCCCGTCACAGCAGGATGCAGGATGATTATAGGAATTGATGAGGAACTGAAAGGCTCCCAGGAAAGTAAACTTGTCATATGCACAAATACCTCTGCCCACATTTCTTTCCTCCATAACTGTAGAACTGAAGGAAGGGGAACAGATCTATCCATTGCCTATACTTCTCACTTAACTCTATTTCTCTTTTGCAGGCTACGATGACACGTCTAGAAAACTAAAAAAAATAATTGTAAGAAGATATTAGTTATCTTGACAAATAATAAGAAATACTGCCTTTGTTTCTGAAGATATCAATAATTTCCTAATCTCCTACAAGCAGAAATTTGTTAAATACTACACTGCTTTTACAGGCATCTCGTACGTAAGTGGGTGGCTGGGTGCTGCAGCTTCCAAGCAGAACTACATTGATACCAGAGATAGCATCACTGTCCTACAGATTGACATTAGATTGAATATATTTCCTGTAGATTATGCTTACTGAAAGCAATGGTAACATTTTCTGAATGAAACAAGAAAGCACCAGAAGTTTAACTAGGAACCCCAAATGAGTATAACCCTCCAAATCTGCTTCTTCATTCTCACTCAGGGAACTCAGAGTCAGAGCTATGCCAGCTGAGAACTGCACAGTGTTCACTGACTTTGTGTTCCTGGGACTTTCCCGCAAACAGGATGTGCAGGAGGGACTCTTTGTTGTTTTCTTCCTTGTCTATGGCATCACAGTGATTGCTAACCTGGGCATGATCCTGCTAATCCAGCTGGACCACCGACTTCATACACCCATGTACTATTTTTTGAGCAACCTGTCATTCTCTGATGTCTGTTACTCCTCCACTGTCTCTCCCAATATGCTGGCAGATTTCTTGTCTGATCAAAAGAGGATTCCATATAATTTATGTGCCATTCAGATGTATGCTTTTGGAGCCTTTGCTGATGTGGAATGTCTCATGTTGGCTGTCATGGCATATGATCGTTATGTTGCTATCTGCAATCCACTTCTCTATACAATCGCAATGTCCAGGAAGAGCTGTACCCACCTAGTGGCTGCTGCCTATGGGGTAGGCTTGGTAGATTCTGCAATCCACACCTGTTGCACATTTCGACTGTCCTTCTGCCACTCAAATATCATCAACCACTTTTTCTGTGACATCCCACCCTTACTGGCCCTCTCCGACTCTGATACTTCCATCAATGAGATAGTGATGTTCACGTTCATCGGCTGTGTCGTGGGGTGCAGCATTGTCACCATCCTCCTGTCCTACGGCTACATCATAGTGACCATCTGTAGGATGAGGTCAGCTGAAGGCAGACGCAAAGCCTTCTCTACATGTGCCTCTCACCTAACAGCTGTGGCTGTCTTCCATGGGACACTGCTCTTTATGTATTTCCGACCAAGCTCCAGTTATTCCATGGACACAGATAAAATGGCCTCTGTCTTCTACACGGTTGTGATTCCTATGTTAAACCCACTGATCTACAGCTTACAAAACAAAGATGTAAAAGGTGCTCTGAAAAAAGCAGTCAGCACTAAATTGTGTTCTCAGTGATCTTACTTGCTACCCCTGAATTATAAGAAGATTCTGAAATGTGTTCATGTACATTCAAGTACGTTGTTACCAATGAGACCTCCATAATACTACCCATTACTTTCAACTGTGCCTACACTGAGTGTAAGGTGAACAACCATGGGTCTCAGTCTTTCCTCTTAACCAGGAACAATTAGAAAGACCATGATTTGTTGTTGTTATAGAGGATTCTTGGATTCTCCCTTCTTTAAAATGAGGTATAACTAATTATTCTCAAAGATCTCAACATGTTTTCCTTTAATTTACATCGAAATAGGTTTTATACATCACTCCTCAGCCTTATGGCTATAAGCAAGGGAAAATAGGTTTCATAAATATAGTTTTATTAGTTCAAAATGAATTTTATAGGGTGAGAAAATACATCTTTAATTTGTCTTTCCTCTGTACTAGTATCACCCCAAACATGTCCAAAAGACTTAGAAGTGAATGAGTCATAAATAACTGAATATGAACAAACAATTTCCTGATTTAGACTGTCTATAAAGTTAGTTTTCTTGCCTGTCTTCCTGAGCATTATTTTTTAATGTTCTTTCTATGTTAGGATACAGAATCCCATTCAAAAGTAGTTATTTAATAAATGTAATGACCTTTTCAAAAGAAATGAATCCTGAGTGATTTAAAAATTAAAGAGAAATAAAATCTCTCTTCTATTCACCTCAGTGTAACATGTTCACTGTTAATGAATATCAAGTAAAAGTTAATGTTGGCTCATTTTTAACATTTGGAAATTAGGTAATTCTGTAAATACTAAATATTCTATCTAGTTCAATGGATGTATGATTTTCAATTTAAGAGCTTTTGATGTCAGTCATAGTGTCATAGTGTCCAGAGCCTAGCTACACCTGGGAAAAGGGGCAGATTGCTGAGACACCCAATAACATTTTCAGAGGTGACATGCAAGATACATTGCTTGCTGAAAGCTGAGAATGGTGAAGCATTCAAAGCAGACAAATCTGCTAACAGGGAGGGTCGAGGAGGAGCAACCAAGAAGCAGTGGTACTGCTCAGAAGGTAGAAGATACATGAGCAATGTCTGTGGGACCAACAGCACTGCTTGGAAGACTGATGTACACAGGCAGCTGAATAATATGCTGGCTTTATTTTCTCTGATCCCTTATTATTTACAGAGCTGGCAGCTGGATAAGCACTTACTGAACATATTTTCTATTTACATTTAGTGATAGTTGACCCCATCTCCACTACACATGCACTGTTAATGAACTTTCAGATAGCATATATCTAGCTTTCTCATCTTGATAGCAACTTTAAATACTGAAATATAGAAAGGTGTATTTCAGGAAAGTAACTTAGTAGCTTTCTGCTTCTTAAATATCATGCATAATATGAAAAATGTGCCAGAATGTCACATTCTGTAGAAGATTCATGCCACTTTATGCTTCTATTGTAGAAAAAACATGAATGTTTTACAGATTCCATTGAATTCTTCTTGCATAGCATCACACACACACACACACACACACACACACACACACACATATATATATACATATATATATATATGTATATGTATATGTATATGTATATGTATATATTCAATGATAATATCAAAATGTACTTATTTTTACAAGCTTCAAGACATCATAGGAATGAATCAATTTATAAAATTCAATTTTCCACTGGATATTTGTCTTGAATTACTGATCAAATGGAGCCTAAAATCAATAAAATACTGCTCTAATCTTTATACTTTCTAAATTGCTAATGGAAAAAATGTGGTTCACAGACTTTCCTAATAATGACCTCTCCATTCCTTCTTAGTCACTTTTCAAATTCAATATATTCATTTAAAATAATTGTCATGAGCTATTTCTTTTCCTATATTTCTACAATTTATTGAAAGAATAACATTCACATTGTGGGGCTTCATAGTTATTTATTAACTCTTGTTATTGAAGTGTATTCCTGATTGCTATGAGGTACAGAGTGGGAGGCTATTTCTTGCAAAATAGAAATATTCTTTAGAATGATTGTAGTGACAGATACTATTACTGTATACATGTCAAAATGATCAAATCATATACTTAAAGTTGATGAATTATGTATAAGCTATGTCTCAATGAAGCATATTTAAAAGAAAATAAAATCATTGCTTAAAATATTAAACATGGACAATGATTCCTTTCATTGGATTAATCTTTAAAGATCCTAAACATTTCTATTGCCTTTTCCTTTAAAAATAACATGATTTTGGAGATTTTTTTCATATTATAAATGGATAAAGGTAGGAGAGAATCTAAATTAATTGAAGTATATGAGCTAAAATTTTTATCTATCATGTACTTGGTACTTGTGTGAGCATACTCAGGCCTGGGCATTTCAGCTCTTTAATAGGTGTTCAACAAAAAATATTAAAACTTTATATGGTTTAAGTCTACTTTAGTGGTGAGCTTTTAGGAGCCTTTGCAACCCCACTGAGGAAAGCCCCCAGTGGAACGGTGGCGCGGAGGAGGGACGAGATGCTACTTTCACATTATGGATACATATAAAACATGTTATTATTGAAATCAAAAAGCAAAAAAACCTATTATATGTAAATATATAATTGTTCATGTATATATGTAAATGCAAGAGAAAGTGAAATAGTTCCATTCATTGATCAAAAGCACTCTACTCTCTAGACTCATACTGAGCCATGTTGAGGACTGATATCCTAGAGCCAAAAGAAAAGACAGTGTTGTTCACAGCATGTTAGTGGAGTAGACTCTCCAAGCCAGACCTCCTGTCCTCCATAGAGCCTCTTTACCTATGTAGTTAGATCATAGCTACAGAATTTCTTCTCTGGTCAAGCTTGTAGATTTTTGCCTACTCAGCCATCTTTCTCTGACAGTGCCTTCACTCCTGGTTAGGCTTCCTTTTAGCTTAGCCACACATCCACATTATTCCCATGGCCAGAAACAATGGCAGAAAATACACCAGCAGTTTTTTAATTTCAAATTCTCATCATGAGAAATAAATTTGATGATAGAAGTGAAAAATCATTTTTGCTAGTAATGATCTACTCACAGGGGAGGAACAAACCACATGAGAATAACTAATTAAACTTGTTTGTGCAACACCATAGCATAAAGAAAATAGCTCCAGAGGCCCAGGCTCCAAACAGTGCCTAGTATAATAGAATGCTACCTGCTCATGTCCAACTAAGAAAGAACTGCTCAAAAGTAAGTTCCAGCACTTCAAAACATGACATAATAAAAATGTTACTTTTAAAAAAGAAATTGGAGGTTCGTGAGTGAATCAATTTACGTGTATTAGTTGGTTCAATAAGTTTGATGAAACCCAAAAATCAAAAAAAAAAAAAAAAAAATGGGGGGCCTGAGAGATGTCTTAGTGGCTAAGCACTTGCCTGTGAAGTCTAAGGATGCCGGTTCAAGGCTCAATTCCCCAAGACCCATGTTATCAAGATGCAAAAGGGGCTCACACATCTGGAGTTTGTTGGCAGTGCCTGGGGGCCCTGGCATGCCCATTCTCTCTCTTTCTGTCTCTCTCTGCCTCTTTTTCTCTCTGCTGCTCTCAAATAAATAAATATAAAGAAAGATTACTGAACTGGTAGACTCAGATTGAATTTGCAAATATCCCATAATCATAATCATCTGAAATTATAAGAAAGCCTTTATCCTTGCATAGATACATATTTAATTTAAGGAATATATTTTGGCTATTCTATTTATCAAAAGATAATTGAATTATTATATTAAAAATAATAATATATGTAATTATAAATCCAAGTGAAGAAAAAATACCCTGTAGTTTCCTAGGGCACAACTCCCAGACATCTATTCCCTAAACCCTAATTCTCATTTGCCATGTATACCATATGCACATGGTCATTCATTAAAATACACAAAAATACACATACTCATTAAGGAAAAATCTTTACCTCATGTTACCTTTTGTATCTGTAAAACATAAAATGCACTTAAGATCTGCTACTATGCTTAGACATGTGTTATTTATACTCCTTTGTCTCATTTCTCTAAATCAGGGTATACACTCTTGGCTGTCAGAGTCCTCTGGCACATAGGTTATAATCTGTGTGGTAAAACTAAAAAAAAGAAAAATTCTAAAGAAGATATTGGTGGCATCTATTTTGTATCTTATCAGATACTAGAGAACAAATTTACCATAAATAGTAGAAGATAAGTGTTCTCTGTGTTAGGCAATTATATCTTCTTTGATTTTAAAATCAATACAGGGCTGGAGAGATGGCTTAGCGGTTAAGCGCTTGCCTGTGAAGCCTAAGGACCCCGGTTCGAGGCTGGGTTCCCCAGGTCCCACGTTAGCCAGATGCACAAGAGGGCGCACGCCTCTGGAGTTCGTTTGCAGAGGCTGGAAGCCCTGGCACGCCCATTCTCTCTCTCTCCCTCTATCTGTCTTTCTCTCTGTGTCTGTCGCTCTCAAATAAATAAATTAATTAATTAAAAAAAATCAATACAAAGCTTTTCAAAGTGATCATGTACTTTTAGAAATGATTTTTATGTCTATGTCAAAATTAAGAATGGCAAATTTTATTGTTCAATAATTAGCAATCTAGTCACTAAAAATGCTGGTTATTCTATAGTATCCTAATATCTACTGAAATTTCAGAATGTTAAAATATACTTTAAGCAATAAGGTAGGCAAGGTATAGACAAATTAAAGAATGGGACCTAAACAGACACTCATCAAAATGAACTTGAGAATTCAGTTTCTGAAATGCTGTATCAGATAGTGTCTTCTGCTTAAATATAATGCCTTACAAAAGCAAATATGGCTGACTGTATATCTAAGAGAAAAAAAATGCAAATAATGTTATGCCTTATAAATATGCTGTTCATCAGAATTCAGCATGTTTCTTTTGTGTATTGGTTTTTGTGTCTTGGTTTTTGTTGTAGAAGAACACAGAAGAATGTCAGGGAAAACTGCTCCTCTGTAGATGAGTTCATTATTTTGGGTATTACCAATAACCGAGAGATGAAGGTACACTTTTTTATTGTGCTTGTACTTGTTTATCTCATGACTCTGATGGCCAGTGTTGGAATGATCACCTTAATTCACATGGATTCTCAGCTTCATACACCACCAATGTACTTTTTCCTCAGCACCTCTCTTTCTGTGACCTATGCTGTTCCACAATGATTGGACCCAAGATGCTGTTCGACCTCTTAGCTGAGGAAAAATCAATTCCCATTGCTGGCTGTGGTCTTCAGTTCCTGATATTCTGTGTCTTCGAAGATTCTGAGTGCGTGCTGCTGGCAGTGGTGGCCTTTGACCGGTACCAGGCCATCAGCAACCCCTTGCTCTACACAGTGAACATGTCCAGCAGGGTGTGCTCCCTGCTCATGGCCGCGGTTTACCTCGTGGGGACACAAATGCTTATATAGATACTACATTGACATTCTGGTTATGCTTCTGTGGGTCTAATGAGATTGATCATTTCTTCTGTGATATTCCCCCTCTCCTGTTAATTTCTTGCTCAGACACTCAAGTCAATGAGTTAGCAATATGCACTATTTTTGGCTTCATAGAGCTGAGCACCATCTCAGGAGTTCTTGTCTCCTACTGTTTCATTATCTCATCTGTGTTCAAGATCCGCTGTGCTGAGGGAGGGTCAAGGTTTGCTCCACCTGTGCCTCTCACTTAACTGTAGTTGTGATTTTTCCAGGGAGCTGTGCTCTTTATATATTTCAAGCTAAATTCTTCCTACTCCCCAGTTCAAGACAAAATGACCTCATTATTTTACATCCTTGTGATTCCCATGCTGAATCCCTTGATAGCCTGAGGAACAAGGACATAAAAGAAACATTGAGAAAATTGTGAAATAGAAGGTGAGTTTAAATAATTTTCTGGTATGTATGTATATGTGTGTTATTTTTTTTTTTGTTGTTGTTATTGCCTAATACTCAAGGAAATCATTGAATCATACAATTTAATTTACTAAAATATATTTGGTAAACTGTCTAACTATAAGAAAACATTGATAGTTTGTATGCTTAGCTGTTTTCCAAAATATGTGGAATTCAGTCTCCATGGACAGTTTCCTGACAATTTCACTTATACCAAATTTGTCCTTGGTTAACCTTGAATTCACTATCAGTTATCATAGACTGTGATAACTAGTGATTAACTGCCTTTTGATACATTTATATTCTCCTAGTGAGGGATTTATACTATTTATGGTAAAAACAATGCTAACATAAGTAAAGAATATTTCTACCCAGGGACCCTAAAAGTTCATGCTTTCAGAGTGAAGAGACATATGTTTGAAAATGAAACAAGACAAACCATGCCAGACAATGAAGAACAAATGTACTCCAACTTCAGCAAAGCAAATATAAGGTTGGAATTGTCAGCAATCCACTCACTTCACTTCCTCCGTGGGCTTTCTTTTTCCACTTTTTCTAGCCTCAGTCCTGGGTAAATATTTGTCTATCAATCATAAGCAATTGCTTACTTAAAAATTGTTGAGTTTTAGCCAGGCATGGTGGTGCATATCTTAATACCAGCACTCTGGAGGCAAAGATAGGAGAATCACTATGAGTTTGAGGCCAGCCTGAGACCACATAGTAAGTTTCTGGTCAGACTGACCTAGAGGTTTGTTGAGTTTTAACTTATTTCTTGAGCTATTACATGCCAATAGATTATAAGAATAAGCCAGGCATGGTGGTGCACGCCTTTAATCCCAGCACTCAGGAGGCAAAAGTAGGAGGATTGCCATGAGTTCAAGGCCACCCTGAAACTCCATAGTGAATTCCAGGTCAGCCTGGGCTACAGTGGGACCCTACCTCAAAAAAAAAAAAAATAGAGCTGGAGAGATGGCTTAGCAGTTAAGTGCTTGCCTGTGAAGCCTAAGGACCCCGTTCGAGGCTCGGTTCCCCAGGTCCCACGTTAGCCAGATGCACAAGGGGGCGCACGCGTCTGGAGTTCGTTTGCAGTGGCTGGAGGCCCTGGTGCACCCATTCTCTCTCTCCCTCTATCTGTCTTTCTCTCTGTGTCTGTCACTCTCAAATAAATAAATAAAAACTTAAAAAAAATAAATAAGTAAAAGAAAAGATTATATTTTCCTCCAAACTACATACCATCCCAGTCATCTGTAGCATCTGCATCATATATATGAAGCAAAATGGAGACAAAACTGATGAAATAAAATTTCAATAATATAATTTTATGATTGGTTATTAGATGTTTTAGCCCAATATTTGCAATAAATACAGTGTAGTCTATTACCTATGTGTAGATCACCACAGCTTTTAGGAAAGAATATAAAATGAATGTGGGTGAAAATGCATTGAGTATCCAACGAAATCGATATGAGCAATAAATTACATATCCCTGATCATACATTTGATATCTCTGTTACATTTATCATCACTATACGTTTCTGATAGCTAAAGCATTGAATAAGGTTCTTGAATAAACACAGATATTCCATTATGATGAGGGATTTAATGGAAGGTAATAGGCGAATATGATCAAAACATCATCAATCAACATGAAAATGTCAAAATTTTAATAATTTCATGGTGGATAATAATTGTGAAGATTTTTCGCTTTGATAAAATCTACTTATAATATGTTTTCACAATTACCCCTTTTTCTTTGGCAGTTGTGACATATGAAAACTGATCTACCTCCTTATGAATAAAGCATAACTACTAAATATTGTTTATAAAATGTGAAGCCTTTCAGAAGTGATGTAATCATTTAAATTACCCAGGGTTCTGCTTTTAATCCAGTACTGATGTGACAGTTAAGAACATGGATCATGGATCCTGAAAGCCTGACTTTATTTCTGAGTTAGGCTCCTCTGTGTGCCAAACTTTAAGCATATCTTATTTCTTTTTTTTTATTTACATTTTTTATTAATTAGTTTTGTACTCAGCAAATACAGTCAATTTGGTACCATTATTAGGCTCATCCATTACCTAACCCCTCCCCTTGGCCCCTCTTTGTTGAAATATATGGGTCATGCATTCTGGTGTTAGCCCACAGTTTGGGGTAGGATAAATGTCTGCATATTTATCCTACCCATATCTTTTTTTTCTTTTTTCATGTCCTTTATACTTCCCTCTTTGCTTCTTTCCTCAGCACCATCCTTCCTTCCTTCCTCCTTTCCTTTCTTCATCTTTTCTTCATAATATGTACCTTCTGTAGTCTCCTTTGTGTCTGGGTCCTGCTTCAGTCTATTTTTAAATAGTTTTGTGCTTTCATTTTCTGATAGGTAATGGGTATATTATCCTTACATTTTCTTTTAGGTTGTGCGGAGGATTAAATGTTAACATGTTATTACTTTCAGGTGACAGAATTTTGTTTCCAGTTCCCAACAAAAATGGACATGTTGTAAACAAAGTAGCGCCAATGTGATCACGGTCACACTTTGATCATCTTAGGGGTATGTTGACTGTTGGAGTATAACATATCTCTGATCAACTTCTGTGGCATGATTTACTTGCAACAGAGAGTTTATGAACTGTTTTATAAAGGAGCTTAACTGTATAGAGCATGTAACCTTAATCACTTGAGATGTTCCTGCACTATACAGAGAAACTCTAACATGAATTTCAAAAATGTCTAATAAATTAATCACTAAGAAGAAAGTAAAGATACATTTATTTTACATTAGTGTATTTCGTGGGACTAATGGGTCTTAAAAACTACTTCTGTGCTATTTATTCAAGAATAAAATTTACTTATCATTTTACTAATAATTTTATATGTTTGAAGGTATTTGTGATCACAGTCTTCCCACATTAACTTTCTTTTGGTCTTGCCATACTCTCCCAGCCCAACAACTTTTCTCCTCCACTCTACCACCACTTCCTCCTTCTTCCTCAAAGTGGACCCATCAAAATTTTAATTTAATGATTTTTTTACTAAAAATATGTATAGCACACATAAATCCCCTATTTCCTGCCACGAATCTGCTGAGGGTATTTGTCAGGGGGATTATTGGTATTTACGGGTGGACCAAAAGTCCTCAGTCAGTCTCTGCAGGGATGGGGGAAACGTATTGTGTGAAGCTATTCTCACCGCCCTGAGGCTGTTATAATCCTTCCACCCCCTCCTCCATGACACTCCCTGAGACTTAGTGGGAAAGATAGAGAACCGATTTCGTGTTGCTTCCTTTGCAGACTCCCATCAAAAAAGTACAGACCCAGACTGTTTCACTGCTGAATTCTATCAAATTCTATCAAATCTTTATTAAAGAACTGAAGCCAATTTTCTCAAGTTCAATTTCACAAAACTGAAAAGGAAATAACACTTCCTGATTCCTTCTATGAAGACAACACTGCATTACTAGCAAAATCAGAGTCATAACAAAAAGAAAAGAGAGAGAACTACAGACCAATCTCCATGATGAACTTAGACATAAAAATTCTCAATAAAATTCATGCAAACTAAATTAAAGTATATATCAAAAGCAACATCCACCTCAATCAAGTAGGTTTTGTCCTAGGGATGCAAAGTTAGTTCAACATATGGAAATCAATAAACATAATACATCATAAACAGACTCACACTCAGGAATCCCACGATCCTGTCTATAAATCCAGAAATGACCTTTATCAAAACTCAACATCCCTTCATGATTAAAAAACTGGAGAAGACAGGGATGAAAGGACCATATAACACATGATAATGGCAATATACAACAGATTGAAGACAAAGATAATTCTAAATGGGAAAAAATGAAGCATTTCCGTTATGATCTGGAACTAGGCAGAGGTGCACACTCTCACCACTGTTTTTTTTTTTTTTTTTTTTTTTATTTGATTTATTAGTTTTCTTTTCCTCAAATACAGGCAGTTTGGTACCATTGTTTAGGCTCATCTATGATCTACCCCCTCCCATTAGACCCTCCTTGTTGATGTAAATGGGTCGTGCACTGTGGGGTTAGTCCCCAGTTATTGGTATGATAAATGTCTCTGCAAATCATGACCCAACATGTGACTCTGACATTCTTTCCTCCCCGCCTTCCGCAAAATTTCCCTGAGCCATGTTGGGTTCATTTTTGGTCTGCTTCAGTGATGAGGTGTTGGGGGCCTCTGAAGCTCTGGCTCTCTGATTTGGTAGGAGTTGATTTTTCTCTGTGTTGGTCTCCTTCCCCTTTATGCTGGTATCCGGTTCATAGGAAAACATCACCCTTGCTTGTTTCACCAATTGTCCTTAGTTTCAGTTGGGCCCCTTTTGAGGTATGTTGGGGCAGCTATCTCCATAGGATCTGCATCTATCTGAAAAAGAGAAGCAGATTCTCCAATGGAAAGTAAGTTAGCACCAAGAAAATTGAAATGACACTTACTTTTTTGATAGACAGATTGATAGGTGTAGGCCCTCTTGTTCCCCATGATTGATGATAGCTTAAAATTGTAGAGTGGGCTTATGTTTGGGTATGGTTCTGACTTGTTTCCCAGCTCCAGCTATGGGTCTAGTACCACTGAGTGGATCAGTTAGCCAAATCAAGAGTAGTTGGTTCCTCACCATGGCTGTGTGCCACTATTGCACTTGTGTGGGCATCACGTCAGGTTATTTGTTGCTAATTAGATTAGACAATGAGTTGCTTGGGCAGATATTGGTCATTTCCCCCAATCACCCATGTAGCGCCTTCTGGCACACAACAGACATAAGTGAAATTGGCAGAATCATCAGGACTTATTTCAAAAACCCTCTACTCCACAAAACTGGAAAATGTGGATGAGATGGATAAATTCCTGGATGCATATCATCTACCAAAGCTAAACTCAGAGCAGATTAATCACCACTGTTTTTTAACATAGTACTTGAAGTCTTGGCTCAAGTGATAAAACAGGAGAAGGAAATAAAAGGGATTCAAATTGGAAAGGAAGAGTCAAACAAGCTCTGTTCATAAAAAACTCCACCACAAACCTCCCAGAAGTTATAAACACTTTCAGCAAAGTGGCAGGATGTAAAATCAACACACAAAACCTCTAGCCCTTGTATATATCAATGAAAACAGCATGAAAAATAAATCAGGGAATATGTCACCTTTACAATAGTCACACACACACACACACTCACACACAATTCAAAGTACTTAGGTTCTCCCTCACCAATGAAGGAGCAGACCTGTACAGTGAAAATATAAAACAATGAATAATGTAGCTGGAGAGATGGTTTAAAAGCTCTTACCTGCAAAGCCAAAGGACCCAGGTTTCATTACCCAGGACTCACATAAGCCAGATTCACAAGGCGGCACGTGCATCAGTGGCTGGAGGGCACTTCACCTCTCTGTCTTTATCTCTCTGTTTTTCTCTTTTCCTCACTCCCTCTCTTTCTCTCTCTCAAATATATATTTTTTTTAAAAAAATTGAATAATGGGCTAGAAGAAGGCATGAGAAGATGGAGTGACTTTATATGCTCATGGATTGGAAGTTGCTAAAGTGACCATCCAGCCAAAAGTAACATATGGATTCAATGCAATTCCATTCAAAACCCCCAAGAATGTTCTTCACAGAGTTGGGGGGGGGGACACCAAACAAACAAAAAACGGAGTCTCAAAATTCATATGTAAACACAAAAAGCTCAGATAACCAAAAATGTGCTCAGCAAAAGGAACACATCTGGTAGTATCACCATACCTGATTTCAAGATGCACTATAAATCAATAGTAGTGAAAACAGCATGGTACTGGCATAAAATAGGAATATCAATCATTGGAATAGACCTGAAAATTTGGGTATAACTTTTAATAACAATAGATGTTTTATCTTCATCAAAGCAGACAAAAGTGTTCAGTGGAGCAAAAACAATTTTCAATAAATGGTGTTAAAGAAACTGATAGCCACATGTAGAAGATTGAGGTTGGAATACCTCCGCTCACTTTGCACTTAAACCTATTCCAAGTAGGTCAAAGACCCCAATATAAGACCAGAAACTCTAAACTGACTAGGAGATAAGGTAGGGAGAACAATCCAAAATATAGGCATAGGAAAAGCCTTTCTGAACAAGACTCCAATGGCCCAAGGAATTAGACAAGCACTCAACAACTGGGACATCAAGAAAATAAAATGGTATTTTACAGATAAATGAACCATCAACAGAGTCAGTAGGCAAGCTATGGAATGGGAGAAAATCTACACCTACTTCTGACAAAGGATTAATATCTACAACCTACAAACAACTCACAAACCTAAACAATAAAAAATCAAGCACCTCATTCACATTGGGGCAGGGAACTGAACAGAGTTCTCAAAGGAAGAAATAGAAATGGCCATTAAGCACCTACAGAGATTTTCAGTATCTCTACTCATGGAAATACAAATTAAAATGACTATGAGATTCCATCTCACTCTAGTCAGAATGGCAACCATCAAAAAATCACGACAGCCTTGCTGGCAGGGTGGTAGGGAAAGAGGAAACCTTATCCCCGGCTGGTGGGAGTGCAAAATTGTATGGTGAATATACAATGTGAAGGGAAGGGGATGATCCCTATGTACAATGCAAATGTTTACTGTTCCCTAAGGAATGAGAGGGTCCCTCTGTGCAATGTACCATGACCTTCCTGTATCTCTTTGTTACTAGGTATCTTTTTGATTACAGAGCATAGAATGTTCCTTGCCTCAGTTCCACCTATTTGACCTATGTAACCTTGTGATTTCTGGTAATATACCCCCCTTTGTTTAACAGTATGTAATTTTGTGGTTTAACTCCCAATCCTGTTTCTAATATAAACATAATGTGGTTATTTTCAATAAAAGCTGACACTTCAAAGAGATAAGGGCTGCATCTTGATCCCCAACTCTGGGATTCAGACCTGGCCTGCCAGCTTTCCTCTTTTTCTTTCTTTCTAACCTATAAAACTTTGCCTCACATTCCATGAGTTGATGGTCTGACTTGTGTGACACTGGATCCTATAACATCTTGGGGGCTCACCCGGGATCCATATTTCAAGACCTCCTCCACAACTCTGGGGTGACCTAATCGGGGAAGGACCCCTAGTCTCCACAGGAGAACCCATATCTCCATCCATCTGCATGCTCGTGGTTTTGGACTTGGACCAAGCCACTGAAGGGGAGCTTTTGCACAGGACTGCAGGTCCTCTCCTGTATTGTATAAGAAACCTCTGGAAGTGCCTTTTCCACTCTGTTTTTTGTTTTTTCTTGTTTTTCTGGTTTTCTGGTTTGTGCACTTGTCTGGGTCTAAAAGGGAAGCCTGACACAGCATTAATTCCCCTGGATGAAGGATCAAAGTATGCCCTTAACCTTCTCTGGCTCTGTTCAGGGATTTCCAATGGAGGTCTGTTTTGGATTCACTTTTGGTTTGACAGCATGACTATTTCTGCTTCAGTTTCAGTTTGGCAGCCGTGTGGCAGTGTCAAAAGAGCCTTTATTGCTGCCATGTCTGTGTTTGGTATTGTGTTCATTTGCTTGTCCTTGTCTTTGAAGATATGGGTCAAAACTGTTCTGTTGAAAAATCTCCTTTAAAAGCACTTTTAAGATCTTCAGGGGAAAAAAAAAAGAAAGATAAATAGTAAAATAAGCTAAGCCTGTTATCCAAGCTACTTGGGAAGCTGAGACAGGAGGATCTCCAATTCAGGATCCAAATGTGATATCCTACCTCCACATTTTAAGCTATATGACTTTTAAATTGCTTGATAAAAATAAGTAAATAATTTTAGTTTGAACTGTGCCTAATATTTCCTCTTGTTTGGGCTTTCAACAAGTAATACATTGCTTATATACACCTTTTGGTTTCCTTATTACTCCAAATAGTCCAACAGGTCTCTCCTAAAAATTTATTTGCATTTGATTTATTTCAAGTTTTTTTTGGTTTTGTCTTTAAAAGTCAGATTTAACTAAAGCTTATGGTGAGCTAAAATTTTATGTAAGCAAAGCCATATTTTATTATATGATCTCATAAATATAATTACTGAGTTTATGTTCTAGGTTAACTTCAGCTTATGTAGAGGATTATTAAAAACATCAAAATTCTCTCTGAGGTGGTGGCTCATAATTTGCCAGGTATTTTTTTTATTTATTTATTTTCATTTTTCAAATATTTATTAACAACTTACATGATTATAAAAATTATCCCATGGTAATACCCTCCCTCCCCCCACTTTCCCCTTTGAAATCCATTCTCTATCATATCCCCTCACCATTTCAATCAGTCTTCCTTTTATTTTGATGCCATGATCTTTTCCTGCTCTTATGATGGTCTTGTGTAGGTAGTGTCAGGTTCTGTGAGGTCATGAATATCTAGGCCATTTTTGGGAGGTAGCACATTGTAAGGAGTCCTACCCTTCCTTTGGCCCTTATATTCTTTCTGCCACCTCTTCCACATTAGACCCTGAGCCTTGGAAGGTGAGATAGAGATATTACAGTACTGAGCAATCTGGTCACTTCTTTCTAGCACCATGATGCCTTCTGAATCATCCCAAGGTCACTGCCATCTAAAAAAAGAAGATTCTCTGCCAAAAGTGAGAGTATCATTAATATAAGGGTATGAACATTAAGAGAAGTGTTTACTGGGCAGTTTGATAAGCATAGTATATACATTTAGCCAGACAGCAGCAGATGTTGCACCCCTAGGGCTCATGACTACCCCTGTTTTAAGTTTTCAGTATCAGGGATGTATTCCCTCCCTTGGAGTGGGCCTCCAGTCCAATTGGAGGGCAGTTGGTTTCCACCATGACAGGCATGTCTCTATTGTACCCATTGGCTCATTTGGCCTAGCTGGCCAAATATAAGGTTTGCAGTGTCCACTGTTGAGAATTTTCACTGGTGATTTCTCTTTCCCATTGAACTGCATGAAGAATGGCTTCTTCCAGCTTTCTGTCAGCTGATCTACATGGAGGAGGTTATCAGCTCAGTCCCAGCAGGATTTCTCAGTGGTCATGTAGCCCAAGTATGTGGAGTCTTCAGCAATAGGGTCTTACCATAGATTCCTGGTGGGAAACCAAGGGCCTTGGCAAATGGCCTATGTTTTGGGGGCATCAGAGAACGTCCTGGCCAACAACTCACTGAAAGGTATCTCATCCCTTTGCCAGGTATTTTAAAAGATTGTAATGTCCTGTTAAAAGGAGGGAGCAATTGGCCTGAGTTCTAGGCAAGCCTGCCTCAAGATAGAAACAAAATTTGCCTTAGTTACTCCTAATAAGATTATTTACAAATGTGTTGGAGGTGTTTATAAAGAATGTCTCCAAAATGGTTGTTATGTTTTGTCTTGTATTCATATAAAGTATATTTCATGGAGTTTATTAATAGGAGCTATCTCAAATAAATGGGTTATATAAAACCTGAAGGTATATATACTGGTATTATAAAGCAAGTCTGGTTTTCAGGTAGAGATTTTTTTGTTGACCTAAATACTAAGGAAGACTTTTTTTTCTCTACAAATTTCCAATAGCAAGATGGATAACTTCTTGAAGACAAACTACTAGCTTCTTTGTCAGTAGGTAGTAAGATTAATCAATTTGGTGTAGTTTTTCTTAATAATCTTATAAGAAAAATGGTTAATGATGGGCTGAGATTAGATGATTAAAGGAAATGAGAAGGTATTTTTTGACTTTGGACATAGAATGCTTTGGAATGGAACTTAGATCAGAATGTTAAAGTATATTAATGAAGATGTGCATATATGTAGGAAGGATGTAAGAGATCTAAAAAGACTAAATTTTGCCTAAAACTAATTTCCTTTTAAAAAGAACACAAAGCTAATTTTCAAGCTAAACCTAAACACTTTGACTAAAGTTAAAGATTTTTCAACTGTTTACACATTTTAAGGGTGCTGTATAATTTTTATATAGGGATGTAGACTTAGTGTAAATTTGCCATACATTAGACACAGTAGATGTCTTATGATAGGTGGGTCAAAAAGTCATAAGCACATTACCAGAACTATGCTTTGGTAACACTGATTGGAATGACCCCGTGTCTAATGTGTACTGCTGCACACCTAACTTATGGTGCCAACATGAGCATAATGCTTGCTGAAGATGCAGACATATTAAAGGTACTTTGTAGTAAATCCTCAAAAAAAAAAAGTCATAAGCACAGATGTAATTCATACTGTTTTGAAGTTTAACCAGGTTAGACATAGGCAAGACCCAATCACCTTATGTATTACAAATGGGTAAAACAAATTTCCTAGGTGTTGTAGTGGTTTGATTCAGGTGTCCCCCATAAACTTAGGTATTCTGAATGCTAGTTCCCAGCTGATAGATATTTGGGAATTAATGCCTCTTGGAGGGAGTGCAATGTTTTGGATGGGCTTATGGGTGTTATAGCCAGTTTTCTCATGCCAGTGTTTGGCACACTCTCCTGTGGCTATTGTACACCTTATGTTGGCTTGGGGGTGATGTCCACACTCTGCTCACACCATTGCTTTCCCCTGACATGGTAGAGTTTCCCCTCGAGCCTGTAAGCCAAAATAAATCTCTTTTTCCCAGAAGGTGCTCTTGGTTGGGTGATTTCTACCAGCAGTGCAAACTGAATTGCAACAGTAAAGTGGTACCAGGAGAGGGGTTTCTGCTAGACACATGACTGTGTGGCTGTGGCCTTTTGGAGCTGATTTTCAAGAATAATGTGGGAGGATTTGAAACCTTGGCCTAAGAAATGCCTTTCAGTGCTGTAAGTACAGCTTGACGGACTATTCTGGTCTGAACTACAAGACCTGAATGCAGTGAGAACTATGGACTGTGAGGTTTGGCTTATGAGGGTGAGAAATAGCTTTACTTTGACTGGGCTAGCAGTTTCTGTGCGAAGCTTGCTGTCATGGCCGTGTCCTGAGAAGTTGTGTAGGGTTGCTTTGCATAGAAACGAACTGGTGTGAACAGAGGGATGTGTCACAGAAAGAAAAAATCTTTGGATGAACTGTTGCCCATTCAGGTGCAACTGAGAGATTACAACCTCTGAGGCTGGGCTAGCTGACTGGAGGGGGAAACAGGAAGAATTTTGATTCTTTTGAAGGGGGATGAGTGCTCAAGGTGTGCCTTGTTCTTCAACGTCTGCATTATTCCCCCAGGATTAACAAATTGGCACCCTACCAGGTATTGTGGAGTATAAGAAATGCAGGAAATAGAGGATCATTGAGTTTGCAACATGGTCTTGTGTTTTGGAAATGGCTATGGGCAGTGTGAAGCAGGTTTTGTTGGTGGCCTGCATGGAGACCCTGCGGGTCCATGATGATAAACTGTGGATTGCAGTGGAGAACCAGTGGAGATGCCAGGACCAAGAGATGGCAGCCAAGGAGAGCTGCTGACCCCAGTGAAGCTTTTCAGGACTGTGAATAGCCTAGCTGGAGGGGCAGAATTGAAATGCCAGAGACTTATTACTGGTTAGAATTATCAGACATAGAGATTTGTCACTGGCTAGAGTTGTTGGACTTGAAGGTACAGAGTTTGCTGTTTGCCCTGGTTGTTTTAAATCTTGTGTTGGTTAAATGTTTCATTGCTAGGCCCAATGCCATCTTTTGGAGTGTGAATGTTTATTCGGTGCCATTATGGGTTTTGAGGTTAATTTTTGGTATTATGGCTCAGTTAAAAGATCTTGGACTATGGAGATGTATTAACATCACTGGAACTGATTAAAAACTATGGGGACATTTAAAGTTAGATGAATGCATTGCATTTTACATCATGTTTGATTATCAGTTTTTGTAGGCCAGGGATGGAATGTGGTTGTTTGATTCAGGTGTCCACCATAAACTTAGGTGTTATGAATACTAGGTTTCCAGCTGGTGGATATTTGGGATTTGGTGCTGCCTGGGGGGAGTGTATTGTTGGGGATGGGCTTATGGGTGTTATAGTCAGTTTCCCCATGCCAATGTTTGGCACACTCTCCTGTTACTATTGTCCACCTTACGTTGGCCAGGGGGTGATGTTTACCTTCTGCTCATGCAGTTGTTTTTCCCTCTCATCATGGAGCTTCCCCTCGAGCCTGTAAGCCAAAATAAACCTCTTTTTCCCAGAAGCTGCTCTTGATTGGATTATTTCTACCAGCAATGTGAATAGGACTACAACACCAGGTGAAAACAGACAACTGCTCTGTCATTTCCTTTTGCTCTTGCTTACTGTTATATGCTATTCAAAGTCATGGCAAACTGGGCTCTGGAAAAAGAAGTGACACCCCCTTTATCTCAGATGTTATGCAAGCTTAAGCCATGTGTCTGCTGACACTGTTCAGAGACAAAATGGCCAGTTGTTTCTGACAAGAAAAAGGGAATGACAAATGGCATATAACTTTGTTTCTCTTTATAGTTTTTCTCTTTTGAATGCCTAAAGTCATATCTCTTAGGTGAAATTTCTCAGTAGGCAAAAAGTTAAATAGTCAAGGTACTTGATCAAGTGACAAACTCCTTACCTAAAGCAAACACTGGACTTACCTAAAATGTATATCAAGATGCCTTTTAAGAAAAGGCATCACGTAAATAATGGCTTAATGGTTCAGGTGCTTAGTTAAAGGTCTAAAGACCTATGTTCTATTTCCAAGAACCCCCATTCTTATTGCCAAATCTGAATTTGATTTAAAGTAGGTTCTCTGATATCCCTTCTCGAGTCTTCTATACACCCTCAGCCCACATGGGAGGACTGTCAGCAACTCTTGCAGACACTCTTCACCACCACAGAGGAAAATGAGAAAATCTGAATGGAGGCCAAGAAACTAGTGTTGGGAGCTGATGACCACCTCACAAAGAACCTGTTGCAGTCCAGTTCTCATTGCTGGTAGAAATCACCCAACCAAGAGCAGATTCTGGGAAAAAGAGATTTATTTTAGCTTACAGGCTCGAGGGGAAGCTCCAAAATGGCAGGGGAAAACAATGGCATGAGCAGAGCATGGACATCACCTCCTGGCCAACGTAAGGTGGACCACAGCAACAGGAGGGTGTGCCAAACACTGGCATGGGGAAACTAGCTATAAAGCCCATAAGCCCGCCCCCAACAATACACTCCCCCCAGGACGCATTAATTCCCAAATATCCATCAGCTAGGGAGCTAGCATTCAGAACACCTAAGTTTATGGGGGACACCTGAATCAAACCACCACATTCCACCCGTGGCCCCCATAAACTGATAATCATACATGATGTAAAATGCAAAGCATTCATCTCATTTTAAAAGTCCCCATAGATTTTATCAATCCCAATGATGTTCATACATCCCCATAGTTCAAGATCTTTTAACTGAGCCATAATACCAAAAAATACCTCAAAAAACCCATAACGGCACAGAATATTCACACTGCAAAGACGGCATTGGGCATAGCAAATAAACATTCAACCAATACAAGATTTAAACAGCCAGGGCAAACATCTGTAGCTTCAAGTCCAACAACTCTAGCCAGTGACAAGTCTTCAAGTCCGATAATTCTAACCAGCAACAAGTCTCTGGCATTCCAATTCCACCCCTCCAGCTAGGCTACTCACAGTCCTGGGAAACTTCATCGGGGCCGGCAGCTCCTTGGCAGCCATCTCATGGTCCCAGCATCTCCACTAGGTCTCCACTGCAATGCACGGTTCATCCTCATGGCCCCATGGGGTCTCTATGCAGGCAACAGGCAAACCCACTTCACACTACCCATGGCCACTTCCAAAACACAAGGCCGTGTTGCAAACTCAATGACCCTCTTTCCAGAGTTTCTTATACTCCACGATACAAGGTAGGGTGCCAATTTGTTAATCCAGGGGGGGAATAAAGCAGACTTTGAAGAACAGGACACTCCTTGAGAACTCAAGCCCCTTCAAAAGAGTCTACATTCTTCTTGTTGCCCCAGTGCAGGTCAGCTAGCCCAGTCTCATAGGTTGTAATCTCTCAGTTGCAGCTGAATGGGCAACAGTTCACCCAAAGATTTTTCTTTCTGTGCCATATCCCTCTGCACACACCAGTTCATTTCTATGCCAAGCAACCCTGCACAACTTCTCAGGACATGGGCACAAGAGCAAGCTTCTCACACAAACTGCTAGCCCAGTCCAGGCAAAGCTTTTTCTTGCTTTCATAAGCCAAACCTCACAGTCCATAGTTCTTACTGCATTCAGATCTTGCAGCTCAGACCAGAATAGTCCATCAAGCTGTACTTACAGCACTGCAAGGCATGTCTTAGGCCCAGGTTTCAACTCCTTCCACATTCCTCTTGAAAACCAGCTCCAAAAGGCCAAAGCCACACAGTCAGGTGTCTAGCAGCAACCCCATTCCTTGGTACCACTTTACTGTTGCAGTCCGGTTGGCATTGCTGGTAGAAATCACCCAACTAAGAGCAGCTTCTGGGAAAAAGAGATTTATTTTGGCTTACAGGCTCGAGGGGAAGCTCCACGATGGGAGGGGAAAACGATGGCATGAGCAGAGCATGGACATCACCCCCTGGCCAACGTAAGGTAGACCACAGCAACAGGAGGGTGTGCCAAACACTGGCATGGGGAAACTGGCTATAAAGCCCATAAGCCCGCCCCCAACAATACACTACCTCCAGGAGGCATTAATTCCCAAATATCCATTAGCTGGGGAGCTAGCATTCAGAACACCTAATTTTATGGGGGACACCTGAATCAAACCACCACAGAACCCTAATGCTATTGCTGAGGTCTTCCCTTCCAGGCTACCAGACTGGTATCGCAACACTGCTTAAACTGCAAAAATGGAGGAAGAATGCCTGTCTGTTACTGAGCTTCTCCTGGACAACTTACAACATCTAGGCTATCACGTATCAGCCAGGAAGGCTCAACCATGCATGCATAAGACAACCTACTTGAGACATGAACTCCAAGGAGATGAGTATGCTGTTGACCTCTAGGATTTGGGCCATCTCTCAAATCCCCACTAAGAGACAGATCTGAGGATTCCTCAGAGCTATAGGGTATTGCAAAATTTGGATCCCAAGGTTTGCTGAATTAGCCAAGCTTCTATATGAGGAAATGAGACAAATATTTGAATTGGACTGAAAATGAAAAGCAAGCATTCTAAGAACTAAAGTCAGCTCTGACATCAGCCCCTGCTCTGGGGCTTCCAGACTTAACCAAACCCTTCTATTTGTACATGGATGAAAAGAAGGGAACAGACAGGAGCATCCTAACCCAGAGACTGGGGCCAGGGCATTGCCCAGTTACCTACTTGTCTAAGAAGCTAGACCTACTAGTTGCTATTCTGTCAGAAGATGCTGACAAATTAGTCTGGGGCCAGACTTTATCCATTATGGCTCCACATAGGATAGAGATACTTTTAAAGAGCCCTCAGACAAATGGCTCTCCAACTCTCACATAACCCACTAAGAGGCCTTACTCTTAGATCAACCACAGATACATTTTCACCAAACCCAGGCTTTGAACCCAGCCTCCTTGCTTCAAAAACTGATGAGGCATCAAGCCCTCTGCATGACTGCCTAGAGATCACATCCACCTTCCATGGACTCTGACCAGACCTGACAGATGTGGCTTTGATGGATCCTGATCTGATGATGTATTCTGATAGCAGCAGTTTTGTTCTGGACAAAAGCAGGTATGTAGGGGTGGCTGTAATGACTTTGGAAGAAACCCTGTGGGCTGAGGCCCTACCTCGGCATATAGGGCATATATCATGTAAGAAAGCTGAATTGATAGCACTAATCAAAGCTCTGAAATTGGAAAAAGATAAGACAGTAAATATCTACCCAGACAGCCATAATGCCTTTGCCACAGCACATGTACATAGGGCCATCTACTTGCAGTGAGGGCAAAAGGTAAAGACATTAAAAATAAAAAAAGTAAGGGTTATCTCATTTGTCCTGGTGCTAACTTACTCTCTATTGGAGAATCTGCTTCTCTTTTTCAGATAGATGTAGATCCTAAGGAGAGAGCCACCCTATCATACCTCAGAAGGGCCCCAGCTGAAACTAAGTAAAGTTGGTGAAACAAGCAAGGGTGCTGTTTTCCTGATGAACCAGATACCAGCACAAGGGGGAAGGAGATCAACAGACAGAAAAATCAACTACCAAATCAGAAAGCCAGAGCCTCAGGCCCCCAACACCTCATCACTTAAGCAGACCAAAAATGAACCCAACATGGCTCAGGGAAATTTTGTGGAAGAGGGGGCAGAAAGAATATCAGAGCCACATGTTGGGTCATGATATGTAGAGACATTTACCCATAACTGTGGGCTAACTCCACAATATACTACCCATATACCTCAACAAGGAGGGGCCAATGGGGAGGGGGTAGGTAACAGATGAGCCTAATAATGGTACTAAACTGACTAAATTTGCTGAATACAAAACTAATTAATAAAATTATTAAATAAAATAAATGAAATTTGGACTTATGGCTGCCATTTGGGCATCTGCTATAATAACCATAACCATTGTCTGGGTCATCAGAAAGGGGAAAACACAGAAGTAAGAGGGAACAGACTGAAAGACATAATAGCAAAGAGTGCTGCCCCTCAGCATCCATCATATTGTCTGGTCACCCTCCTGGCACCCACTCTTCCTGATAGACCAACATACACAGAACAGGACCTACAGCTCACCTCTCATATGATAAAGGAACAAACCCCACAAAGATGCTATCAACTGGGGAATGGGTGGCTGTTGCTACCTCAAGCTATATTTTGAATTTCTACTCCTTTCATGCTAACCTCTATTTTAAGTAGCTTAAAATGTATCATAACAAATAAAGACTTAACTAAAAACTCTTTTTAATAGGGACTATAGAAACAAAACAAAGAAGCAAACCAACAACAGCAACAAAACACAAGGTGAGCCAAGTATGGTCGCACATGCCTTGAATCCTAGAACTAGGAAGGCAGAGATAGAAGAATAGCTGTGATTTCAAGGCCAGCCTGGGACTACAAAGTGTCTTTTAGGTCAGCTTGACAAGACTGAGACCCTACTATTGTTAACAGCAATAATTAATTGTAAAAATGGGATGTTCGAAGCAATAATTTAAAGTAGAAATGGGGCACTCACTCAGCAATGACAAGGTCACCATGGCAACCAGAAGCCAAGACCAGATACTGACCAGAGAACTTCTGTAAGCTGATATGCAAATGAGCTAACCCTAAAGTGGTTATCAGAATGATTGAGGAAAAATAATAGTATAAGAATTCCAGCAAAGGCTCAGGAAATTGTCACTCAACTAAGAGATGCAGTCACCCCTGTCCAGGAGAAGCAGCAGCCCGAGGGACCCTCAGCAGCAGCAGCCTAGTATCGAGAGGAACAAGGCCTGGACCCAAGCCCTAGTGAGTGCCCCAGGGGGTTAAGGCTTGGAGGCTAGGGTAGTTGAGAGGAAATGGAAAAGGGTATTTGTTGGGAGCTGCAGAGGAACTGCAAGCTACAGGTGGTCTTTAATCTCTTAACACAAAGGCCTTATCCTGCAGCCTAGGTGAGAAGGCAGCCCAGGTGAGGTGGTGCCAGTCACAAAGACATTATTTAGCATAAGACATAGGCACTGGACACAGGGGCATTACCACATGGCCCTGGTGAAGCTGACCCTAGGCACACAGGCATCATTGAGAAATTTTTATATTCTGCATAAAAGCTTGTGTCTGCCTGAATAAACCTGAGCCTTGATCAGAACTTGTCTTGGCTCCATTCCTTGTGTTCTTGTCTCAGATTCATTCCCACTCCCTAAAGTCCCTCATATTCAGGTCCCTTGTTCCGGGCACCACAATGTGCCAGCCTGCAGCATGAAGGTAGAAGCAAACCCTGAAGGAGGGAGTGGGAATGAATCTGAGACACTCAATGATGCCTGCATGCCACACCATGGTGTCAATCCTCGAGGTTTGACCCCTGGCCATTTATGGCAAATGGATATAACTCATGTTCCTAAGTTTGGAAAAATGAAATTTGTACATGTTTCTATTGACACTTATTCTGGTTTCATTTGTGCTTCTGCTCAAATGGGAGAAGCTGCTAAACATGTTATTGATCATTGTCTTCATTCTTTTAATATTTTAGGAGTACCTAAACAACTGACAACATATAATGGACCAGGATATACAAGTGCAGGATTTAAGCACTTTTGTTCTTCTTTTAATATTGAGCATGTTACTGGAATTCCTTATTACCCCCAAAGGCAAGGTATCATTGAATGAGCAAATGGAACATTAAATATCTGGTTACAAAAAACAGCACAGGGATCAGTAACAAAATCGTTAAATCATACTTTATTTATTTAAAAATTTTTACTTTTGGATGCAAAAGGGTTTTCTGCTGCTGACCATTTTTGGCTTGCACAAACCAAGACTAATTATGCTAAAGTAATGTGGAAAGATCCATTGACTAACAAATGGAGTGAACCCGACCCTGTGTTAATATGGGGATGAGGATCTGTTTGTATTTTTTTCACAGAAAGGAAATGGAGCCAGATGGTTGCCAGAATGTTTGGTCTGGTATGCAGGCCATGAGATCAAACAAGAGGACACTGCTGATCCTGATAAGATGGAGTCATCTACATCTTGCTTACTGTGACCTCTACTGGACCTATGTTCCTGACCCTCTTATATTACATCTGGTGACCTGGGAGAAAAAAGAAATCATAGTTCTAGTCAATAACACTCGGTTGCTAATCATGCCATCTAGTAAAACTATGAAATTGCATCAAGTAATTATGAGTTCATATTCAGGGCGTGGTCTAGGTATCCCACTATGCTTTTCTAAGACCAGCACAGTGGGATGTTTTGAATTAAAGGAAAGAAACATTACTGTGAAGCATGTACAAGAGCATGTACAAGGTATAAAGAAGATTAAGCAGGTTCAAACAAGCAGAATTTCTATTTGAATTCCCTATGGAAATCAAGTTACAGGGGATAGTCCACCAGAGGACTTTATTTCCTGTGAAGGAAATCCACCTTGGTTTAATAACTCTATACATTGGAGCAAATGTGTAGGAAAAAAATATATTAGGTATAATATTTCTGGATCTACTAGATATGTTAAGGATTGGTCAGGATCAGCAGGTTCTATAGGGAATAAAACTGTATGGGTTAATGATTGGGCTACTGGACTCTCCTCAGGATTGTGGTGGTTGGACAATGGACATCAGCAAATTTACATGTGGAAAATTGCTGCTGCTATGGGAAGTGTTAAAGTTACATCTGCCAGCAATAATTCAAATAGTCTTCCGAAAGGAACTTTTATGGCCTGTGTTACACCACCTTATGCCCTGATGTTAGGAAACATAAATATTATTTGGCATCACAGGTCTAAAGGAATGTTTAATGTTACCTGTGATAATTGTAGTCTTTCCAATTGTGTTACCCATGATTCTGAAACTGTAATGATTGTTAAACAACCTGCATTTGTTATGATTCCTGTTACTCTTTCAAAACCTTGGTATTCTGACAAGGGTATTCAAATTCTAGAGGAGGTTAAAAATAGTTTAAGTAGACAAAAGAGAGTTGTAGGTTTAATTATTGTTGAAATTGCTGCATTTATTACATTATTAGCCTCTATTACTACTGCTGCTGTTGCTCTTACACAAGAAGTTCATACTACTCACTTTGTTAATAATCTAGCCAAAAACGTTTCTGTTGCTTTGAGAACTCAGGTAGCCATAGATAAGAAGTTAGAAGAAAAGATTGATGCCTTGTTTGATATAGTGACCTATTTAGGAGAGCAAATTCAAGGAATGAATATCAGAGCTCAATTGTAATGCCATGCAGATTATCAATGGATCTGCATCACTTCTAAAACTTACAATGCTATCTATGAAGATTGGCTAAAGGTCAAAATGCACTTGGAAAGAATTTGGCACCATGATAACATTTGGTTATATTTGGTTACTTTACATTCAGAAATTTTAGCTATACAGAACAGTCATCTTGATTTTGATGCCACTAGGGCTGCTAATGATTTACTTGCTGCAATTAAGTCTGTGTTGCCTAGTTGGGACTCTCTAAGTTCCTGGATAGGCAGCTTTGCAGCAGTGGGAGCTTCCCTTCTGCTTCTCTTATGCTTCTTGACTATTTTCTTCAAGTGTCTGATGAAGTCTATTGCGAATGTTTGCACAGAGGTCCGAGGTGTGACTACAGAATGCATCCTTGGCTCCCTCAGACCTTATACTAATTCTCCCTGAATTTATTCAGCTGGTAGCCAGAGATGGGTAAGATTGGGGGAGGAGGCATCCAACCTAAGACAGAGCACATATTGAAAGATAATACATTTGTCCAATGATGGACTCCCCTCCTTTAGGAACTGCATAGGATTCAGACCTATGCATATCAGCTCACAATAAAGTGAGTACAATATAGGCACCAACATGGGTGCGAGGCAAAGCACCACAAGGGAAGGTACCTTTCTGACAACTTCTGAATTCCCTGAGAGAAAAACCTGACTTGATGGAGATTGGTACCACACTTATTATGATCATAAAGGCTCTTCCTCCCCTCCCCAAAAGGTATCAAGGGCCAAGATTGTGGGATGAAAAAATGACAGCCCATGGGAGGGGTCAGTTCACTACTCCCCCAGTTGGTAAAAGCCCACTGATAAATAGTGGGTCTCCCCCTCTTTTGTATTGAAGGGAGGAGATGTTGGGAGCCACAGCTGCTCTTTGACCTTGGGAACTAAGGATGTCCTTCAGCCCCTGACAACCTAAAGACTGGCACAGCCATTTGTTTTATTAAATAAAGAAGGAGGAGATGTCAGGAGCTGCAGAGGAACTGCAAGCTACAGATTGTTTTCAATCTCTTAACACAAAGGCCTTATCCTGCAGCCTAGGTGAGAACGCAGCCCTGGTGAGGTGGCACCAGTCACAAAGGCAGTATTTAGCATAAGACATAGGCACTGGACACAGGGGCATTACCACATGGCCCTGGCAAAGCTGACCCTAGGCACACAGGCATCGTTGAGAAATTTTTATATTCTGCATATAAGCTTGTGTCTGCCTGAATAAACCTGATCCTTGATCAGAACTTGTCTTGGCTCCATTCCTTGTGTTCTTGTCTCAGATTCATTCCCACTCCCTCCTTCAGGGTATGTTGTGACCTTCGTGCTGCAGGCCAACACAGGTATTGGCTTCATTAAAATGTGTGAATAGTGAATAAAGTAAAGTGTGTAAACTGAATCTACATAATCAGCCTCTTGACTAATAAGTTTGGAACTCTTGACCACCACGTAGAATATCAAAGAATAAACAACAAACAAAATTAGTACAATTAAAAAAATTAAATATCAAAAACACATGATTATTATCCCTAAATATTTGAATTAAATAGAAAAATATGCAAAGAAATTAGTATAGAATAATTAAAAATAAGACCATTGTATGTACAAAATGTGACACAGCCATAAAATCAGTTATGTAATAATGTTGGATAGTAATATGGCAATGCTGGGTGACAAAAGCATTCTTTAACATTTATATTTATTTCATTATTCATGACAGCTGAGTAGTAGAGCAAACTCAGATGCAAATTAATTGACATGATTTATTTATACCCATAAAAGGAAACAAAATTAAATCATCTAAGGGAAAGACATTCTAGAACATACTAAAACATGATTAGATTTTGAAAACACTTCTCTAAGTGAAAGATGCTGTAAATTCCCACATACTTTATTAATCTATGTATAAATGATGTCCAGAATAGGTCAAGTTATACATTTACAAAGGGAAGTTTTCCAGGTATGAGGGGGAGGAAAAGTGAGACAATGGAATGACCCATATTGGGTTGTGTTTCTTATTGGGGTAATAAGAAATGTTCTGGAAATTAGTAAAATTAGTAAATGTACAACCACCTAAATGTACTAAACATAACAGAAATGTTTAGTTTAAAATGTGAATTGTGCAGATCATGAGTTATATCTCAAGAAAATATTATCTAGTATTAGTAATAGGGCATTCTGGTGGTGAAGGATAGTTTAAACAAGGGAAGAAATAATGAACACTACCAAGGAGTAGAAAATGTTCAGACAGAAACTACTGTAAGTTCACTGCATTCTGCTTCTGGTGAATATGGGTGATCTCCATGTGGTGGTTTGACTGCAACTGACCTCATGGCTTCAGGTAATTTTGAGTAAAGTTCCTTTGTCCCCAGCAGGTGGATCCCTGCTGGTGCAGCTGTGTTACTCGGAACAAATCAGGAGTACAGACCTACTGTGGTTTCAGAGCCAGTTCACACTAGTTATTGCCGGGCTCCAGCCCTGGCTTGAAGGATGGTCCCTGGAGATAGGTGTGAAACGGAGCAGTACAATAATGACTCAAAGTCAAGTTCTGGTGCAAGCTGACAGGCTAATGCTGAAGGCAGATGAGTTTCTCCATTTTTGTCTTTTTTTTTTTTTTTTTTTTCCTGCCACAGCTCTTAGCCTCTGTCTTATTTTCTGATCACATCATGCAAGAACAAACTTCAAGAAAGGTACACTTTCACAGAATTCATAGAAACTTTTTGTTATTCCTTATCATCAAACAATCCCATAATTATTCACCTCAAGTAAAGTTGTCAGGCCCCTATAATGATTAACTGTTTTCACATTTTCCCCATGTATGTGTGGTCAAGCACTTGTGATTTACTGAAATTCTACTTTCAATTACTATATTAAAGGTGAGAGGCGGGGCTGGAGAGATGGCTTAGCGGTTAAGCACTTTCCTATGAAGCCTAAGGACCCCGGTTCGAGGCTCAATTCCCCAGGACCCAGGTTAGCAAGATGCACAAGGGGGTGCACGCATCTGGAGTTCGTTTGCAATGGCTGGAGGCCCTGGCATGCCCATTCCCTCTCTCTCTGCCTCTTTCTCTGACTGTCACTCTCAAATAAATAAAAATAAACAAAAAATATTAAAAAAAATAAAACAAAATAAAGGTGAGAAGAAAAACAACCACAAATGGGGCTTTCTATCATTAACCACTGATTGAGTAAATCCATTTATCCTTCAATCATTTATTTTGAATTTTCCTTTTCACGTACCTTCAATACTTAGACTTTGGTCACTCTTTCTGACTTCTGTTGTTTTTCTGTAAGGATTCTTGGTAAAGAGTCAATTGCAATTGCCACCATTTAGAAAAATTAGTCATAGAACAATTTTTACATTGTTCCAGGAGGTTCATTGTTTCCTCCTAAGTGTACTGTACTCCATGCCTGACTTTCTTTAAGGCCTTTAAGGAAAACAATTATCTCTGACCCATTTTCTTGTTTTTCCAATTCTATGCCAGAGCCTCTTTCAGATACACTGACCACCACTTCATCAACACCAATTTTTACTGGAAAAGTAATCTTAAAGATTGGGGCACTGTCGGGAGCCATTTTGGCTGGACTTGTATCCATAGCCCTGGGCTTCTGGCCGCAGGACATTAGCAAAACTATAGCAGCCTTCCTGCAAGTAAGATTGTGTATCTTCAGTGTCAGGAAGCTGTCTGGCAGCAAGACATTAGCAAAACTATAGAAGCCTACCTGTAAGCAAGATTAGTTATCTTCAGCCATTTGGCTGGTCCTTTGTACTGAGAAATGATTGAAATGCAAAAACTCTGTAACAGGAAGGTTTTTTGATAGGAACTTGTAAAGCTCATAAAATCTTTGTCCATGGAAAAACTGTTTGTAAAGAGATATAAAAAGGAATGCTGTGAAATAAATCATGTCTTCAGTCCTGGCTTCAGCCCTGGACTGGAGTCCATGCTCCACTCTTTCTTCTGTCTTTCCTTAATCCTCACTCCCCATCAGGCTCGAACCCTTTCAGCCAGCAGGCTCCAGCAGGGCACCAAGTGAAAGACAGAGAAAGACAAACATTATATAGAAAACCACTGATTTTTGTGGCATAGAGAGCCAAAGATTTTTATATAGAGCAAAGATTTTTCTATAGAGGGGCCACATTGGACTTCAAGGAAGAGACAGCTGGGCTGGAGCTGTTGTCAGGCTCTCTTGGCAGGTAGTGCTGAGGAAGGACCAGGCCTGCTGGTTCCTCCCAAGGGGTTGAGGAGGAGGGTGGGTGTCGACAGCCAGGAACACACCACCAAGCCGGGAGTCTCATCAAAGCAGGAACAGGAACTCACTTTATTGTAACAGGCAGATATATATATATATATATTCAGAACTAGGGTGGGGATTTTAGGATGGGGTGAAATGTAAGGGCCAATAGCATACTGCAACTTTTGAGATGATTGGTTCTGAGCATGAGCGACAAAATTGCAACTTCCCACATGGAACCTGAGGCCATTAGGCATCCTGCTGAGTCATAGCTGGCCAGAGACAGGTCGCCAAACTTTGGCTAGGCTCAGTAAGTTCCACTAGGCCTCACGTCCAGGCCTCTCAAGGCCCAACAACTGTGTCATGCAGCTCTTCAGTGCTCAATTCCTTGTGATCCTGAAGTGGCATACTTGCCATCTCTGGCAAGTTATTCCCACTTTGCTGCTGATGTGCAGTGATCCAGGTTCCTCTGTCATGAGGCAGCTTCCCCTCAATACTTTCAGCCTGAAATACATCCTATCATCCCATAAGATATGTTTATTCAAGTGTTTTGTCTCAGTAATGAGAAGGTTACTGCAACCAAAGACTACATCTTATGGTATAAAACATGCATGCTCTCTGAATAATCTATATCATTAAAATTATGTTGCAAAGTGGGAAGATTGTTCTGTGGTTACAGATGCTTCTCACATACTCTGCACGCCCAGGTTTGATTCCCAAGCTACTCACACAAGCCAGTCTAGTGTGTGTCTGGTGTTTGTTTGCAAGAGGTCCTTCTGTGCCACACCCAAACACATATAAGTAAATAAAATTTGTTTGTAGTTTTTTTCCTGACAGATCAATCTGGTTAGGATAGTGAAGAATTGAAACTCAACTTTTTTTTTTTTCACAGATTATACTTTATTCACAGGGGAGAACATGGGATGATATTGTAATTAATCATGTTTGCATAACTCCAAAGCCAAAGGGAAGGAGACTCAGATATTTAAGCCCCAAATGGTACTTGATAATATAAAATGTTCTTTGCTCAATAACCAGATGCCAAACTGTTTTCATTTCAGGTAGGTTCCTGAATTTAAAGACTTAATTTAAAAATATAGAACATTATCTTAAAAGAAAATCTATAAATGAACCATGTTATATCAAGTTAACTAGTTTATCTGATGCTATAATAAAAATGATAGTCTTGGGCTGGAGAGATGGCTTAGCAGTTAAGGCGCTTGCCTGCAAAGCCACAGGACCTCGGTTCGATTCCCCAGGACCCATGTAAGCCAAATGTACAAGGTGGCACAAGCGTCTGGAGTTTGTTTGCAGTGGCTGGAGGTCCTGACATGCCTATTTCTCTCTCTCTCTCTCTCTCTGTTTCTGTCTCAAATAAATTAAATAAAAATATTTTAAAAAATGATAGTCTTTATTAAATTGAATGATGTTGGATGGAATTATTGTTATCCTTAAATTACTTTATTTGACCTTAGAATCACAACATAGCCTTTACTCATCATATTATTGTGTTAAGTAGAACTGTGACTATAAGGGGTTGAATATCTTGGTGTTTACCTAATTCAAAAAAAAAAAAAAACAACAGGAAGATGACAAAACAAATATTAACATGTGCATTTTCACTTCCATGTGAATCACATAATTGCTTAGGCTGATTAGATCCTCATAAATCTCCCTCATATTCAAATATTCAGATAGCAGTATCAATATACTTATGCAACAACTTGATCAACATTCACAGCTGCAGTAACACATAGATTTCTAAGGATAAAGGAAAATAATAATTCAAGTGTCATCAAATAATAAAGAGCATATAGAGGAACAAGAGTAGAAAAATAATGTTTCTTATTATTAACCAGTGATATTCCAGAGTTCCTAGGGCAAAGTAATGCTTCTTCTAACCAATGATGGCGTTAGGATAATACCATTATTGTAATCACTTTTGTCAAAGAGAATTTTTTTTTTTTAGCAGAGCAGATGATAGTCCAATGTCTGTGACCTAGCCTCACTGAGAATGCTATTAATTCCATATGACTTTTGAAGATGTGCTGAGGTACAGGATCAGTGAAAATTTACTTCCTGACATCAGGATAAAAAAATCTAGAGAAAATAAAGATAGTAGAAAGCTACATCTTTAAGTAATGGCATCTGGATTTGAAGTAGTTTAACAATAGCTTTGCCAGAGATTTTAAAATTATTATTGTCAAATAGATATAATACTTCTCTAAAGACTGACATATGACTGGTTGCCTGTTATGTGATTAACCAAGAAAATATGGAAAAAAAATGTGATTTGCCTTAGAGATATATTGTGATGGTGGAGAGGAATGAAACCTGTATCAACTATTTTTATCAATTTCCAAACACTTAGGCAAGAGCAAAGAAGAATGGACAAGAGGATTTGCTCTTCTGTGAATGAATTCACTTTTATGGGAATCACCAATATCCCCAAGATGAAAGTGACTTTGTTCACCATTTTTCTACTTGTCTATTTCATTACTTTTCTGGCAAATGTTGGGATGATGATTTTAATTCAAGTGGATTCCAATTTTCATACACAAATGTGTTTTTTTCCTCAGCAACCTCTCTTTCTGTGACTTCTGCTATTAAACTTCAGTTGGTCCAAAGATGCTTTGGGATGTATTTGCCAAGAATAAATAAATTCCATTCATTGGTTGTGCTCAGCAGTTCTTGACATTCTGTGTCTTTGCAGAGTCTGAGAGCCTGCTGCTGGTAGTGATGGCCTTTGACCAGTACCAGGCCATCAGCAAACCCTTGCTCTGCACAGTGAACATATCCAGCAGGGTGTGCTCCCTGCTCATGGCTGATGCTTTGATACCTACGACATCAACATTCTGGTTATGCTTCTGTGGGTCTAATGAGATCAACCATTTCTTTTGTGACTTGCCTCCACTGTACCTTGTTTCATCTTCTGATATATATGAACTGGCATTATTCACCGTATTTGGTTTCATAGAGCTGAGCACCATCCCAGGAGTTCTCATCTCCTACTGTTACATCTTCTTGTCTGTCTTAAAGATCGGCTCTGCTGAGGGGAGGGTCAAAGCCTTCTCCACCTGTGTCTCCCACTTAAGTGTAGTTGCTATTTTTCAGGGAACTGTGCTCTTCATGTATTTTTGACGAAGTTTTTCTTATTCTGTAGATCAAGACAAAATAACCTCATTGTGTTACACCCTTGTCACTCCCATGCAGAACCCCCTGATTTATTGTCTGAAGAACAAGGATGTAAAAGAGGCCCTGACAAAACTGAAGAATAGAAGGTAAATTGAAGTTATTTTATTACATGCATACACACACACACACACACACACATTTATGTTGAGTCCCTGTTGCCTTTTGCTAAATTATATTACATGATATACAAGAAAATAGACCACAGTATTAAAATAAAATTTTTTATTAAAGTCTCATCATAGGGCTGGAGAGATGGCTTAGCAGTTAAACGCTTGCCTGTGAAGCCTAAGGACCCCGGTTCGAGGCTCAGTTCCCCAGGTCCCACGTTAGCCAGATGCACAAGGGGGCGCACGCGTCTGGAGTTCGTTTGCAGAGGCTGGAAGCCCTGGCGTGCACATTCTCTCTCTCTCCCTCTATCTGTCCTTCTCTCTGTGTCTGTCACTCTCAAATAAATAAATAAATAAAAATTAAAAAAAAAAGTCTCATCATAGACAAGATTATAGAATTACTATCATGTTATGCTTAATTATTTGTTTTGGATTAAAAATAATGACATACCCCTCTTCAAAAGTTTTCTAGAAAGTTAGTGCCAATATTTTATTTTATTTTTTTGAAGGTAGGGTTTCACTCTAACCCAGGCTGATCTGGAATTCACTATGTAACCTCAGGGTGGCCTCAAACTTTCATCCTCTTACCTCTGCCCCCTGCGTGCTGGGATTAAAGGTGTTCACCACCATACCTGGCTTTATTTTATTTTAAATATTATTTATTTATTTACTTATTTATTTACAGTGGTAAGAGAGAAAGAAAGAGTAAGAAAGACAGAGAAAGGGCACATTAGAGCCTCTTGCTGCTGCTAATGTATTCCCTACACATGTGCCACTTTGTGGGTCCACACATAGATGATCCTCAATCAAAAGCAGCCATCAGGATGAGCACAACAGGCAAGCAGACATAGCCATTGCGATCTGGACCAGCCAGCCGAAAATTTTTGTGGATGCTCTTCAATTATGTCTGGGAGCTATTACAGTGTAAAGTACAGCTTTACGAACAGAGTAGGAGGGACTATTTCTGCTCTATTCAGCACAAAGAAATTCTGAGACTGAAGTTCTCTCCTTAACTCCCCTAACATAACAGGGGGAAAAAGTGTCTTGGGGAGGTGACATAACTCTTAACAATGTACCTAGACACATGTTGACAACCTGCAATGGACTCCCACTGGCATGAACTTAAACATGAAATGGAATACATTTTCCTCCCCTGACACTTTAGTAATTCCAGTTCATTCAAATATTTTTCAACATATATCTAGTATTGGTAGATAGGAGGCCATTTAGCTTGGAATGTTTTGTGTAAATAAGGTAAACTATCCTCTGAGTGAACTTGTATGAATGGATTTAAGGCCTATTCCCTTGGGTTATTATTAGTACTACAAGTCACAAAGCTCATGACCAGTACTTTAAATGAGGAAAAAAAAAAATAACACAGAATCTATGGCTGTGGAATTCAAAGAGCCTAGTAGAAAGTTCATTATTATATTTCGTTAAACAGATATGATGTGTCTCTCAAAGTACCAACCATATACTTGTGTGTTTGCCCATAGATTGTTGCTATGGCAAGCTATATAGTAGAAGAAAACTTTGTTGGGCAAGAGGGTGAAGTTATTGTATAGGCTCATACTTAGTGGAAATGCTGGATATAGGTATTTTCACTATACTTGTTATGGAACAGCCAGATGGCAAGGAGATATAAATAATGAAAGGCATGCAAATGGGTGTTTAGTGTAGCCATTTCCTCTGGGTTGGACATGATGACCACCATCTTGAAGTAGGACAGTTGTGTTGACTCTTCTGGTCTGTATACCAAAAGAAACCCTTTGCTCACATAAGCTGCATGTGGTTGGGTGTTTCATGCCAGAAACAAGAAGATAAGTGCAACAGATGCTTATTCTATAGAGTCAGTATTACCTTGATACAAAAATGAGATATCAACAATTTTTTTGGTAAGAATAGATGCAAAAATTCTCAACAAAATTCTAGAACTCTGAATTTAAGAACACATTGGAACTACATGTCACATACATATTTTTGTCACTCATGACATAAAGTTACTTCAGCATGCACAAATCAATAAATAGAATGCATGGCATAAATAAATATAGAAACAGAAATCACGTAATTTACTCAATTGATACAGATAAATAAGGCATGTGACAAAATTCACATGGCTTTGTGATAAAAGTTTTCACAAGACTATGATGAACTGAACAGATATGCACATAATAATGGCTACATGAAACAAATTGGTATTGATAATCATTCAATGAGAAAGTAGAGTATTTTTTTCCTAAAATTTTAAATTAGAGTGGCTACTCTTTGTAGTCTTAATCAACATAGTACTCAAAGCTTTATCCAGAATAAAAGAACGAGGAAAAGAAATAGAAGGATTATATATCATAAATTAAGATGCCAAATAATTCCTGTTTACAGGAAATGGGAGGGCTGTAGCTTTGCTCTTAGTGATCTCTGCTGCAGAGATTCCTTGCACAGTGGCTGATAAAGCATAACCATTCATCCAGAGACAATCCACAAGTTTGGTAGAGAAATGTTTAAACAACTTTATTAAATAATATTTAATAAGAACAAAACTGGCAAATTTTTACTCCATTAACTTGGATAGAAGCCCCAGAAGTTGAAAACAAATGAGGGCTGGAAATGTGGGGGGGGGGCTCAGTATGTTGGGGATGAGTTTATATATAATTGAAAGTCTCCTAGGGTAATTGATTATCTATTGAAAGTTTTGTAGTTACCAAGGTTTCTATTGAAAGGATAAAGATTGAAGAAGTGGAGAGCTTGCCAAAATGCTAGGACCAGCAAAGCTTTAGAAGCGTCCAGTTGGAACTGAACTATCCCGGGTACAATTTATTTTCTGGCTGAACTCCCAGACCCTGGTAGACTCCTGGAGCCCCACCCATCCCTACTCAACTGTAGCCACCCAAAGTTAACAATACAGTTCCTAGAAGTGGGAGATTTCTTCCTGAATCCTGTATTTACAGGACCCTACATACTCTGTCAGAAAACTTTTGGGTCTGATAAATGTATTCAGTAAATTAGTAAATATAAACATCAACATAAAAATAAGAATGTATTTTATATGCCAAATATAAACTGATAGAGAAGGAAATTAAGAAAATATCCCAGAGTTGGAGAGGTTGCTTGTTGGTTAATTGCACTTCCTGTGCAAGCATGAGAGCTTGAATGGGCCTAAAACTGCTCCAGTTCAAATCTCCAGTTCACATATCAAAAGTTGAATGTGGTCACATATGCCTGTAACCTCAGTCCCTTAAAGAAGTGTATAAGAAGACCAAGGAGCAGCCTGGGCTCACAAAACAAACAAACAAACAAACAAACAAACAAACAAACAAAAAAAAAAAAAAAAACCAGGAAGCTTTGGTATCAATAAGAGATACCAGCTCAAAATAAGGATTAGCAGAAATCAGTGGTGCTGGACACCCAGCATTTTGTTCCAATCAGAGCAGGTAAGCACCCCTCCACCACAGGCAAACACATGGGAAGCTGAAAGGGTACATACCCATACTTATACAAAACACACACACACCACATTAGATACACAAGCAAAAGAAGAAGAAAATAAATTACTCCATTCATAGTAGCTTAGAAAATTCTTAGGAATGAACTGACTGCACCAAGAGCTGAATGACCTGTATAATGAAAACAATAAAGAAACAAGTGGACAATATTAATATTTTGAAAGACTCTCTATGTTCTTTGAGTTGGGTAGAATTAATAATATGAAAATGACTATATTATTGGAATCCATCTATAGATCCAATGAAATCCCCATAAAAATTCCAATAGTATTCTTTACAGAACTAGAAATATAATCCTAAAACTCATATGAACACATTAAAGAGCACCAATGGCCAAAACAATAATAACAATGGAATAATGCTGGACTCATCATAATGCCTGACTTCAAGGTCTACTATAGTGCCATATATGATAAAGTCCACATGCTACTGACACAAAATCAGGCAAGTAACAAAATGAACCACAATGAAGAAGCCATAAACAAATCTACATGGCTACAACCACCTGATTTTTGACAAAGGTTCAGAAATAAACATTCAAAGAAGACAGCTGCAGCTTGAAAAGTGGCTCAGCAGTAAAGGTGCAAAGCCTAACACCATGGGTTTGATCCCACAGTACCCAGTAAAGCCAGAGGCACAAAGTGGCACATATATCTGTGGCAAGAGGACTTAACTCATTTCCTCTTACTCTCTGTCTTTCTCTCTCTCCTGCTCTTGCTGTCTTTGCAAATAAGCAAATAAAAAAATAAAAATAAATAAAAAGACATCTTCTTAAACAAATAGTGTGGGCAAATCTGTATATTTACATTCAGAAAAAGTCAACTAGATTCATATTTTTTACCTTAAAAATAAATGAAGTCACCCTGAGCCAAATACTTTAAGGTCTGGAGAGACAGTTTAGCAGTTAAGGCACTTGTCTATAAAACCTAAGGACCCAGGTTTGATTCCCCAGTACCCACATAAGCTAGATGCACAAGTGAGTGGTACATGCAACTAAAGTTCATTTGCAGTGGCTAGAGGACCTGGTATGCCCATTCTGTCTCCCTATTTGCCTCTTTCTCTCTCTGGGTCAAATAAATGAATAGCTTTTGAATACTTTAAAATGAATCCTAAGTCACTGACTTTGTGAGGACACCATGAAGAAATATTTTAAGCTATAGTCACAGGCAATGATTTTATGAAAGGGACCTCAAAAGTACAGGAAACAATTCCAAGAATTCACAAGTGGTGTTGCCTAACATTACTAATCTGCACATCAAGAGATGATAATAACTAAGTGATAACAGGCTTCAAAATAAGGGGGAAAAAAAGGCTTTCTCCATTATATCTTAGACAAAGAGCTAATATCTTGAATATACAATACATTATTTGCTTCTCTCTTGAGACAGTAGTCTTCCTGGATTTGGCACTCACTATGCAGCCCAGACAGACTTTGGACAGTTGGAGGTGATTCTTCTTCATCCATTTCCTAAATATTATTTAGATTGTTGTGAGTCACCAAGACTAGCTCAAGCATACTATCTTGGTTTAGATATGTTAAAATATTTTTCTCTTTTTTTATTAGTTTTCTATTCAGCAAATACAGGTAGTTTGGTACCATTATTAGGCTCATCCATGACATACCCCCTCCCCAATGGCCCCTCCTTGTTGATGTATATGGCTCATGCATTGTGGAGTTAGTCCACAGTTATTGGTACTATAAATGCCTCTGTAAATCATGACCCAACATGTGGCTCTGACATTCTTTCCGCCCCCTCTTCTGTAAAATTTCCCTGAGCCATGTTGGGTTCATTTTTGGTCTGCTTCAGTGTTGAGGTGTTGGGGGCCTCTGAGGCTCTGGCTCTCTGATTTGGTAGGAGATGATTTTTCTCTGTGTTGGTCTCCTTCCCCTTTGTGCTGGTATCTGGTTCATCAGAAAAACAGCACCTTTGCTTGTTTTGCCAAGTTTCCTTAGTTTCAGTAGGGGCCTTTTTGAGGTATGATGGGGTGGCTCTCTGTCAAAATATTATTAAAAGCATGGCTGACAAAGAGCAGTTCCCAATATCTTGCCCCTTGCGTAGTGTGAGTGGACAACTGTATCCTACTTTTCTACTAATTCCCTGGAAATGTGTAATGCAATATTATTTATAAGAAGTATTTTACTCTACTTGTTTTATTCTTACCTATATAACTTTAACAAAATTCAATTCACCAAATGTTTTGGTCAATGAATTCTTTGAGAAGCATAGAGCACTGTGATTTAGATTTGGAGCACTCCCATCTATGCAGGAAGGCACTATTAATTGACAGAAAACTGAAAGATAGAGAGATACAAGCTTGATTGTCTAAGCCTAAATGATTGCACATATTAGAATATACATTGTGAGGTTTAAATTTTTTCATTAAGTGAACATATATCTTCAAGCATCCTTACATGGTTAGCAAATGACCAGGAAGAGAAAAAAAGACATACCAGCTTTCTCCTTGGTTTTTTTGATGGACTGATTCCATGGGTTATCATAGGAGGTTAAATATTGTTCTCAGTGTTCTTTGATTTTGTAAAATACTTATAATTTGCCAAAATTATAAGGTATAATATAGCAATAATAATTATTTCAAGGGCTGGAGAGATGTCTTAGCAGTTAAGGCACTTGCCTGAAAAGCCAAAGGACCCAGGTTTGACTCCCCAGGACCCACGTAAGCCAGATGCATGGGGTACACACATCTAGAGTTCCTTTGCAGTGGCTAGAGGTCCTGGCACACCCATCCTCACTCTCTTTCTACCTCTCCATGCCTATTTCTGTATCTCTTGTTCTCAAATAAATAAATAAAAATAACATATTAATTTTTTTTTGTTTATTTTATTTATTTATTTGAGAGTGACAGACAGAGAGAGAAAGAGGGAGAGAGTGAGAGAAAGGGCACCCCAGGGCCTCCAGCCACTGCAAACGAGCTCCAAATGCATGAGCCCACTTGTGCATCTGGCTTATGTGGGTCCTGGGGAATAGAGCCTTGAGCCAGGGTCCTTTAGGCTTCATAGGCAAGTGCTTAACCACTAAACCATCTCTCCAGCCCCCAAATAAAATATTTTAAAACATAATAATAATTTATGTCCAGGCAGTTGTATGTAAGGAGTGGTACCCTTCCTTTGGCTCTAAGACCTCACAGTGCCTAGCAATATTTACACAAGACCCTCATAATAGGAGAAAAAGATGATGACATCAAATTAAATGTGAGACTGATGGAGAGAGGAAGGGGATATGACAGAGAGCAGAATTGTGAAGGGGAGGGTGGAGGAGGGGAGGGAAGTACCATGGTTTGTTGTCTGTAAGTATAGAAGTTGTCAAATTTATATATATATACATATATACATACATACACACGTACATACATACATACGTATGTATGTATGCATGTATGTATGTATGTATAGGTAGATAGATAGACATATAGATATATAGATATATAAATAATTATTTCATACACTCATTTAATCACATGTGCAACACACATTTGATATTGAAGCACTGCTGGTAAGTCTATATAAATGAAGAAGGAAAGAGTAGGAGAGTGATGCTTTAGAAATATTTAGGTAGGGCTAGAGAGATAGCTTAGTGGTTAAGCACTTCTCTGTGAATCCTGAGGACCCCAGTTCAAGGCTCGGTTCCCCAAGACCCAAATTAGCCAGATGTACAAGGGGGTGCACGTGCCTGGAGTACATTTGCAGTGGCTGGAAGCCCTGGCATGCCCATTCTCTCTCTCTTTCTCTCTCTCTCTCTCTCTCTCTCTCTCTCTCTCTCTCTGCCTGTTGCTCTTAAGTAAATAAAGATAAATAAAAGAAAAATTAAAAAAGAAATATTTAGGTAAATAGCTCCCCTTTGTATTTTCATAACATAACTGACTATTGAATTATGCTCATAATTTTATGGAATATGTGACTCACATTCTAAATTTGTATTCAGAGAATATGTTTTTCTTAACACACAGAGTATTTTAGATGAATTTGCCTAGCATGTATCTAATCAGAGTAAGGTTATCTTCCAAACATAAACTGGAGGGAATTGGCATCTCAGTGGGAGTGTGCCAACCTGAGGATAGAAAAGCCATACAATAATTTGTGCATAAGTCTGAGACACTATCTTTTATACAATAGTCTTTTCAGGGATGCAATCACGTCTTTATTCCTAAGGCTGTATATCATTGGGTTGAACATTGGAGTCACAATAGTGTAGAACAAAGAGAGCAGTTTGTCAGTTCTTGCAGAATGAGTGGACTTTGGCCTCAAATAGGTAACTGTAGCAGATCCAAAAAATAAGACCACCACCAGCAGGTGGGAAGAACATGTGGAAAAGGCTTTGGCCCGTCCCTTAGCAGTTGGTAATTTCAGAATGGTGGTGATGATTTTGCTGTAAGAAGCAAGAATCAACATAAAAGGGAATGCAACAAACAGCATAGCTACTATGTAGACAGACAACTCATGCACAGACGTGTCGCCACAGGCTAGCTTGAGAATAGGAGGTATGTCACAGAAGAAGTGATCAATTTTGTTAGAACTACAGAAATGCAGTGAGAATATCTGACAGGTTTGCCCTATCTGGACTGGGATACCCCCAAGCCAAGAGGACACTGCTAGCTGAGTGCACTTTGTTGGGTTCATGATCAAAGGATAGTGCAGAGGGTTGCAGATGGCCACATAGCGGTCATAGGACATCACAGCCAGGAGGAAGCACTCAGTTGCCCCCAACATAAGGAAGAAGCATAACTGGGTGGCACAACTCAGAATAGAAATGAATCTATCTTGCATACAAATGTTGAACAGAATCCTAGGGAGAGTTACTGACACATAACATATTTCCAGAGAAGAAAAATTTGCCAGGAAAAAATACATGGGTTTCTGTAAGGCAGGGTCAATCCTTGTTATCACAATTATGATGCTATTTCCAATTAAGATTGTCAAGTACATGATGAAAAATATCCCAAATAGAAGCCCTTGGAGGTTAGGAAGGTCAGAGAATCCCAAGAGGACAAACTGCTTCACTGTGGAAACATTGACACCCGCATTCCTCTCTTCATGTTTCATCTGTGGGAAAGATTTAACCAGAAGTGCCAGTCACTTTCCTGCCCCTTAGATTATATCACCGATGGTTACAAATATCCAAATTTCCTAATTTATCAGAAGAAAAAAAGTATGCCCTCTGTTTGCTCTTAAATTTTCATCATTTTTTTCTTTACTACTAACCATATCCAAGTAGAAATTTCTGTCTTTTCCCTGATAAATATGTATGTATATACATATGCATGCACATATCACAGTAGTCTTTTGAACACATGGTATTTTACATTTCATCTAAATATTTAAAAAAATACGAGTTCACATTCAGTTAAACAAATATCTCATTCTTTTGTCTGACATTTTTATGTTTACTCAATATTTCAAGTTTCTATGATTCCCAATTTGAGGTTAATTTTAATTATTGGGTAAATATTTTTCAAAATCTTCCTAAATAATTTTAGCAAATAATATTTATGATTTTTAAAGTGTCTTTTACTTTACCCTCGATACTTCTGCATAAAGGCTATTTTAGTATAAAATTAGTTTTAATTAGCCACCAAATATTATGGAAGACTATTGAATACTTAAAAGTATGTTTGCGGGCTGGAGAGATGGCTTAGTGGTTAAGCGCTTGCCTGTGAAGCCTAAGGGCCCCAGTTCGAGGCTCGGTTCCCCAGATCCCACATTAGCCAGATGCACAAGGGGGCGCACGCATCTGGAGTTCGTTTGCAGAGGCTGGAAGCCCTGGCGCGCCCATTCTCTCTCTCTTCCTCTATCTGTCTTTCTCTCTGTGTCTGTCGCTCTCAAATAAATAAATAAATAAATAAAAACTACTGAACTTAAATAGGCATTGTAAGCTATGATTTCAAGGACATTGCAGCATGCAAAAATTTTTATGTATGATTATTTACCCATTAATTCAGTCTAGGACTTATTAAATACTTAATGCTTAAAGACTTCTTCTTGCATCATTTGATTGAAGCCATTGAGTACTATGCCACTGTATTTGGTGAAGGAGACATTGCCCCAGCAAACACCATCCTCTAGAAGATAAAACTGAAAGCACAGCGTGATATTTTTAGGCTCTTTGCTCTTTGTATCCACATAGGTATACGTTTCCTCATTGTTGAAGTTGGACCATAGGCTTTTCAACTGAACTAGGATGAGGTTTAAAAAAATAATATGGAGGAGAAAAACAACATGAACAGAAGATTCACTTCCTCTATGTCTACAAATTTTTATGTTTTCTGTTTATTTACTTCATGGGAAGAAAAACATAGTGTAAAGAAACAAATATTCCTAAATAATGCTTGCATTCTTCTTTTATGTTAGTTGATCTGCCATGCTACAGAAACAGGCATTGTTTCTGACTGTCAAAAACTATTCAAAAATTTTAAAAAAGTCACTAGACATTTTAAGTTAATATAGGAAATTATATTTTATTCATATGCATTATAATTAGTTTACTGCAGCAATGCATTCTGGGATAAATTTGTAATATTAATTAAAACATTTTATAAACTATACTTAGAATTTTCTAGTTCTCTGAGCAAATTCATGAAATAAAACTCAATGTAGAGAAATAAAGTAGGCATGCTCACATGAATGCAGAATAGTTTAAAGTCCCTAAAGACAAAATGAAAATATTCTACCATTTCTCTAATGCTTTCCAAGTAATTTATCCTGGATCTTAACTACTAACAAGCAAGACAGCCTTTGATGGGAGCAACTTGTACACCTTCATCAAGCACGTTCATTTTTCAATATCATCACATTTTATATACACTTGAGTTTTCTGAGACCTAATGTATGTAAAACGCTTAAATGCATTCCTAACAGAAAATAATAGTTTTATACAAATAAAATAATAACAATTTGGTACAGGTTAGCACATGAGATGGTGATATTGATGACTATTCTTTAGTATATGAACCTTTTATATAAATATGATCTTATATTATGTTCAGATTGGATCTAATAATGTCAAAAGTTAGGAAAATATAAAAATAATCTAAAACAATATTTGAAAATTGTATTTAAAGCATAAAATGCATGGCACTTTTTAGTTATTTTAATTTTCATTATAATTTAATCCTATATTGAAATTAAATTTAAATTGCAGGTATATATACATTTGATTTTGTCAAAATAGTCATGATCATCTGTTTGAAATTCAATTAATTATAATTCTTACCATTACTGCTTGATATATAGACAGATAATGATAAATATGTTTCTTTTTCATAACAATAATTTACCTTTATATGAAAGCAATTAATCGCCTCCTAATATATATACTCTTTTGTTAGAACACACTGTCACAGTTAAGTACAAAATGCTCTCTACCCTTGGGATAAATTACTTCTCCATGTCACTAATTGATGGAAATCTGTTTTTTTTTTTTTTCCCTGCCACTCAAGGAGTTTATCATAACAAATAAACAAATAATACACACCTGAGTTAATTAGTCCTATTGTATAGTCTCAGATCTTTTATGATTATCAGGAAGCATAAGGATTGAAAACATTGGCAGCTGGTAACTGCATATTTGAGGCAGAGCCTTCTCTGTGATGCTGGGCAGCCAGGCTCTCTCTACATACCTGGCTGGCCTCCAACTCGTGCTGATCTTCTTGCTTCTATCTCCCTAGTCCTGGGACTCATAGAATGCATCTACCCACTGGGCTCTAGTGGTATTCTGGATATGAGAATTAAGATGTTTCAGCAGAACTGCAAAAAAATGCCTGCAAATGCCTTAATTTAGAGTAAAAGTAACTTTTCTCTCATTGTAAATTCGTAATAGATCCTGTCATTATCAACATGTGCCTCTCCTCTTTAAATCTTCTAAGGCTAGTTTGGACTCATTGTCCTTCAAAGTTTTGAAAAACAAAGAAGAAGAATCAAAGGAAACATTCATACTTCTTTTTAAAAACACTGGGAAAAGTATTCAGAAATTCCAGGAATAATTCTTACTTAAGATATAGTCACAAGACTATATCATGTCAACATTTCTCTTCACAATTCATTTCCTAAAGTATTCCTCTCCAGCCTCTGGCTTTGGAGAACTATCTTTCTGACACACTGTAATCTTTACATTATGATCACGTAGAGGTTATGATCACATAGCTTCCTCCATAAGACTTTCACAAAATTGAGTTCATGAACATTTCTACAGGGAGGATGGAAGAAACCAAAAAGAAAATAAAAGGAAATATACAGTCTTCTAAATAGAAAATGGTCTAGTTGAAAAGAAGAAGGTGCTCAGTAAAGGAGGATAGATGAATCAGAAAACAAGAAAAAGTTTTGGGAGGAGACAATGATAAAATTGCATTATCTTCTTGAATGAAAATTACCAATGAAAAGTTGAAAAAATAATTATAATTAAAATATAAACTCATTTTTATAAACAAAGGACTCAGTATGTATGCCAGAAATATTGAAACTAACAAATTAAATTAAATAGATATAAATATTAAAATGGCATATTAAATACATTATTTTTTTATTTTCAAGGATAAGTAAGATAATATTAATAAATAATCACATAAATCCAAAGTGAGGAATTGTGAGCTCTGATTCTATACTTATTCACTATATATACTAATTAAATATGGTGTTATGATAATCAATCATTAGTTTCCAACTCTGTATCACACTTATTAAATATTTATGTAATGGAATTATTGAGATACTCATTGTAAATCACTTTATTCCAATCTTCAGTAAATTGAAGCAGGATTATGGAGTGTTACATGAAAATATTTCTGTATATAAATTTGGAGATTCTCTTTCTGTGAGCTGATTTTGTTATATTTTCTTGAAATAATGCATCTAAGTTGATTCCCTGTTCAGCACTCATACCTGCTTGGCCTTCATTCTCCAACCTGGTTCTTTGGACCCGTGTAGCACAAAAGTTTAGAGACCCTGTTACAGATATAGGATAGTGTTCCCTCAATGAACAGGCAATGAATTACACCTCCACTTTATGATACAGAATGACTTATGCACATTGATTAATTCTTTATGCAGCAGGTCACTCATCTATCTAATATCCAAATAAATGTAACAATACTTAGGATTGGTATGTGAATTAAATATCAGTACATGTTAACCCCATTGAAGTAGTCATGACATATACAAATGTCTATAAATGCTTGTTAGTTTTTGTTTGTTTAATCTGCCTTTAATTCTTCATGTTTTTCACTGGTCCAAGAAAGAAGAAAAGGATTTACTGGCAAACATTCATTTTCGTGTTTTTTGTGGAGTTTGTAATCTGAGTGCTGACATCAAATGTGAGTTATTCCCTAAAAACTAGCAATGATATATCTATAATCTTTCCTTATGTTTTTTGTCAATTACTACATTGTGGTAATAATATAAATATTAAATATTAAACCATTGTGCTGAATGTGCTCTTCATATTTAGTATGACTCTTATTTCACTAAGTATCCCAAGAATTAAAGAATATTTTAATAACTCAAATAGATTTTGACCCTAAAAAATGGTTATGAACTTTATCTGGTGCTGTTACCTGCAATGCAGGGTCTAGGCGATCCTATAGGGGGATGACATGTTTTAAGTAAAGACACTAGACACTGGCTAATTGAAAGTGGGGAAACCAGGGAGTTATATCTTAGAGGACAGAAGCCTGGAGGCTTAGCTCACAGGCTTTTATTCTTTAGATTAAGAAAGCTTATTAATTACTAGCTGGTAACTTTGCCTAGATTACCATAGGAATAGTTTCTCATAACACTACTTGCTATGTTATTTATTTATTTATTTGGCTATGGACATACTCAGTATGTAAACAGCACATGTTTGTACCATTCTTACCCTCATCCCTGCCCCCTCCAAAAGGACCCTCCTTTGGATATTCCAGTCATCCCCATGGGGATTGTGGATAATGCGTTGTTGGAGCAGCCATCAGTTATGGGAAAGAGGCAATGTCTCTGTGCATAATGACCCAACTTGTGGATCTAACAATCCTTCTGCCCTATCTTCTATGAAATTCCATGAGTCACTTTGGGTTTGTTTTAAGTTTACTTTAGTGATGAGCTCTTAGGAGCCTCTGTATCTGGTTTTGTAGGTATTGAGTGCCCTTAGAGTCCATATCCTTCACCCATGTGCTGATATCAGGTTCACTAAGAAAGCAGCACTCTTTCTCATTTCCCCATTTCCTCTATGGTTTCATCTGGGCCCTGGTGAAGTGTGATGGGTTGTTTCTTTCCTCAGGCCCTGCTTCCATTGGGAAAAGGAAGCATATTCTCCAACATAAAGTGAAGTCAGCACAGGTTAAATAGGATTAATCATTATTTTCCTAGAGAGAATTTAATGTGGAGGCCCTCTTGTAGTCCAAGATTAGTGGGATCTTGATATTGGAGAGCAAACTTGTTATCTGGGTGTGATTCTGACTTATTTCCCAATTGCAGATATGGGTTTCCAACATCTGTCTGAGAAACTTGAGTTTTAGGCTACTCAGAAGCAAAGAACCTGACATGAGATGCTCACACAAGTGCAATAGTGGCACACAGACATGGTAGGTAACCAACTGCTGTTGGATTGGATAACAGTAAAAAGGAACCCATATTTTGTTCTGTTATTTTGAGACAATGCAGATGTTTACAGAGAAAGAAGTTGGCCAGCAGGGTTTTGTGACCTGCAGCTGCAAGGACAAACTCCGCATCAGACTAGGAGAAAGATGCATTATATTCCAAACTTGTATCAGCATTTGCTTATCAGCTTTGCCATAATAAACATCATTGACTTGAGGTGCTTTGCACAGTCAGGCCACTATCATGAGATTTACAGGCAGGGTGGTGGACTTCAACAATATGGTGCTAATTGTTTGATTGTAAAATGAAGTTAAGAGTCACAGTAGCTAAGAACTAGAATCAGCCCAGGTGTCCATCATTGAGTGAATGGATAACAAAGTTGTGGTACATAAACACAATAGATTTCTACTTAGCAGTAAAAAAAAAAAAAAAAAAAAAAAAAGATACAATGAAATTTGTAGGAAAATGCACAAAAGTGGAACAGATTATACTCAGCTAACATACACAAGAAAGACAAACACCAAATGTTCTCACTCATCTGTGTTTCCTAACATGGATTATCTCAATTTGCTGAAATACCTGATAGGCAACTTGTGACTCAGGCAATACAGACAGAAGGGTTTGGGGAGGGCAAGGGAACAGTGGTGTAAATAAACACAAAACTAAACCCCAAAGAACTGGTACCATAGAAACCTTTATCCTTAAAGGTAGACTAAAAGACTTAATCTCAATAGGAGTATGGTGGCAGTATCTGAAAGGAGTTCACTGGAAAGGGTGGGATGAATCCTAACCTTAAAAAAAAAGAGATGCTCTGTCCTGTAATTCCAAGTACCAGAAATTGGCTGCTGCACACAATAAACTGTTGATTGGAGAGACCTATGAGGTCACCAAAATAAGACAAGCATCTGTCAAAGCACTTTATTACTTGCTTGAGGAAAAATGTAAGACTCTATTGATGAAGCCATCATATGCTGCTAACACATAAAAGAGACCCTGCTGGAATCCAGAAAGCAGCCATACCTCACACAGTTAGCCCATCTAGTGCTAGAAAGTACTACATAAGCTACTGGGAGAAAGTGGTCAACAATGGCCTGAGCAATCATGGATCTAAGTTACACAGAAGCAAACATCTTGCCAAGATATACACAACAGTGCAATGGTGGAAAACAGTTTGATGGGTAAACAATAGCTTTCTGACTGGCTAAGAGATATGCTAAGTACAAAGGAATCCATAGCTGGAACTAGGAACCAGGTTAGAATCTTATAGAGACAAACATTACGATTTCCATATGTTAAATTGCCACTAGACTTTGGCTAAAAGAAGGGCTACATCAACCAAATGCTCCATATATCAATAGCACTTAACATAACTTTTAAGTAAGATTGCTGCATAACACTCACACCAATCCAGCCTAGAGAGGGATTTGAGCAAAACCACAGCAAAATACACTCTTCATCTAAAAAGTGAAGGTGTAAAGGTTTTTGTCAGCCACACCAGAGAAGCTGGAGAGATTAAGATCTATGAGAAACGACGAAATCAGACAGAATCCCATGTAGGAGATTGCAGACCTGGACCTGTGTGGATCAGAGATCAGAGTGCCCACCCAGAACCTAGCTGCAGGATCAGAGATCAAACAAGGGGATTTTCCAACTTCCTCAGCCTCCTTGTAAAATGGAGAAATCTGAAGGGGAAACAGCAGGGCACAGGCAGAACCAGTTAAGCAGTTCCAGTACAACTCCAGGCTTCTTGCATTCTTCCATCTCCCAACCAACAGAATTGCAACCCTCTGGAGAAGGTATTCAGCTCCCAGCAGCAGCACATCTTATCAGAGCACCAGATTTATAGCACAACATGGAGGGATTGAGGAGGGCACTCAGCACTGGTGAGATTTGAAACCACCCCCAAAACTAACAAGGCTTACTGACAAAAAAACAGGTACATAGGCCTGTACTGGAAGTGCTGTAAGACCCCCAGAACGAGGACCCCATGCTCTGCCTGGAAATGGCGACACTCCAAATCACTCACAAGAAATGGTCTTGATGCAAACAGCAAGAGGATTTTTATTCCAAGTGTGCTGGGGCCCACAGTCGTACACCATGCAGGGGTAGAGGACTGCAGAGCCCCGAATGCAGGAATGGGACAGTTTTTATATGGTTTCTAACAAAGCCTGTGCACTAAAACCAATCATTTCTTAGCATCAGGAGCCCGCACAGTGCAGGCCAGTCAGTTTATGCCACTCCATGGTTTCTAAGCCAATCATTTTAAATTACTCAAGCCCATGCTCCATGGACCAATCAGTTTCCTATAACCTCAGTGGCCAGCATTTGCGTGGGCTCTTGGGTGGGGGTGACAAAGTGTAGTTAAGACAGGTTACTAGGGCTTATGGTGCGAGCAGTTTACAGAAGCCAGATAAGCGGTTTAATCCGTCACTCACTTCCCATCCTCAAGAGCCTGTCTTATGCCCTTTTACCTAGTTTTATATCAAGAGCGGGCTCTGACACAATGAGAAGAGTGACTTTTTACTTACTTTCTAGCAGAGAGTAGGGTCTGGAATTTGAGGTATGCAGAGCCCCGCTAAAGCTCCTTTTGGACCGTGATAGTATTTCTAGGTTCCTGGCTTCTTGGGCCTTTCAGTGCTAATCTTAATTTCTATGTTAGGGCAGGTTATGGTTGACATATTCTTGGTTGGCTTTACCATTCTGAATTAAGCTGTATTTGGAGGTTGACAAGTGTTGCCTTTATAGTTTTCAGATTCATAACACCTTTGTCTTTTTCTTCTGTCAGTATTGGAGGTACATTCTGATTCAGATCCAGGCTGACCCAGAACCCAATTTCAAACAAAAATCTCAACTTCCCATCTGACAGGATTAAGAGTGTAGAACAACACACACCCTTAGGGATTTTGGCTTTATAAAGTTATCTATTTGTTTCAATTCTCACAATTGCATACTCTGTTCTGGCATTTATTGAATGTGAATAATGCTTAGTTGAATTTTAGAATTTTCTGATAAATTGCTCCACCCAGCCCACTAAAATACTTGAATAAGAGGCAAACTCAAGACCTAGGATTACTTCTGTGGTTGGATTGGAGTACAAGAGCTACACTTAGCACCTTAAACTCCCACTCTGGAGGTACATAAAGTTGGATGTCCCAATCTAAAAGTATTGCAGGTTATTAGAAAATGCAAGCATCAAATTAACTCAGTATGCAAAAGTCACAATATTATAATACAAGAAACACAGAGAATCAAAACAATACAAACCCGTCAAAAACTACAAATCCATCAGAAATGGCCCTCAATGAGACTGTTTTAGATGAAATGCCTGACAAAGATTTCGAAAACAAACAAATGAACAAACAAACAAAAATGATTTTATCTATACTCAAAGAAATCAAATAATAAATCTAAGGAATCAGGGAAGAAAACAAAGGGATTAAAGAAGAAAATAAAATGTCTGAAGGAATTCAAAGAGAACACAGGAAACCAGATTAATGAAATAAGGAGGTTATTACAAGACATGAGAAAGGAAATACAAATACCGAAGAAAAACCAGGCAGAAATTCCAGTACTGAAAGAAACATTCAGTCAAATAAAAAAACTCTGTGGAAAATCTCACCAGTAAAATGAATGAAAGAGACAAAAGAATATCTAAACTAGAAAACCAGATGGCAGATCTACTACAGTCCAACATAGAGAAAGACAAGCTAATTGGAAGGTATGAGTGGGAATTTCAAGATAGCTGGGACACTATGAAAAGATCAAATATAAGAATTCAAGGTATGTGAGATGGAGAAGAATTTCAATCCAGAAGGTTAGTAGGCATTTTCAAAAAAAGAAAAAAAATGATCTCCTTCCCCTTTGTGCTGGTATCCAGTTCACAGGAAAACATCACCCTTGCTTATTTCGCCAGTTGTCCTTAGTTTCAGTTGGGCCCCTTCTGAGGTATGTTGGGGCAGCTCTCTTCTTAGGATCTGCATCTATCTGGAAAAGAGAAGCAGATTCTCCAACGGAGAGTGAGTTAGCACCCAGAAAATTGAGATAACACTTACTTTTTTGATAGACAGTTTGATAGGTGTAGGCCCTCTTATACCCCGTGATTGATGGTAGCTTGATATTGTAGAGTGGGCTTGTGTTTGGGTATGGTTCTGACTTGTTTCCCAGCTCCAGCTAAGGGTCTAGTACCACTGAGTGGATCAGTTAGCCAAATCAAGAGCAATTGATTCCTCACCATGGCTGTGTACCACTATTGCACTTGTATGGGTATCACATCCGGTTAATTGTTGCTACTTAGGTTAAACAATGTGTTGCTTGGACAGATCTTGGTCACTTCCCCCAGTCGCCTATGTAGCGCCTTCTGGCACTAGACATGCTGACTGTCTGGGGACTGACTCTCTCCTGGCTTCCAGCCATGTCATTCCATTTTACGTGTCAGCTGTGTATGGAGTCTTCAGTAATAGGGTCTTACCACTGGCCTTTGGTGGGTCATCAATTACTCTGACAGAAGTCTGTCATTGTTTTGGGAAACCTTGTAGGTTTCTTTGATCAAAAGCTCATTGTGGATTGTAGGCCCAAGCTGGAAGTGGGGGTTACAGGTCAGTGTCCACTAAGAAATTGAGGAAAAAGATAACTAATATACAAGAGTTAGAGAGAAGAGAGATAGAGGGGAGAGGGGGAGAGGGAGGGAGGGAAGATGTAGGAGATTTAGGTCAGTCTTGATCCTACCCTCTCCAGTGTCTTGTGGTTCAGGTGTTTCCTGTAAGGGACTAGTGAAGGTTCAGTCATTTGGTCTGTCTTTTAGGAAGTAGAATTTTATGGTACCATTGCCGTTTGGGTCCGGATTACTTATATGAAAATTGTCCCCAAATTGGGAAATAAATGCCAATGAAGATAAAAGAAGCTTTTAGAATACCAAGCAGACAAAATATGGAAAGAATATCTCTTCACCATGTGATAATTAAACTACTAAACATGCATATCAAAGAAAATATATTGAAAGCTGTTAAAGAGGAAAAGCAAGTCACCTAGTAAGGCAAGCCCATCAGGAACACAGCAGATTACTCAACACCAACTTTAAAATCCAGAAGGGCTTGGAATGATGTATTCCATGTTATGAAAGATAACAACTGTCAAGCAAGAATACTTTAAGTTACAAAGCTATCTATCCACATTAAAGGAGAAATGAGGACATTTCACAACAAAAACAGGCTGGAGGAACTTATGACAACTAAGCCAGCTCTACAGAAAATAATTGAAAGAATCCTTCATGCTGAAGAGAAAGCAAAGCACACACATGAGGAAACATGAATAAATAAACCATACTCAAACAGCAGTTAAAAAAAGAGAGTAAAAGGAAATAGGAAGCACTATAAAGCAAGAAGAATGATGAGAATAAACACATACCTTTCAATAATAACAGAATTATCAATGGCCTCAATGTCCCTTCCAAAAGACACAGACTTGCAGACTGGATTAAAAGGCAGGATCCTTTTTTGTTTGTTTGTTTGTTTTCTGCCTCCAGGAAACTCATCTCTCAGTCAAAGATAGACACTGCCTTAGGGTGAAAGGATGGAAAACAGCATTTTAAGCAAATGGGCCTAGAAAACAAGAAGTCATTGCTATCCTAATATCTGACAGGACAGACTTCAAACAAACATTAGTGAGGAAAGATAAAGAAGGTCACTTTACACCTATTAAAGGAATACTCTAAAGGAGGACATTGCAATCCTAAACATACATATACCTAACATGAGGACTCCCAATTTCATCAAACACTATTAGAGTTAAGGTCATAGATAATGTCACACACAATTGTAGTAGGTGACTTCAATACCCTGGTCTCATCAATTGACAGGCCATTTCTACAAAAAATAATCAGAGAGATATCTGGATTAAATGATGTCATGGAACAAATGGACCTAACAGATATCTACAGAGCATTTCATCCAAATTCTGCAGAATACATATTTTTCTCAGCAGTACATGGAACATTCTATAAAATAGACCACATATTAAGACACACACCAAATCTTAACAAATACAGGAAAATTGAAATAATCCTTTGTACTCTGTCTGACAACAATGGGATTAAACTACAAATCAGGTATAAGAAAAACTAGAGGTCAAACATAAATTCATGGATACTAAAGAGTACACTCCTAAATGTTGAATGAGTCATTGAAGAAAACAAAAAGGAAATCAATAAAGTTATACAATCAAATCATGGTGAGAATACAACATATCAAAATCATTGGAACATAATGAAGGCAGTCCTAAGAAGGAAATTTATAGCTCTAAGTACCTATATTAAGAAATTAGAGAGTTCACAAGTAAACAATTTAATGCTTTATCTTAAGGCTTTGGAAAAAGAACAAGGCAAACCAAAAATCAGTGGATGGGAAGAAAATATAAAGTTTAGGGCAGAAATTAATGAATTAGAACCCCCCCCCAAAAAAAATTCCAAAGGATCAATGAAACAAAGAGTTGGTTCATTGAAAGGATAGATAAGATTGATAAACACTTGGCAAATCTAATGAGAAGAAAGAGGGAAGAGGCAAAAATTAATATAATTAGAGAGGCACCATTACAAGAGACACCAAAGAAATTCAGAAAATCATTAGGACATAATTTAAGAATATATATGCATCTAAATTTGAAAATCTGAAAGAAATGTGTGATTTCCCTTATTCATATGACCTACCAAATTTAAATCAAGATGAGACAAACCATTAATAAAGAAGCATAACAAATATGGAGATCCAAGCAATTATAAAGTCTCTCAACTAGAAAAAGTCAAGGCCTAGATAGATCACTGGTGAATTTTACCAGACCTTCATGGAAGAACTAACACCAATATTTCTCAAACTTTTCCATAAGATAGAAAAGGAAGGAATTCTACTGAACTCCTTCTATGAAGCCAGCATCACCCTGATACCAAAACCAAAGACAGAAAAAAAAAAAGATAAAAGAAAATTACAGACCAACCTTCCTCATGAACATAGATGCAAAAATTCTCAACAAAATGTTGGCAAAACAAATACAAGAATACATCAGAAGGGTTATTTACCCTGACCAAGTAGGCTTTATCCCAGAGATGTGGGGATGGTTCAACATACACAAATCCATAAATGTAAAACACTATATAAATGGACTGAAGAACAAAAATCACATGAACATCTCAATAGACACAGAAAAATCATTCAACAAAATCCAACATTCCTTCATGGTGAAGGTCCTACAGAAACTGAGAATAGAAGGAACATACCTCAATATAATAAAAGCTATTTATGACAAACCTACAGCCAACACAGCCAACACAATACTATATGGGGAAAACCTTGAAGCTTTTCCATTAAGTTCAGGAACAAAACAAGGATGTATATTGTCCCAATTTTTATTTAATACAGTACCAGAAGTCCTAGCTATAGCAATAAGGCAAGAGACACTCTTAAAATAGATACAAATTGGAAAGGAATAAATCAAATTATCATTATTTACAGATGATATAATTCTATACATAAAGTACTCTAAAGAATCTACCAGCAAACTCTTAGAGCTGATAAACACTTTTAGCAACATGGTAGGATACAAAATAGACACACAGAAATTGGTAGCTTTCCTGTATAATAACAACAAACATGTGGAGGATTACACCAGGGAATCTCTATCATTCACAATTGCCTCAAAAAATGAAATAAAAAATAAAGTACCTTGGAATAGACCTAGCCAAGGAAGTGGAGGATCTCTACAATCAGAACTTTAAAACACTCAAGTGAGAAATTTCAGAAGATACTATAAAATGTAAAGACATCCTGTGTCCTTGGATTGGAAAAAATCAATATTGTTAAAATGTCAATCTTACCAAAAGCAACATATACAATGCAATCTCAATTAAAATTCCAATGGTATTCTTCATAGAAATAGAAAAAAAAATCATATGGAAGCACAAAAAACCTTGAATAGCCAAAACAATTTTGAGAAACAAAAATAAGGCTGGTGGTATCACCATAACTGATTTTAAGCTATACAACAGCCATAGAAACAAAAACAGCAAGTGCCAGCAGAAAGACTGACATGTAGATTAATGAAACAGAATAGAGGACACAGATATTAATACAGGCAGCTGCAACCATCTGATTTTTGACAAAGAATGCCAAAAATACTTATTGAAGATAAGACAGCCTCTTTAACAAGTGGTGCAGGGAAAATTGGATATCTATATGTAGAAGGATGAAAATAGATCCTTGTCTTGAATAAGAATCAATTCCAAGTGAATCAGGGACATTAATATCAGACCTGACACTCTGAAACTGCTAGAGGAAAAGTTAAGGGAAAACCTTCAACATATTGGCATAGGCAATGACTTTCTGAATATAACCTTGATTTCTCAGGAAATAAAACCATTTATCAACTAGTGGGATCTCATGAAATTACAAAGCTTTTGTAAAGCAAATGATTCTGTGAATAGAGCAAAGAGACAACCTAAAGAATGGGAGAATATTTTTACCAGCTATATATCTGACAGATGATTAATATCCAGAATATACAAAGAACTCACAAAACAAAACAATAAGAAATCAAACAACCCAATTAAAAATTGGGCTATGGAAATAAATAGCTAGTTTTCATAGGAAGAAATACAGACAGCATATAGACATCTAAAAAAGTGTTCTACACTTTTAGCCATCAGAGAAATGCAAATTAAAAGTACTTTGAGATTCCATCTCACTCTTGTCAGAATGGATAATATCGAGAAAACAAATGACAATAAATGCTGGCAAGGATGTGGAAAAAGGTGAACACGTCTACACTATTGGTGGGAACATAGTCTGGTATAGCCTTCGTGGAAATCAATGAGGAGGTTTTTGAGACAGTTAAAAATAGATATACCATACATTCTGGCTATAGCATTCCTAGGCATATATCCAAATGACTCTTCTCACTACCTTAGAGATACTTCCACAACCATGTTTATTGCTGCTTTACTCACAATAGCTAGGAAATGGAACCAGCCTTAATGTTCCTCAATAGAGGAATGGATAATAAAGATGTGGTATATTTACACAGTGTAGTTCTCTTAAACAGACAATGAATTTATGAAATTTACAGAGAAATGGATGGATATAGGAAGGATTATACTAAGTGAGGTAACCCCAGCCTTGAAACCCAAACATCACACGTTATTTCTCATATGTGGATCCTAGCTACAAATGTTTAGTTTTGTGTGTGAGCTGGAACCAAAAATCGGTAGCAGAGGCCAGGAAGCTACCAAAAGGCTATAAGGGAAGGAGGAGAGGGAAGGAATTAGGGGTTGATATTGTATATATGTAAGTAGAAGAACAAATTGCAAGGAGTGTAATTGCATAAATAAGACCAGTGGAAGAGATTGAGTAACAGAAATGTGGAGGGAGGGTCAATCAAAATTAAAGACATTCTGAATAAAATATATGAAAGCCTACTTTTTTGGATAGTGGCACATCCAGAAGCTGTAGATTGCTGCTAGAAAATTTTTAGTGCTAAGGATGGGATACCTTACAATGAATTGATGGCCAGGGAGGTCCCTGATGCCTTCAAAACATTACAGGCTATTGCCAAGGACCTTGGCTTCCCACAAGACCCTATTATGGAAGACTTCACATGCCTGGGCAGCTAGGTCACTGAGGAATCAAGCTGGTGCTGAGCTGAAAACCTCCCTGTAAACCAGCCAACTGAAAGTTGGGCAAAGCTTCACTGCATGCAGCCCTATGGGAGACAGAAATCTTCAGTGGTGAAAAAAGGGGGACACTAGAAGTCTCAAGTTTGGTCAAACAGGCCAAATGAATGAAACAAGAGCAATAGTGGCAACTCTGCTCTGGGGGAAACCAGCTGCTCTCTAATTGGACTACAGCCCTGCCCTATGGGATGAAATATATAACTAGAACTGAAAACCTAATCAAAAGCCTATGGAAGAGGAGGCTATGAGCCTAAGGGGTATAAAGCCTGTTCTTGTCTTGCTAAATGCATATATTATGTTCACCAAACTTCCCTGTAAGCACTATTTTTAATGTTAATATTCATATATTAATACTACTCTCACTTTTGGTTAGAGAAGTTGGTGGTTAGCACTTGGATGTCCCAAAAGGGAACACAATGGGCTGAGAAGAAGTGATAGGATTCAGGATTCAGTCCAGCACTGAAACATCTCTATCACACCCTCTAAAGCTCAGGGCCCACTCCAGAGAGAAATTGGCCTTGATCTCCACTACCTCACAGTGCCCAGCCATACCTTCACAAGACACTCATAATGGAATAAAAAGACAATGACATCAAAATAAAAGAGAAACTAATGGAGGAGGTGGAGGGGATTTGATGGAGAGTGGAGTTGTGAAAGGGAAAGTGTGTGGGAGGGGAATTAAGGATTTATTGTCTAAGTATAGAAGCCATCAAGAAAAAGATTTTTTTTTGTTTGTTTTGTTTTTACAGTCTCTAGCACAGGCTGACCTGGAATTCACTATGGAGTCTCAGGATGGCCTCGAACTCACGGCAATCCTCCTACCTCTCCCTCCCGAGTGCTGGGATTAAAGGTGTGCGCCACCACACCCAGCAATAAAAAGATTTTTAAAAATAACACTTGTCCCATTTAACCTATGCTGAATTCACTCTCTTTCTAAGAATCTGTTTTTTTGTTTGTTTGTTTTTTTTGTTTTTCTTTTTCAGAAGCTACCCAGATCAGAGTAGATAAGTCACCCCTAGTATTTCAGCCAGGCCCAAGTGACGCCACAGAAGAATTTGGGAGATTGGCAAGAGTCTTACTTTCATGGTGAATCTGACAATCAGTGCCAAGATGAAGGAGAACAGCCCTGGGGATATACAACACATACCAAAACAGAGATATAGAGGCATCTCAGAGCACATCACTGAAGTAAACTTAAAACACATCCACCAAGGCTCAAAGAATTTTGTGGAAGTGGGGACAGAAAGATTCTAAGAGCCACAGGTTGGGACATTGTGCACAGAGACATTGCCTACTCGGAGAAACTGACTGCTGCTCCCACAACACTGTGGGCAACACCAGCAACCCCACTGACAAGGGCCCCAGAACGGGGTCAGGAGCAAGAGAAAGAATAGTACCAACACATGACACATGGTATAACCATACTAACTATGTAATAATAAAATGAATGAGTTAAATGGAATAAGAATACTTTTGATCCTGAAATCTAATGATTCTATGCAATGTAAATGGTGCCTGTGGAGATGGCTCAATTATTATAGGTACTGGCTTGCAAAGCCTTCCACCCAGGATTCAGTTTCTTACCCACCATGTAAAGCAGGACCCAAAATATTGTAACTGTATGATACTCCTTTTGCATTTTCAAGGGTTTCACACATGCACAAGTAAACAAATATTTTTTAACCATAAAAAGAAATGCTTTTGAGTGGAAACAACCAATATTACAGAGGACAGAGTGATGATCAATAGAGACAAGCATAGAAATAAAATCTTTCTATCATATCTATCAAGTACTTTTTCAAATATATTTATCAATATCTGTCAAATATCTTTTTATCAACTATTTCTATCATATTTGGAGATTGTAATTAAAACATAAAATAAATAAGTTCAGTCAAATAAAATATTTCTATAGATAATTTGGTGATATACTTATTCATTTCTAAAACTGTTAGGTAAGGAGAGGCTCCCAAAATGGAGTCACCAAGGAGAGTATTATTTATCCACATTCCTCAAGAAACTGCCCAGCTATTATCCTTTCCTTGCCTAACAATGCTTCTAGGTCCTGGTTTCTTACCCCTTATCTCTTAAGTTGCTTGCTCACTGTTCTGGCCTCACACCTTAGCTATTTGAAACAGTTATGTAAAGAACAAAGGAGTTCTTTTCCCTTCCTCAGGTTTCCCCAACTGAAGAAGCCTTTAAAGCACACTGGCTAAAAAAGTTCAGGTTGGCTGTGCTCCTTTCTTGTGAGCCAATCCTGGCAGCTCATGCTTTTCTAGAATAAAAGCTTTCATCTTTGCCTCAGGTAGTTTGTGTGGTCTTGGTCACTCCTAAACCTTACAAAAACTAAAAGAGCGACTTACGGCCAAGATGGTGACTGCCTAGCTGCGATGCAAATACCGGGGAAAGAAAGGCAAGAAATTAAGGGTTATCAGGTTCTTCTTGCCAGTGGGAGGGCACAGAGTGGGGAAAAACAGGGAATCGTGGATCCCCTCTTGGGTGGGTAGGCTACCCCCCCATAGAGCCCCCGCGCCCTGTGCCCCAAGCGGCTGTGCTCCAATCATGCACCTGCCACCCCGCTGCGCTGTGCTCTGATCACACACATGCCAGGACCTCCACCGTGTGAGGACCTCCATCATTGTGCTCTGATCGCACGTGGCCGGCCACACTGTGCTCGGTTCACACACCCACAGGGACCACCTCCACTGTAATTAAGTGGCTGCCAGAACCCCCTGCTGCTGTGTTTCGACTGGGTGCCTGCCAGTCAGCCTCTGCTATGCCCCAATCCCATGCCTGCAGCAGCTGCCTTTGCACTACAATTGCACATGCAGCAGGCCCAGTCCCACAGCAAGGGCCACACAAGCCCACACTGAGTCACTAGCGCCAGCTCAGATGCCATCCCCTGCACGTTGCCGCCCATCCCCCACTACCTTGGGGCAGGAGAGCATAGACTGTTTGCAGGTCCCAATGTTCCCAGCAGGTCCCAGTGTTCCCAGCCAGAGTTTGGGCAGCTTCAGGGCTTGCTATCTCAGTCTCCTTCCAAGCTCGAAGGCAGGCAGCTTTTGTGCATTACTGGGTGAGAATTCAGGGAACTTTGGCCCCCCCTGTCAGGCAGTAGATAGGCGGCTTTTGCAATAGAGAGCAAAAACCCACACTGCTTGGCAACTGCCCAAGGCTGCCTTAGATTCCCATTGAGCTAGAGCCCAGGATGGTCCACCCACCTACCTGCCCATACACTGACATGGGTAGACCACAGCACGAAAGAAATAACATGAAAAATCAAATGCAAGAAAATCCAGATAGATCACCCAGTCCAACAAGGATTACATCTAACCAAAACATAGAACAGTGTTTAGGATCAGAACATCAAGTGGAAGCTATGAGCAATGCAACCCTGACCAACCTACTGCTAGAACTTGCAGGAAAGCAACAAAGGACTGATAATTGTGTGGATGCTACCATCACTAAGCTAGAGCAATATGAGAAGACACTGGAAGGAATTCAAAGAGAGCTAAGAGAGTTGAGGGGAAGTGAAAAAAAAAAAAGGACCTTAAAAATCAGTTGGCCACACTAAATGAAAACATAAAGAAATGCAAGGATGATTTCCAAGAATTATCAAGAAAATCAGAAAATGAGGTGAAAAGGGAGCTACACAGAGCAATGGAAGTGATACATAGGAAAGTAGTAGAAAATGCAAACTTAATTGAATAAGTCCAAAACTCTAGAGGCTCTTAAGAATAGAGTCAGCGAAGTGGAGGATAGAAACTCTGATCTGAAAGACAGGATGGAAGAAACAGTTCGAGAGTTCAAAAATTTCAGTAAGTTCAAAAGTTCCTGTGAATAGAACATGAGGGAATTGTGGAATACACTTAAACGTCCTAATATCAGAATCATTAGAATACCAGAAGGAGACGAATTTCAGACCAAAGGCATGGAGAATGTATTTAAGAAAATAATTGAAGAAAACTTCCCCAATCTCTTAAAAGAAAGGCCCATAAAGATACAAGAAGCGAACAGAACTCTTAACCGACTGGACCAAAGGAGAAACTCCCGAAGACATATTATCATTAAGACTCTAAACATTGACACCAAACAGGAAATCCTAAAAGCAGCTAGGGAAAAACAGCACACCACTTTCAAAGGAAACCCATAAGAATTACTTCAGACTTCTCAATGAAAACCCTGAAATCTAGAAGTGCCTGGAATGAAACTCTCCAAACTCTAAGAGACTACGGCTTCCAACACAAACTACTCTACCTGGCAAAAGTCTCCCTTATAATAGATGGTGAAAGAAAAACTTTCCATGACAAAACTCAGCTTTATAATTATATGAACACAAAACCAAACCTACAGAAAGTATTCCAGGAAATTCTCCACAGAGAAGAAACAAATAACCAAACACAAATGCCTACAAGAAGCAGATCACAACAACCAAATCCAGGGTAGACATAAAAAATTTCAAATTCCATGAAAACATCAACACACCTCTACCACCACAACTTGGCAGGGATCAAATCAAATCTCACAGTCATCACCCTAAATATTAATGGACTTAATTCACCCATCAAGAGACACAAGCTAACAGGGTGAATCAAAAAATTAGACCCCTCAATCTGCTGCCTTCAAGAAACCCACCTTACCACTAAAGACAGAAACATCCTCGGGGTGAAAGGGTGGGAAACAATATTCCAAGCAAATGGGAATAAGAAACAAGCAGGTATAGCTATATTAATATCAGATAAAATAGACTTCAAATCAAAAATAATCAAAAAAGACAAAGAAGGCTACTTCCTACTTATCAAGGGAACAATCCATCAAGAGGATATTACAATCATAAATCTGTATGCACCAAACACAGGGGCACCACAGTTCATGAAACAAAACCTATTTGACAATAAAACAGAAATAACCACCAACACCTTCATAGCTGGGGACTTCAACACAACATTATCAGTAATAGACAGATCAACCAAACAGAAACTCAACAGGGAAGTAAGAGAGCTCAACAAAACCATAGAACCCTTAGACCTAACGGACATCTACAGAACTTTCCATCCCAAATCCACAGAGTACACATTCTTCTCAGCAGCCTTTGGAAAATTCTCTAAAATAGACCATATAGTGGCTCACAAAGACTGCCTCCACATATTTAGGAAAATTGACATAATTCCCTGCATGATATCAGATCACAATGCTATATTGCTAGAAATTATCAACAAACAACCCACCAAGAATCCCAATGGCAACTGGAAACTGAATAGCACACTCTTAAATAATAAATGGATAGTGGATGAAATAAAAACTGAAATTGCAAAATTCCTGGAATTGAATGATAATGAGAACACATCATACCAAAACTTATGGGACACAATGAAGGCAGTCCTCAGGGGAAAATTCATAGCACTCAATGCCTTCATAAAAAAGACAGAAAAATCCTAAATCAATAGCCTAACTATCCACCTAAAGGCACTGGAAAAACAAGAAAAATCCAACTCAAAGAGCTTCAGAAGGAAAGAAATAATTAAAATCAGAGCAGAAATTAATGAATTCGAAACCAAGGAAACAATTAAGGCAATTGACAAAACAAAGGGCTGGTTCTTTGAAAAAATAAACAAGATTGACAAACATCTGGCCAATTTGATCAAGCAAAAAAAGGAGACACTCCAAATTAACAAAATTCAAAATGAAAAAAGAGAGATCAGAACAGACATAAGTGAAACTGGGAGAATCATCAGGACTTATTTCTAAAACCTCTACTTCACAAAACTGAAAAATGTGGAGGAGATGGATAAATTCCTGGATGCATATCATCTACCAAAGCTAAACTCAGAGCTGATTAATCACCTCAATGAACCCACCACACTCATGGAGATTGAAAAAGTAATAAAGAAACCTCCCAAAAAAGAAAAGTCCAGGACCAGATTGATTCCCAGCCGAATTTTATCAAACCTTCATGGAAGAACTCAAACCAATCTTTCTAAAACTGTGCCACACAATTGAAGAATAGGGAAAGCTACCCAACTCCTTCTATGAAGCTAATCCCAAAACCAGGCAGAGATGCCACAAGAAAAGAAAACCACTGGCCTATTTCCCTAATGAACATAGATGCAAAGGTCATGAACAAAATACTCGCAAACCAAATGCAACAACAAATCAAAAGCATTATCCACCTTGACCAATTGGGTTTATCCCAGGAACACAAGGGTGGTTCACCATACAAAAATATGTCATTGTAATACACCACATAAACAAGCTTAAACATAAAAACCACATGATCATTTCGATGGATGCAGAAAAGGCCTTTGACAAGATACAACATCACTTCATGATCAAAACATTGGAGAGAATTTGCATGGCCGGTTCACATCTTAACATAATAAAGGCAATATACAAAGCTCCAAAGGCCCAAATAATACTTAATGGAGAGAGACTGGAGGAATTCCCATTAAGATCAGGAACAAGACAGGGATGTCCTCTCTCACCTCTGCTTTTTAATATAGTCCTGGAAGTCCTAGCTCAAGCAATAAGACAGCACAAAGGGGAAGGAGACCAACACAGAGAAAAATCAACTCCTACCAAATCAGGGAGCCAGAGCCTCAGAGGCCCCTAATACCTCAGCACTGAAGCAGACCAAAAATGAACCCAACATGGCTCAGGGAAATTTTGTGGAAGAGGGGGTGGAAAGAATGTCTGAGTCACATGTTGGGTCATGATATGCAGAGACATTTATCGTACCAATAGCTGTGGGCTAACTCCCAATGCACGACCCATTTACATCAACAAGGAGGGTCCATTGGGAGGAGGTAGATCAAGGATGAGTCTAAACAATGGTACCAACGTTCCTGTATTTGCTGAAAAGAAAACTAATAAATTAAATTTAAAAAAAAAAAAACTAAATGAAATCCATTTGTATAGTATGAACAAGTTACAAAGAGGAGATATTTATTAAATGAGTTATAACCAAAGTATAATCTTTCTATTTTTAAATGATTATTTCATAAATTGATATAAATAAAATTGATCCTGTAATACTTACATTTCAAACTGAAGCTTCTTTTCCATGAAAAAAACAAAATTCTGAACACTTTAGGAAATGTATAATAAAATTTTAACTCAGCTGAATACTGAAAAATTCCTGAGCTTATTTCTCAGTTTATATTTGTTACATAATAACACTTTAACTCCTTAAAAGAATTAAGAACTGTGCTGGCAAGATGGCTTAGCGGTTTAGCACTTGCTTGTGAAGTCTAAGGGACCCCGGCTCAAGGCTCAATTCCCCAAGATACACGTTAGCCAGATGCACAGGGTGGGGGGGGGGGAATTGTCTGGAGTTCATTTGCATCTGCTGGAAGCTCTGGCATCTCTATTGTCTCTCTTCCTCTCTCTCTCTCTCCTTCTCCCTCTCAAATAAATAAAGATAAAACAAAAAAATTTAAAAAAAGTATTTAAGAATTATTCTGAATATAAATCACCATTTATTATTTTATAATGTCCTTAATTCTATGATTTCTTTCATTACAATAAATAGTTCTTATATTCTTCATTGGTTATACATTAGTTTGTGGGTTATTTTATTTCATATTATTTATTAGTATTTTATTTCCCATTATTATAATCAGAACTGAATGGGTGAATATGTAACTTATTTGTCACAATATCTTGGCTTAAAATGAAGTTTCCAATTATATTATCTGTACCTAAAGTTAGTATATTATTCTGTATTTGGTAGTGATTCAATGTTTGTTCATGCTTTAATAAACTTATTGTAAGTTATATTAATGAAATATACATAACCTTTTTAATAAATGTGCTTTACTATATAATAAATATTAATTTAAATTCAAATATGTTATTAACTAAAATGGCTACCATTATAAAAAAATCAAAGTTTATATATATCAATACTGACATTTGCCCTTGCTGAACAGCATTTAGATATTTAATTGATATTAAGATAAATGACTTATATTATCAGAGATATTCAATTTACCTTTAGAATATTATGTTCCTGAAAAACATAAAATGGTTATTAAATTAATATAGTTTGTTTTCCCTATAGGCCTATTATGCCTATATGTTCAAATGTCTAATTGAAAGGACTTCTTGGTATCTGCTAATTCACTTTATTTAAGGATTATCATATGTGGTAGTTTGAATAAATGTGCCCAAATAGATTCATGAGTTTTATTAGAGCTTCTTAGATTTCCAGCTACCTGGCTTGAGAAGATGTCACTGAATGGAACTTAGAGTCCAGCCCCAACATGTGGTGGCAGGTTTTTAATTCCAGTCTAAAGATATGCAAATTGCCTGAGTTCTGCCTGGTATTTCTGCGTGTGCTTATGTGTAGTGTGGCTTTTTTTTACAGTTAGAACTAAGAAATTCAGACAGACTTAGTAGTGAAGATCTGCAAGCAGTTGCCCAGAAATTTATTTTTTAAAGAAATTTATTTTTAAAACAATTATTTGTGACACATACAATTTTATAATTTATTAAAAATTAAAGCAAATTTTCCTACTAATGAGATGGGTATGCTTTTCTTAACACAATCCAATCTACGATATACTTATTAATTTGATATTTACATGCTGAGGAAACGATGGTAGGACAATCTTTAAAGACCTTATTTTCCAAAATTTAAACCATTATGGAGCTGGAGAGATGGCATAGCAGTTAAGGTGCTTGCCTGCAAAGCCAAAGGACCTAGGTTCAATTTCCAAGTACCCACATAAAACCAGATGCACAAGGTGGCCCTGTGCAGTGGCTAGAAGCTTTGGTGCACCCATTCTCTCTCTGCCTTTCTCCCTCCCTCTCTTTCTCTCTGAAATGAATAAATCAAATATTTAATAAACACGCACACACATTAAGGTGGATGTGGTGATGCACATCTTTAATCCCAGAAGGCAGATGTAGGAGGATTGCCATGAGTTTAAGGCCACCCAGAGATTATATAGTGAATTCCAGGTCAGCCTGTGCAGACAATGGATGGAGATAAAGGGCCTGGGCAGACAATGGATGGAGATAAAGGGCCAGCATTAAACCCATTAGAAAAAGATTTGCAGTTTATAATTTTTAATTATTTTATTTTCTTAATTTGAGAAATATGTAGAGAGAGTTAGAGAGAAAATCTGTGTGTGGCAGGGCCTTTAGCCAATGCAAATGAATTCCAGATGCATGCACCACCTTGTGTATCTGGCTTATGAGTATTCCGGACAATTAAACCTGGGTTCTTAGGCTTCTCAGACAAGCACTTTAGCTGGTAAGGCATCTCTCCAGCCCAATTTATAACTTTTTAATAAATCTAGAAATTTCTACATCATAAATGGATTTTATGAAAACAACACAAAAAGCTACTACAGGTGGAGGATCAAGTTACCAGAGAAAATGAGGTCTGGGAACCATGGGAACAAATGTTCTCAGAATGTGCAGTTTTACAAGAATGTAGGCAAAGATGGAATAGGGAAACATAAACTGAATATGAAAAAAAAAAAAAGAAGCAATACTTACTTACTTCCCTCATTTAACTTTTATTCTTTTTTGACTGGATACATTTAATGAAGGATTAGAGAAGGAAATGAAAGGAAAAGTAAAACTTAAAGTAAATTGTGCAGAGCATTGCCAAATTCCTTGTGTTGTGACACAATACATTATCTGTCAGAGATGTGCAAGCAGTCTCCTGACTCAGTAGTTGTTTAAGAGAGTAAAGACACATTTGGTTTAATGTGTGCTCTGATTACAACAAAGCCCTTCCCTAAACACTGTGAAATGAAGATCACTTAGCATAATGTGTAGTTTGTTACCATACCTTTTATTAGTATTATGAAGCCTATCAGAACAAAATGTTTTTCTCTTGTACATACATAATAAAAACCTATATATTTGTTTTGTAATTTCAAGTAATAATCTTACTTACTAGTTTCTTACTTACTAGTTTCTTCAACGCCGACATGATATCCTTATTTCTCAGAGTGTATATAACGGGATTCAACAGTGGGATCAAAACAGTGTAAAAGAGTGACAGTAGTTTTCCAATTACATCAGATTGATTTGGTTTGGGTTGTAAGTAAGTGATACTGGCTGTTCCATAGAATAAGACCACAACTATCAGGTGAGATGAGCAGGTGGAGAAAGCTTTAGCTCTTCCCTTGGCTGAGGACAGTTTCAGAATGCTGGAGATAATTTTGCCATAGGAGACAATGATCAACAGAAAGGGAACCATGACAAACACCATTGCAACTACATAGACTGCCATCTCATTCACAAATGTGTCACCACATGCCAGCTTCAGTACTGGGGGGATGTCACAGATAAAGTGGTTGATTTTGTTAGATCCACAAAAAGGCAATGAGAAAATCTGATATGTTTGTCCAATCACCACTGGAATTACACTGCCCCAGCAGGCAGCCACTAGCTGCATGCAGACCCTGTGGCTCATGACTACAGCATAGTGCAGAGGGTTGCAGATGGCCACGTAGCGGTCATAGGACATGACACTCAGCAGAAGGCACTCTGTGCCTCCCAGCATAAGGATAAAACACATTTGTGTGGCACAGGCAAACAAGGAAATATTTCCTCTTTGGGTACAGAGGTCCACGAGCATCCTTGGGATAGTGACTGTTACGTAACAGATTTCCACAAAAGAGAAATTGCTGAGGAAAAAATACATAGGAATCTGAAGTACAGGGTAAAGTGCTGTTATTAGTATGATAATGCTGTTGGACATCAGGATGGTCAAATACATGAGCAAAAATATCCCAAACAGAATCCACTGGATATGAGGGCTGTCAGAAAAGCCCACGAGAACAAATTCAGTCAATGTAGAAATATTTCGGTTTTCTGTCCTACTTCGCTTTCCATCTGTAGACATGAAAAATTCAACAAGGTTATTTAATTTACATTTGGTATTGCCCTGTCTCTTTATTATACCAGGTTTAGATGCATAAATACATTTATATGATATCTTAAGATATCAACATATTTACCTTGCTCTGTCTCTGAGATGAGAACTGAAACTTCAGAAGTAAAAATCAAAATAAGTTAAGTCAACTTAATTCAAGAAACACAATCTACCACATTTACCTAGATCTGGAAATGTATTTTTGCCTTTTTGCCAAAATATTGAGATGTGCTCATTATGAGTTTAGGCATGTTATGGAAAAAGAATATTTCATTATTTCACCTTTGGGTTCACAATTATATGCCAATACTTTGTGTTTGGTCTTACCTCATTATGTTTATCTACATCAGTAATCATATTCTCATTTTTTCTTATTCAGAGTATTATAAGAAATTATTTAATTTTTATTACCATACAAAACTAGCCTTGATTATGTTGTAGTTCAAAGCAATATTATTTTTTGTTTCTCTACCCCTCAGTTTTCCATTCTCTTTTCCTTGTTATTTTAAGTTTTTCATTTTATACTCCAAATGAGAAGTGATTTTTCTCCTTTTTTTTTTTTTTTTTGCTTGATATTTAGAGATAGTTGCTCACTCTAGCCCATGCTGACCTGGAATTCACCATTTAGTCAACAGTGGTCTCAAACTCATAGCATGCCCCACCATTCCCAGCTTGAGAACTGACTTTTCTAAATCAACTTGGCATTGTGGAAAAGGAATACATTCATTATATTTCATTTTACCATGTATATCACCCATCTTATGATAAATACAAAATATTAAGCTTAATGTATTTTTCTATAACCTTCCCTCCTACTATCTGCTATGTAATTTATTATAACAATTAAATGACCTTATTAAGAATATAACCAGAACTTTGCAGTATTTCCCCTAGTCCCAGTTAGTTTCTACAAGAGGTCCTCCATCAACATATTAATACTTTATCAAAGGCAAATTTCTTACTCTGTTTTACTTTCATCATATTACACGTTAAAATAGAAATTTGATTAAACTCAACTATAATTTGATGGGGACTTACTTGAGCATGACTAAAGCCTATGAAGAGGCTAAAGACACAAACAATATTCCCCTGCCGAGCAGTCAGCACTGCTGGAAAATTCCTGTTACCCTTTTCTCAATGCTTATTTATAAACCTTCCAAGAATTGATGTGATTTCTCTTTTCATACCTATTACAATTTCACACCTCTGAAACAATCAGCTTGTGTGACTGACTTGCTGTACTGATGAACATGCATCCAAGTATTCTCTGTTCTTCCTATATCTGCACAGATCTGTGTTTATTTCTATTTGCATTTCTATTGTGATCTTTCATTGTTTAAAATATATCCTGTGTAATACACTATTGTAATTAGCTCAGAGGTGTATGAGTCATGTGAGTAATTAAAGATAATTTTAAAGTAGAAAATGTTGTTTGATTATTTTCCTTTTATTTTATAATTACCCTTCAGTAAATTATTCAAAAGCACTGTTATCTTACCTTGATAAATTTGCATGAAGAGACTTAGAGTGTGTGATTTTTTAACCTATTGACTTTTAGCCCTTTTCCTCAATAAGTCTATAAGTTCTATAATTATTTATTGCTTTAAACAGCTTGTTTAAATAGGGATACTCACATTCACCCTAGAGATCAAGGACTGATGTCCCAATGAACCTTCCAGCAGCCTGCTTCTGTTTAGCAAACATTCAGGTTCATTTGTCAAAACATCCTTTGTATATACACGTGCCTGTCTTCTCTTATTGTCATGAATATTCCCAACTTTCTCACCTATCTCTCTCTCTCTCCCTCCCTCTGCCCCCGACCATCTGCGTATGTGTGTATGTAAATGCATGCTACTACTTTTCACAGAAAGCTAAAGTAATTCTAGCTATTGCATTTTCAGACTATCAAATTGACATGCCTTTGCTTTTCTATGAAATTTTTCTTACTTTAAAAAGATCCACATCACCCAATCCATTAAAAAATTGAAAGTCATTTTACTCGCATACACATGACGAATTAGAGTGGTGAAAGTCCTTTTCAAAATTATAATATTATTTTATGTATAAATCAACTTTCATGGAAACACTGTCTGCAGATAAAATGCACTTTTTAGAATGTATATTGGACTATTTACTTAAACCTTCACTAAGACATCAACCTGAGTTACCATACATACTCCTTAAAAATATTTTAACCAGCTTAGGATGCATCATTTCATTCTTTTGATTTTATTTTATTGACAATTTTCATACATGTATATAATGCATTTTGATTGTAATCCTTTCCCAATATTTTCATTTGCTCCCCTGATACTACTTCCATATAATTCCTAAAAGAAATTTCTTAAACATGACTGCTGATAAGGACATCAAAAATACACTTCCTTCTCAGCACCTTTCTCAATTTTTGCCATTTTCAGGAATGTATGGAGGTATAAATCCCACCTTTTGGGGTTCTTCCTATAAATGTTAAGACATAGAATTGAATTTGTTCTTTCTGAATTTCTTTCTATTGATATTGATATTCTGTTTCTCAATCTCAATTCCCTAAATGTTCCGAAATGTGCTTCTTTTAACCACAGCCTAGCATACATTTGCACTGTGTACATGCTATCATTATGATTTTATCTCACATTTTATTCACTTTTATCTATACATGTGAATTGCTCTCAATATTAGCCACAACCTTATCCATCATATACAGATTGTATTTACTTAAATGTTTATCCTCCAGTATAATAGAATTATCTAGTTACTATCCTTACATTCAAAAGAAAATTAGACTTTTTGTTTTTCAGATTAACATGACAATATGAATGTATAAGCATTGTCATATTTATCTGAATAATAAAACCACTCAAAATTTATAATAAACTGAAACCATGCCTCAGTTATACCATACTTATCAAAATAAAGAATCAACATTCATATCTCAAGATAATTTTGCAGTAATTAATAATTTTTCAGCTTGCTCCATCTAAGAACTTGGCTTATGTCATCTACATAGCCCATACTGAACAATCACCATCTAAAGAACTTAGAATTTAAAACAACATAAAAAAATTTACCCATTTTAAGAGAAATTACCCATAATATATGATTCATTTATAATCTAAAGGCATTGTAGGAATAAATCTCTTTTTGTAGACATAAAGAAGGGTCCCAAAACCCAAGGCTACTCTTGAAAATATGTTGCTAAATAAACTCTGGTTTGTACAAAACAGTTTATATTTGTTTACTTTCCATTATGTACCAAGGCATGCTACAACTTTAGTTAGCACACACCTATCACCTCCATTTAATATTCACTGATGTATTCTGAACTGTTTTCAGAAGTTCATATTTTGCAGATTTATTTTTTTTCAAGGTAAGGTCTCACTCTAGCCCAGGCTGACCTGGAATTCACTATGGAGTCCTAGGGTGGCCTCAAACTCACGGCGATCCTCCTACCTCTGCCTCCAAGTGCTGGGATTAAAGGCATGCACCACCACGCCCAGCTTTTAAACATTTCTTTTAAATATTTTGCACACATTTTAATGCAAACTGTATTTGGATGAGATTGGGCATGTTCAAGTTGGCATGGCAAATAGACACAACATGTATTTAGGTATTAGCTAATGTTATACTTGTTTGAGAAGGAAGATAAAGATGTCATACTAGGGCTGGAGGAGAGGCTTGGTTGCAAGACCAAAAGATCCAGGTTTAGGGCTGGAGAGATGGCTTAGCAGTTAAGTGCTTGCCTGTGAAGCCTAAGGACCCCGGTTTGGGGCTCGGTTCCCCAGGTCCCACGTTAGCCAGATGCACCAGGGGGCCCACGCGTCTGGAGTTCGTTTGCAGGGGCTGGAAGCCCTGGCGCGCCCATTCTCTCTCTCTTCCTCTATCTGTCTTTCTCTCTGTCTGTCGCTCTCAAATAAATAAATAAAAAATGAACAACAACAACAACAACAACAACAACAAAATATATATATATATATATATAAGATCCAGGTTTAATTCCCCAGGACCCAGGAAAGACAGATGCACAAGGTGACACATGTGTCTGGAGTTCATTTTCAGTGGCTGAAGGCCCTGGTGTGTCCATTCTCTATCTTCCTCTTTATCTTTCTCTGTCAAATAAATAAAAGACTATTTCAAGAAAAAGGACATCATACTGATAAATCTGAAAGATTTTACTGCTAAGTTTTCATGTCAAGACTTGCATAGAGAAAGGAGCCCATGGTGGTGAGGCTAGTTTTGAACAAATAAAATTATAAAGATTCATTCTAGTTAACAGTGGATGGTCTATATAATTATAAAAATTAGGAGTTTCTAGGTGTATTTCAGAATTTCTCCCCACATTGAAAACAGCTCCTCACCTCCATTTAGTTCAGACTCTTGAAATGATTGACCTGTAGTCATTACTGGTTTCCATGTCACATAAGGTCCCCCTTCAGATTCAGAGACTAAGAGTCAAAAAGAAAACAAAAAGAATCTTCTGTTCCCTCAAATTCCATTACAGTAGTGAAAATCTTCATTTTTGGTCAAGTACTGCCAGGCTATCACTAAGAAAAGACTCTTGGAGGATACCTACAGTTGATAAAGATAAATTACTTCAGTACTTTAGCCTTGTTCCCACTTTTGACCAAGTTTGCTTGTTCTTGCCTTCTCCAAAGGAAATTTCAATATTTACAGCCTCTTTTCATATTGCCTCTGACTCAAAGTTATAAAAAGCCTGGGGTCCTAGTATCTGTTGATGGAGCAGAGAAACAAAGTCTTTTAAAATCTGCCTGTGAGTTTTTGTCTGTAACATTTTTTCAGGGTTTTAAAAATAACTATATAAACTCATATTAGCATCTTTGAGGGGCTAATCTGCTTAGTTCTTGAGTATCCTAGGAGCCAGATGCCTCCTGCTCAATTAAAGCTGACCGATTCAAAACTCTCTGAGAACATTAGCATCTTTTACAACATTAGTTTATGTTCAGATTATGTATCTAACTGTGCTATGAATGCAAAGAAAGAATAAAGCTAGCTTTTATTCTATTGAAGTATTAATATTTAAATCAAATTTCAGAAGAAACATACTATGAAAATTTGTATTTAACATTGACAGTATCTACAGGAGAGCAATTATCATAGCATATGAACATGCAATTATTTTTAAAAATATACTGGTTTATGGTCTCATTAAATTAGCATCTATATTAGTGCAGAACTTTTATAAAACATATTATAAGCTATAAATATACAATGATATTTAATATGCATTGAAATGATGGATATAAAAACTCTCATAACCATTGTCATGAGCAAGTACAGAACATTTAGTTTATATGTAAGCAGTTGTCCCTATAAATTCAGAATATAATCTCTCTCTCTCTCTCTACGCTTACTGTAAGAAAACCATTAGTCAGATATATTTAATGGTGGATCTTTTGTTCAGATATTTTAGTCTTTTTCTCAAAGTAAGGGTTGAAGATTCGTATCAATTTTTCATTTCAGTAGCACAATCATGGCCTTTGAAGAATTAATTATCATGAGGTGAATATGCCTGATTTGTTAACAATTTATATTGAGTGGTATTTTATTATTCCTAAATATTGTACATATTAGAAATAAAAATGTTTTGCATATTTGGCAAATTTTAGATTTGGAAAGTATAGTTATTTGTACTTGATAAATATTGTGAATGGAATTGTTGTGCTATATTGTAATCATATGTTTACACTTTTTGATAACAGTCAAAATGTTTTCTGAAGTGTTGATAGCATTTGTATTTACAACATCTATGATTTAAGCTTTTTTTAAAAACACTACATACCTTTGTAATCAAATGGTATTATTTATAATTTTAGTTCAGATCCAATAAGAGTGGAATGAAATATTTCATTGTGGATTATATTCATATGCTTTAATAACTTAAGATCAGCATATTTTTTGTCCAATATGTGTTTGTACATCTTTTGTACAAAATGTCCCTTAAATCCATTTGCACATTAATTAATTACTTGTCTTTTTACAGGATTACAAGAGTTCATTAGGCACCCTGAACGAATTCTCCATCAGAAAAGCAAAATAGAACATTTGTTAACAACTGTTGGTTTGGATTTTCATTTTATTTATATTTTTAAAATCAATCATATTTTAAGAAGTCTCATATGTGTGTATATGTGTGTGTGTTTGTGTGTGCATGGGAGTGTAACTTTTGTATGAAAGGGTTTATAAATGAATAAACGGTTCACAAAAGAAGAGGCATAGATGACAAAAAACCCCAAATGGTTAGTATCCCTAGCCATCAAGAAAATATAACTTAGTAACACTCAGATAATATTCTTACTCATCTTAGAATGGCTATCATCAACAAATCTGACAATTATCGTTGGCAAAGATGCAGGGAAAGAGGAACTTTCATTTTCTGTTAGTATAAGTGGAAAGTAGTATACCTACAATGGAAATCATATAGTTATATCTCAAAACAAATTAGAAATAGAACTCTAGAATGATCTAGGTATAGTAGTCCTGGGCATGATATCCCAAGAAATTCACACTCTACTCCAGAAATACTTGTGTGTCTATGTTTATTTGCTACTCCATTTACAATAGCTAAGAATTGGAATAAGCTTACATACCCATCACATAGATGAATAAATAATGAAAATGTGGTATATATAAAAATGGAATTCTATGCAGCTGTACATAAAAATGAAATTATGAATTTTTCAAGAAGATGGGTGAGCCCAGAAATAATTATATTAATGACCTGATCCAAACTCAGAAAAACCAGAACCACATGTTATCTATAATATGCAGATACTAGCTTGTAATATCTATATGCCAACATATCAGGGGCAAATGTAAGCAAAACCTATAAAGATAAAATGGTACCCCAAAAGCAAGTATAAAGGGATGAGCAGGAAAGTGGAGCAAGGGAAGGGTGAAAACACACATGTGACATGTAGAGATGGGAGGTGGTACCCTAGAGAGAAGTCATGGAGAGGAAATTTAGCAGCTGAGGAGAGATGACAATCAACCAAAGCAAATGGTATTTTAAACGGCTACAATGAATAAGGAAATCGCTGTATGCTAGTTACAAAGCAAATTAAATTAGGTCTAACCACACCACAACTATGGGAAAGGAGAGGCAAGGATCAAGGGATCACTGGGACTTTTAGGGGAGAACAATCTATAATAGATCCTCAGTGGGAGGGTGTGGGGGATCAAAACAGGGAACTGGCAGATTCCCATGCTCTGGGGTAACACGCCAGTCCTCCAGTCACCCCCAAGCAGCGTCCTAACCGGAGTCCCAGCCTCAGGCTACTCTCCCAGTAAGAGACTCAGGCCAGTAGTTCCACTTGCACCCCCAGAAGCAAGCAATTGCCAGGATCCACACACCCCATCCCGCGAGGTCACAGATTTTGCCCCCACCCACCCTTTACACATGTCTTCAGACCCCCATCGCCCCCCCCAACACTTGTCCCTCTCCACCCCGCCCCCGCCTGCCCAGATTTTGGAATCCCTCCACTCTGCCCTGCTCACTCCTCAACTTCCACACATTTCGTGAAGTCCTGCCTCTGCCCCTCGACTTCAGATCAGACCTGCTCAGGTCCACCCCAGCGTGAATTCTAAACCCCTCCTCTCTGCTTTCTCCCAAACATGACTTCTCCAGCAGGCAACTTCAGACCTGCTCTGCTCAGCGTTGCTGGGCCCCACCCCACCCCTGCCCCCTGTGAATTCAGACCCGCTATGCTCCACCCCACCCCCCCACCACCCTAGGCAAGTCTTGACCCTCCCCACTGTGCCCTGATGTTACCTGCCCTCACAATAGCCCCACTGTGCCTGCCAGCCCCTAGAATCCCACCCACCCCACCTTGCCCAGTGTCTTCCTTCCACCAGCTCTACGGGCCCCCACTCTTGCCCCTGCAATTTCAGATCCAGCTGCTCTGCCTACTCCCACCTGAATTCTGAACCCTCTGCTCTGTTCCACCCCTGAAGTCCTAGGTTTCAGACCTGCTCTGCTCTGCTATGCTCCACCCTGTACCCACCCAGTGAATTCAGACCAACTCAGCTCCACCCTCCCCTCCCCCCAGTGAGCCTTGACAGACCTCTCTCTGTCCAGACCATGCAGGACCTTCCCCATGCATGTCTTTGCCCCCCCACCTCCAACACCCCACTCCCCTCTCCCTAAAGGGCACCACCTCCCCAGCTCATCTTAACCACACACTGTGTTGGTAAGACCACAATGCAAAAGAAATAACATTTAAAAAAATCAAATGCAACTAAACTCAGTAAGAGCTCCCAGTCCTAACATGGAAGTCTTTGATCAAAGCATAGAGTAGACCATAGGATCAGAAACCCAAAATGAAGTTATGAGCAATGCAAGCCTGACCAAGCTGTTGGTAGAACATGCACAAAAGCAGCAAAGGACTGATAGTCATGTGGACACTGCCATCACTAGACTAGACCTAATAGATAAGAAAATTGAAGGGCTCCAAACACAGTTAAAGGAAACCTAGTAAAAAAGAGAACCTAAAAAAACAAACAAACAAAAAACCAGCTGGCTATGCTAACTGAAGAAATAAAGAATTGCAAGGAAGAAGTCCAAGAAGCATCAAGATCAGAAAATGATGTGACAAGGAAACTTGACAGAGTGATAGAAACCATACATAGAAGAGTCATAGAAAATGCAAACCTAATCGAGCAAGTCCAAAACTCCTTAGAGGCTCTCAAGAATAGAATCAGCTATGTGGAGGATAGAAACTCAGATCTGAAAGAAAAAATAAACAAACAAACAAACAACAACAACAACAAAAACCAGAAGAAACAGTTTGAGAGTGCAAAAGTTTCAATAAGTTCAAAAGTTTTTGTGAACAGAACATGAGGGAAACATGGGAAACCATCAAACATCCTAACATTCGGATGATGGGAATACCAGAAGGGGAAGAAATTCAGACCAAAGGCATGGAGAACTTATTCAACAAAATAATTAAAAAAAACTTTCCCACTTTCTCAAAAGAAAGGCCCATCAAGATATAAAAATCTAACAGAACTCCAAACAGATGGGACTAAAGGAGAAACTCTCCAAGACATGTTGTCATAAAGACTCTAAAGACTGACATCAAAGAGAAAGTCCTAAAAGCAGCTAGAGAAAAACAACACATCAAATGTAAAGGTAACCCCAAAAGAATCACTTCAGACTTCCCAATAGAAACCCTGAAAGCCAGAAGGGCCTGAAATGGAACACTGCATAATCTCTAAGAATCTATGGCTTCCAAGCCAAACTATTCTACAAAAGTGTCCCTTATAATAAATAGTGGGAAAAAAAAAAAAACCTTCCATGACAAAACTCAACTTTACAACTATATGAACACAAAACCAAACCTACAGAGAGTATTTCAGGAAATTCTCCACACAGAAGAATCAAATAATCAACTTTAAGTACCTACAAGAAGCAGATCACCTAACTCAGAGAAGGCACAAAAACTTCAAAGTCCATGAAAACACCAAACCACATAAACCAAAATAATATGGCAGGGAACAAATCAAACCTTGCAGTCATTACCCTAAATATCAATGGCCTTAATTCACTCATGAAGAGATACAAGCTAACAAAGTGGATCAGAAAATTAGATCCCTTAATCTGTTGTCTTGAAGAAACCCACCTCACCACTAAAGACAGACACCTCTTCAGGGTGAAAGGGTGGAAAATGGTATTCCGAGCAAATGGGAATAAGGAACAAGCAGGCATAGCCATACTAATATCAAGTAAAATAGACTTCAAATCAAAAATAATCAAGAGACAAACAAGGCCACTTCCTACTAATCAAGGGAACAATCCAGCAAGAGGATACTACAATTATCAATCTTTATGCACCAAACACATGTGTACCACAATTAATTAAAAAAAAAAAAACTACTCATCAATAAGACAGAAATAACCACCAACACCATCATAGTTGGGGACTTCAATAGGTCACTTTCAGCAATAGATAGATCATCAAAACAGGAATTCAACAAGGAAGTGAGAGAGCTCAACAAAACATAGAACATTAGGACCTAATGGAAATCTATTGAACATTCTACTCCAAATCCACAGCCTACAAATTCTTCTCAGTAGCACATGGAACTTTCTCTAAAACAGATCATGTACTGGGTCACAAAGCCTGCCTCCATATATTTAGGAAGACTGGCATAATCCCCTGCATGATATCAGATTGCAAGGCTATATTGCCAGAAATTGACAACAAAACATCTACCAAACATCCCGTTAGCTCCTGGAAACTGAAAGGACACCTTTAAACAATAAATGGGTAGTGGACAATTTGAAAAGTGAAATAGAGAAATTTCTAAAAATGAATGACAATGAGAACACATCAAACAAAACTTGTGATACAATGAAGGCAGTCCTCAGGGAAAAAAATCATAGTACTAAGTGCCTTCATAAGAAATACAGGGAAGGGCTGGAGAGATGGCTTAGTGGTTAAGCACTTGCCTATGAAGCCTAAGGACCCCCGTTCAAGGCTGGATTCTCCAGGACACACGTTAGTCAGATGCACAAGCGGGAACGCATGTCTGGAATTCATTTGCAGTGGCTGGAAGCCCTGGCACGTTCATTCTCTCTCTCTATCTCTCTTTTTCTGTCACTCTCAAATATATCAATAAAAATGAACAAAATTTTTTTAAAAAAAAGAAATACAGAGAAATCCCAAATCAATAACCTATCTATCCACCTAAAGGCACTGGAAAAGCAAGAACAATCCAACCCCAAAAGCTCCAGACAGAAAGAGATAATTAAGATTAGAGCAGAAATTAATGCATTGGAAACTAAGAAAACAATTAAGAAAATTAATGAAACAAAGTTTGTTCTTTGAAAAAGCAAACAAGATTGACAAAGCCCTGGCCAATTTGATGAATTAAAAACAAAACAAAACAAAACAAAAATAACAGGTGCTTCAAATTAACAAAATTAGAAATGAAAAAGGATAGATCACAATGGACATAAGTGAAATTGGGAGAATCAGGTCTTATTTCAACAACCTGTACTCTCCAAAATTGGAAAATATAGAGGAAATGGATAAATTCCTAGACAAATACCATCTACCAAAGGTAAACTCAGAGAAGATTAATCTCCTGAACAAACTTATCACACCCCTCAAAATTGAAAACGTCATTAAAAACCTCCCCAAAAAGAAGAGTCAAGGACCAGATGGCTTCTTAGCTGAATTCTAACAAATCTTCATGGAAATACAGCTATTTCATATTATAAAAAGGCCCTAACAAAATAGGCAAGCAAAAAGACAGCATCTTCACCAAATGGTGATGGACAAACTGGATAACCATATGCAAGAAATTGAAACTTGATCCACACATCTTGTCATGCCTAACATTCAAGTCCAAATGGATCAAAGATCTCAATATAACACCAGAAACTCAGCTACTACTGGAAGAAAAGTTAGGTGGCACATTCCATGATTTAGGTATGGGAAAAGACTTCCTGAACGAAACCCCAGTAGCACAGATCTTAAGCAATCACTCAACCAATGGGATTTTATAAAGCTGAAAAGTTTCTTCACAGACAAACATAAAATAAACAGAGCCAGTAGATTACTCACAGAATGGGAGAAAATATTTGCTGAATATCCAACTGAGAAAGGCCTAATTTCTAGAGTCTATAAAGAACTCAAAAACTTAAACAATAAAATGTCAAACAACCCACCCACAAAATGGGGCAAGGAATTGGACAGGCAGTTGACAAAGGAAGAAATACAAATGGCAAACACACACCTAAGGAAATGTTCATCACCCCTAATCGTCATGGAAATGCAAATTAAAGCTACTATGAGATTCCACCTTAGCCCAGTAAGGATAGCAAACATCAAAAATTCAAATGAAAATAAATGCTGGCAAGTATGAGGAGAAATAGGAAACCTCATCCATTGTTGGTGGGAATGTAAGATGGTACAACCACTGGAGGCACTAAAATAACTGGCTATAGAGTTATCAACAGACCCAGTTATTCCCTTACTAGGCATATACCGTAAAAGCTTCATGTCTCAGCTCGGAGAGATTTGCTCAACTACGTTTAAAGCTGCTCAATTTGTAATAGCCAAGGGATGGAATCAACCCAGATGTCCATCACTAGATGAATGGATAACTAAGATATGGTATATCTACACTATGGAATTCTACACAGCAGTAAGGAAAAAATGTCACAATGAAATTTGAAGAAAAATGGTCAAGCCTGGAACAGCTTATTCTCAAACTCACCCAATTGCCACATAGTCTCACTCGTCTACAGCTCCTAACCTGAATCTACTCAAGTTGCCAACATAACCTACCAAGCATCTTGCAGACCGGACAATAAGCAGAGTGGGGAGGGAGGGAATGGTACAGAAGCAGGGGGGACACAAAACTGGACCCAAACTGCAATGGTACCATAAAACTCTACATCTTAAAAGACAGACCAAATGACTGAACCTCCACCAGGCCCTTAGAGGGAACACCAGATCCACAAGGCCCTGGAGAGGGTACTACAAAAACTGTTCGTTATCTCCTCCTATTTCTGCTTCTCTCTCCCTCTCTCTCCCTCCCTCCCTCCCTTCTCTCTCTCTCTCTCTCTCTCTCTCTCTCTCTCTCTCTCTCTCCCTCTCTCTCTTTCATCCCTCTATCTCTTTTATATCACTTACCTGGTTCTTCCTTCTCTTCTTGGCTGCTGACCTGTAACTCCCGGTACCAGCAGGTGGTAATCATCCCCATGAGCAGTTTGATCACAGAGGCCAACAACGTTTTCCAAAAGAAGACAGATTTATGTCAGAGCACTTTAGGACCCACCATAAATAAATTGTAAGACCCCACTGCTGAAAACATCATACACTGTTGGTATGTATAATGTATAATGGAGAAACATGGCTGGAAGCTGGAGGAGAGTCAGTCCCCAGACAGTTAGAGCATGTAGTGCCAGAAGGTGCTACATGAGTGACTGGGTGGGAAAGACCAATATCTCCCTAAGCAATACACGGTTTAACTTACTTAGCAGCAAACAACCTGATGTGATGCTCATACAAGTGCAATAGTGGCACAAAGCCATGATGGGAATCCAGCTGCTCTCAATTTGGCTAACTGATCTGCTCAGTGGAACGGAACCCATAGCTGGAGCTGGGAAACAAGTCAGAACCATATCCAAAAATGAACCCTCTCTCCACTAAACTCCTCTAAAAAACAATGGTCATTACATTTGCTTGGTGCTAACTTTACTCTCCATTGGAGAATCTGCTTCTCTTTTTCAGATAAACACAGCTCCTAAGGAGAGAACCACCCCATCATACCTCAAAAGGGCTCAAGCTGAAACTAAGAAAAAATGGGGAAACATGCAAGAATGCTGTTTTCTTGGTGAAGTAGGAACTAGGATAATGGTGAAGGAGATAGATACAGAATAATCAACCCCTACCAAACCAGGTATCCAGAGACAGAGGCACCCAAGATCTCAACATGGAAGCAGACCTAATATAAACCCAACACGGTTCAGGGAAATTTGTGGCAGACGGGGTGGAAGGAATGACAGAGCCACACTCTGGGTCATGACACACAGAGGCATTTCCTCCTACCTGAAACTAAAGGATAATCCCACAATGCACGACCCATATACCCCAACAAGGAGGGTCCAGGTGGAGGGGGCAGGTCAGGGAGTTGGTAACAGTGTTACCAACTTGACTGTATTCACTCACTACAAAAATTAAAAAATGATTAAAAAATATTAAATTTAATTAAATTGAAAGGAACTATTATTTCATTCTCATTAAACAGAAATGTTCTCTTATGTTATATATATTTACCTTTACATTTTATTCCAATCATTTTGATGTTTTAAGATGATGTGTGAAAGAACTCCATGTGTATTTTTACCTATTTTGACTGCTTTTAATACTGATTAACTTTCTGACTTTCCATACACACACACACACACACACACACACACACACACACACACACGTACTTTGTCTAGAATTATTTTCATCATTTCACAATTTTCCCAGTACTTTCACCACAGTAAGATTTTAGATCATGGGCTATGCTTATTAATTTTATAGTCATAAATGTTTCTTTACTTTTTTGTTCTTTGTATATTCATGCAAAATTTAGGGAAGATATAAGGAGTTCTAGAAAATAAACATTGGATTGTTTACATTGAAATTCAAATAAATATATAAGTCAGTTTAGGCAAATATGACAGCTTAATATTAAGTATAGTAGTACATGATAATGATTTAGGAATCTATATTTTATCACCAATTTTACTTACTAATATATCAACATAAAAGTATAATTTTACCTGTTTTGTCATGCTCATAAATATCCCATATTTTTCTAAGATAGTTCATTTATATCAAACATGTCATTTGCTCATAATATGTAAATTCTGGCCATAGTAGTAATATCTAAGGGTATACCGTTGGCAAGTTCATGAACATTTTATTATTTATTTATTCATGTATGTTGGCCTGCATGTGTATGTGTAAATAGCGTAGTGTGTATCTTGTGCTTGGTGTACGCACATGCTTTGTGCCCTTGCAGTACCCCGTGCTCACATCTGCACTGGGTGGATTTATGGCGGCCTGAGGGAAGGCTGTGAGTAAAGCTTCATCTCTCTTCAGCCCACTCTCATGTAAGCCAGCTTCTTACTGATTTCAGGGCTGTTCTTGTGTCTCATTAGTTCTGGTGATTCTTGTGTTTTTCCCCCCATACTGGACTGGTGTTACAGACTTAAATGACCACGTGCATCTACTTGTGTGGGTGCCGGGGGTCAACTCCAAGGGGTCATTCAGGGCTCCTCAGGTTCTCACGTTTGCACAGCAAGTGCTGTTTCCTGCCGAGTCATCACCGTGGCCTTAGTTTTGATTTTTTATAAGTATCAAGATATTCTAGGTGGATATTGTTAAAAATCTTTATTTTTATTTCTGTGTTCCTTCATTGCACTGGCTAGGACACCCTTTATAGCATAGCAGGTGCTTTTGATTTGTTCTGACCATTTGGGTAAGCTTCAGTGATTCCATATTCAATCACAGCTGTATACTTTGAGTTATGGCATCTGCATGAAAATAATCTCTACAAGATTCTTTGTGATTAAGTTTCTTTTAAATTTTTATTTTTATTTACTTATGAGAGAGAGAGAGAGGCAAGTAAAGAGGGAGAAGGGGTGCACCAGGGCTTCCAGATGTGGCAAATGAACTTCAGATGAATGCTCCATCTTGTGAATTTGGCTTATGTGGGTCCTGAGGAATTGAACCTGGGTCTTTTGGCTTAACCCTTAACCACTAAGCTTTTTCTCCAGCCCATAATTAATTTTTAATAGTGCTTACCAACTATACATTCCTATGACAAACAAGTACTGAGCCATTCAGTAATATCGACACTTGGATGTAACATTCTAATATAACTTTAGAACATTTTAATTGTAAATTTATGGTTCCACTTAATAATCTCATGAATTTTTGACAAAAAATTCTGATTTTCAAAGTTTACATAATTTTGCTGCTACTTAATTCTAATGGGTTTGATAGTATCCACTCAAAACCCCTTCAGTACCTTAAATTTTCTTATACAATTAATTATAAAGAGCAACTTTATTGGTTTAAAAGCTTATGCAATTAAAATTCTCTTTATTGTTGGGGCTATAGTTCTATGACAGAGTACTTTTCTAGTTTGGCAAAAGTCTTAGTCTAATCTCCAGCAGTACAAAGGAACCAAGTCAAAGAAAAAAACAGTGCTACATTTTTCATAACATTTGATGCTTTTTTTTTTTTTTTTTTTTTTTGAGGTACGGTTTCACTCTAGCTCAGGTTTTCCTGGAATTGACTATGTAGTCTCAGGGTGGCCTCAAACTCACAGCGATTCTCCTACCTCTGCCTCCCAAATGCTGGGATTAAAGGTGTGCTCCACCACGTCTGGCTACATTTGGCAGTTTTTATCCTTAAATTATATCCTTTGAGAATGCTTTCAAGCACATTTGTAGAAAACATTGAAATTCTTTTAACATCTCTTTTTGGTTAGTATAGACAGTATATATATAACAGAACTGATTATGATATAGTAAATTTAAGATAACTTTATTTTTTTAAATTGTGTTGATATAGTGACATTTGCATTTCTAGATTATTACACAACTTGATATTTCCTAACCTGTAGCTTTTCTAAGGCATAATTTTGAGGGGCTGAGTAACATTATACACTATAGATATTCTGGTTACATTAATATATGAAAACTTAGGGCTTTCCCCTTCATTCCAAGTTGGTCTGACATTGTTATAAAGAGAAAAAGAAAATCCTTTAATAAGCACAATGTAACTTACACACACACAAATTTAAAATTGGGGATCAGTAAATAATATTTCTCCAAGATGAGTCTGGCTTAATGCTTTGACTCAGCTTATAAATAGAATATGAGTATTTTAATTTTATATAAAAATTCAAATTATCACATCAAATAGATGTAATGATAAAAATGGAGGCAAGTGGATAAAATATTAGTGGTGGACAGGCAAAATACTGAATTAACTCTAGATGACTCAAACATAATAATTCAATTATTTGTATTATTTTCTTAGGCACCTATTTAAAAATCACCATACATTTTTGACCTTAACTGGTAAAATATTAATTTCATATTCTTGACTGATGTCCAAAACCACAGTGCCATAGGGCTCTGTCTCTAACAGAGACTGTCAGGAGAATTGATGCTGCTCTATTTCAGCTTTTGTGGCTGCTGTCTTTGTTGATTTGTCTCTTCTTTTTGCAAGTAATGCACTCTGTGCTTCCATGTCTGTTTGCTAAACATCTACCTTTCTATCTTATGAAAATTTGATCCACAGGGACCTTATTTCAAAATCCTTATCTGGAATGATATTGTTCTATTGATTAATGTTACATCTGTATGGATGCATATGTATTTACATACATTATATACATATGTGCACATTCAACCCAGTACAAGTGTGATTAGTTTATCATAAAAATCCTAGAAACTTCTACTATGAAGCTGATTACCAAAGGAAGATATGAAGTTAAAGCAGGAGAGGTTATGCAACAACAAAGAAATATCAGACATTATAGCAGCGAGTAGGGTTTAGTGCCTTAGAATAGTGTCAACTATGAAAATGGATATACATGGTGTAGTAGTTTGAATAGATGGCCACCAATATATTCAGTGTTTTATTAGTTTGTAGTTTGAATCTACAGCCACCTGGCTGGAGGCAGTGTCACTGAGTGGATCTTAAGGTGTAGTGGTGGGTTTGAGATTCCAATCAAAAGATATGAAAAATGTGACAAGCAGGAGTTCCTGAAGTATGCTGTGATGTGTGGCTTTTGGCTTATGCTTTTCTTTCTCTCTCTGCTTGGACATGTGAAGGCAGGCTAGCTTCTTCTGCCATTATGGAAGATCCTCTGGATCTGTAAGCTTCAATAAATCCCTTCCTCCATAACTGTGCCTGGTCTAAAAGTTCATCTCAGTGAACCTGAAGCTGTCTGTTATACATGGGATAAAAGCAAAAAACAAAACAAAACAAAACAAGCAAACAAACAAACAACAAAAATCAATACCAAAATATACCATTTCTATCACCAAACTACTCCTGTAGAATGCAATGGATAAATACAAATATGCAGTCACAATAAGGTCACTATTTTTTTTTTTTGGGGGGGTGGATTCCATGTAGAGTCTCGCTCTAGCCCAGGCTGACCTGGAATTCATCATGTTGTCTCAGGCTGGCCTTGAACTCATAGTAATCCTACTACCTCTACTTCCTAAGTGCTGAGATTAAAAGCCTGCACCACCACATCTGACTTACCTAATTCTTATAAAATGAACCAAACACTGGCCATATGACACACTAAGTTATCTACCAGCAAATTGTGGGACATGTGTAAACTCTATTTAATGATGACATAGAAGATGAGTATTAATGATTCATTTGCAGACATTTACTTTCTATGTTAATTACAATGAAGAAATTAACCAAATTATAGGAAACAAATGTCCTTAAACATAATGTAGCATGTTGGAATAAAACAGATTTTTCATATATAACTATATGGCAAGTCTATAGACAATTGTTCTGGTATTTCAAGTCTGTCTCATGGTCGTAACTTGCTGAGTAGTTTTTTCAGTGCCTCCATGATATCCTTGTTTCTCAAAGTGTATATAATGGGGTTTAAAGCTGGTATCAAAATGGTGTAGAAAAGAGACAGTAGTTTTCCATTTCCTTCTGACTGACTTGGTTTGGGTTGTAAATAAGTGATACTGGCTGTTCCATAGAATAAGACCACAACTGTCAAGTGAGATGAGCAGGTGGAGAAGGCTTTGGTTCTCCCCTTGGCTGACGACAGTTTCAGAATGCTGGAGATAATTTTTCCATAGGAGATGATGATCAACAGAAAGGGAATCATGACAAACACAACAGCCACTACATAGACTGCTAACTTATTCACAAATGTGTCCCCACAAGCAAGCTTGAGTAGTGGAGGAATATCACAGAAGAAATGATTGATTCTATTAGACCCACAGAAGTGCAAAGAAAATATTTGGTAAGTTTGCCCAATTTCAACAGGGATTCCACTGATCCAGGAGGCAGTCACCAGCTGCATGCAGACCATGTGATTCATGACCACAGCATACTGCAGAGGATTGCATATGGCCACGTAGCGGTCATAGGCCATCACCGTCAGGAGAAGGCACTCTGTGCCTCCCAGCACCAGGACAAAACACATTTGTGTTGCACAGGAATACATAGAAATATTTCCTTTTAGGGTGTAGAGGTCCGTTAGCATTCTTGGGATAGTGGATGTCACATAACAGATTTCCAAAAAGGAAAAGTTGCTAAGGAAAAAGTACATAGGTGTCTGAAGTGCTGGGTCAGTTTTTGTGATGAGTATTATAATGCCATTGGATACTAGGATAGTCAAATATATGAGTAAAAATATCCCAAATAAAATCCAACGGAGATGGGGAACATCAGAAAACCCCAAGAGAATAAATTCTACCCATGTAGAGGCATTGTATCTTCCTGTCTTAGATTTATCTCCGTCTGTAGGTAGTGGAAATTTGAGATGGTTATTTCAATTGTTTTGAAATACACTGAAAATATAGGTTATTTGAATGAAAGTCATAAATATACTTATATATTTGCAATATAATACTTACATAATTCATCTTAAGCTAGTTTGTGTGGCTATTAGTATTTTCTTTTCTTTCTTTTTTTGTTGTTGTTGATTTGTTTTTGAGGCAGAGTATTACTCTTGTCCAGGCTGACCTGAAAATTACTCAGTAGTCCAAAGTGGCTTGAACATATGACAATCTATCTATCTATCTATCTATCTATCTATCTATCTATCTATCTATCTATCTATCTAGCAAGCTATATAGATAGATATAGATATATAGATATATACTTTTATTTGTTTTTTTTTTTTTTTTGAGGTAAAGTTTCACTCTAGCTCAGGCTGACCTGGAATTCAATATGTACTTGCAGGGTGGCCTCAAACTCATGGCAATCCTCATACCTCTGTCCCCCGAGTGCTGGGATTAAAGGCATGTACCACCATACCTGGTTGGTATGACAATATTCTTACCTCAATCTTCTAGGCTCAGATTAAGGGCTTGAGCCACCATGTCCAGTTCTTATTTTGTTTTTTAATATTTTTTATTTTTTTATTTGACAGAGAAAGGGGGGGGGCGGGGAGATACTGGGCACACCAGGGCTTCCAACCACTGCAAATGAAGTCCAGATGCTTGCGCCCCCTTGTGCAGCTGGCTGACATGGGTTCTGGGGAATCAAACCTGGGTCCTTTGGGTATGCAGGCAAATGCCTTAACTGCTAAACCATCCCACCAGCCCTTATTTTGTTTTTAAGAGAAGATATTTGAAACTTCAAAAATAAAACTAACATGCAGTTGAAATAAATTCAATAATAAATATATTTTATTTGACTTGGCCATATTTATACCAAAGATGCTGTGCTGTATATGTTAATATTAGAACATTTTGTTAAGAACTATTTTAAAATTTACTCTTAAGTGAGAAACTATTTTGCAGTATTTTTAAGTATTTTGGGGGGTTTATATTATCTTTTTCATATTACATCTTCTATAAATCCAACTTTTTACTCATGAAGTTTTCCTTTGATGGCTAGTCAAAAGAATTTTTAAGTCTTTCTCTTCAAGGCTCTAGTGAGAATCGATATCCTTAACTATTTTTCCTGAGAACAGAGATGACTTATTATCTCTCTAACTTATGAAACTTCCCTTCAGTTATGTCAAATATGAAAACATTAATGCCAGACTTTTGCCATTAAATTTCTATTAACAAGTCCTATCAAGCATATGAAAAAAAAATATTCAGTCAGGATGGGAATGTAGATTAGGAAAACATGAGTTCAATTGTAAGCTCATTGAAAAAAAAAAAACAGTTATATTACTAATTGACTTTTAACTTGATGAATATATTTTCCAGTCACTTTAGATAACTTTAGTTCTCTTCTTTTCACTTTTAGTTTCATTTAATTATTTTGTAAGTAAATGTAGCATGCTTTTGCTTTTTGTCTTCATGTCACTATCTTGTGCAAGCAAAACCTTTATTAAACATACCTGTGATTCATTCTGACCATCCAAGTTGTCGGAGCATATGACTGGAACCAAAGATCAAATTGTCCAACAACAGACATCACTCAAATGTCTTATTCTTCAAGATAATATTGCCTCCCTACATGAAGCCAGCAGTGCTTGACAGTGTTGATTATGCTTTCTTAATATTTTCTCTCCAACATTCTAAGACAAAAGTACTATAAATATTGTCTATAATTATAAAAACCTATAATAATTGTCTCTTTGTTGATGCCTTTGAATTAATCTACTGAAAAATAAAACTAGGTAGGCAAATATTCTCATATTTTTATATTTCTATCAGTACAATTTTTAAATATTTTGTTTATTTATTTGAGAAGAGAGAAATATGCAGAAATAGTCAGGTACAGAAAGAGAGTGAGAGAGAGAGAGAATGGGCACACCAGGGCCTCCAGCCACTCTAAACAAAATCCAGATGCACGCACACCCTTGTGCATATGGCTTAAGTAGGTCCTGGGGAGTAGAACCTGCATCTTTGGCTTTGCCTGCAAGCACCTTAACCTCTAAGCCATCTCTCCAGCTCTCTATTAGTACTATTTTAAGATTATCTTAATAAATGATTTTACTCTTAATTTTTCTATTATTTGATTAATACATTTTATTTAAAAGTAAAAAAAAATAATAGTGAGTGTTATTGAGTTAAGTAATTAACTCAATAATGACTTTAGAATTTCTGCTTTTCTATGTCAATGACTTTTTTTTTATTTTTAAACTCAGAAATATCTTCAGTAAATAGTATGCACACACACACACACACACACACACACACACATATATATGCCTTATTGGTAAAATAATGTAACAACACATATGTAACTTACCCTGATAAGTTTTCATGAAAATGTTGATGAGACTCTATGTGGTTCTCAGCCTCTATATTTTGAAGCCTCTGTCAGGAAGTCACTGTAATAACAGTATTTTTGCTTTAACATGCACTTCTTTTATACTAGGATCAGCCATTCTCACCCTAGAGACCATCTTCACTTATGCATCAATTTAAATTCCAGCCAGCATCTTCAGGTGGTAATTACCCTGATTGTTTTTCAGATGCATTGTATTATTTCTAATTGTTGCATGTAAGGGTCATATATAAATGTGGTTTTGACTCCCTTCATTATTTGGCCAGCCCACATACAATCACATTATCAAGATCTTTGGAAAAATGACCTTCACATTTTTTTCTACATGCATTGTTTCTTCAATATTTAGGTAGTGAAATTTCTTTTAAGAATCTGAGCATTTCATTCCCAACTTCTTTTGTTTTTCAAAGTAGAGTTTCATTCTAACCTAGGCTGGGTTGACCTGGAATTCAATATGCAATTTCACAGTGGCCTTGAACTAATGTTGGTTCTTACATGCTCAACCATGCTTGGCACCAAATTATCTTTTATGGAAATATAAAACATATAATATCTACTGACATTATTCTTCTCAACAACCTTCCATATTTTAGACATGTCCAGGTATATGTAGCAATAAGAACCACAGCATGAGATGAACACTATATGACATTTACAATTGTATCTGCAATTCCTGTGTGCATTTTCATAGATTTTTGTGAGTATATTTCTAGTAACACATTTTGAGTGCGTTCTGATATCTGCTTCCATTTCCACAGCATGCCTGTCATGTTTATCTCCTGGACCCATTGCTACCACAAATTTGTCTCTTATTCTAATATTTAAAAGTAAAATGTGGGCTTCCAGGTAAGATGGCATCCACATAACAGCATAGCACAACATTGGGTCTTCTAGTAAAGGCAAGACATTAAGGATTCATTGGGTCTTCTAGGGAGCACAATCTCTAATAGACTTTCAGTGGGAGGACACAGAGGGGCAAAAAGGGAGTCAGCCGTTTCCCACACTCATGGGTAGCACACCAGTTTCCCAATTCCCCCAAGCAGCTGTTCTAGCCATAATCCCAGGAGCAGGTGCTTTCTGCACTACCTGCAGGCCAGAAGACCAGGCCAGCATAGCTCCACCTACACCACAGCATGCAGACAGCCATCCCACTCTGCCCTCCACGCATTACCTCTGCCCCACTGTCCCTGTCCAGACCAGAGTCCTACTCTCCCCACCCCATGAGACCACTGCCCCACTTCCCTCGCACCATGTAAACTCTGTCTCACAAAAGACATACTTGCCAGTGTGCCCCATCCCCTTGTGAACCCAGGAAATCCAGAATAACTCCACCCACACCTCAAGGCTCCCAAACACCATCCCACAGGCCACCACCTCACATTCAGTTGTCCACATCAGGCCACCTGACCACACACTTCCATACCTAGAATCACAGAACAACAAGTCTCAGCATCAACTCCTTAGACCCCCACCAGAGACTTACGAGTTCCTTCTCTGAGCAGGCAGGCCCAATTCCCACCAGAAAAATAGTGGAAGCAAATATAAAAGGGAGTAACCACTGGACACACTTCAAGAGTAGACTATAGCTTCCTCCTGAATTAAATAAGGCTCATGCACTGTGATGGGCAGACCACAATGCAAAAGGAATAACATGAAAAAAAAAAAATCAAATGCAAGTAAATCCAATAAGATTACCCAGTCATACAACAGATGTCTCTAATCAAAACATAGAAGAGACATTAGGATCCGAACTCCAAAATGAAGTTATAAGCTATGCAACCCTGATCAAGCAAATGGCAGAATTTGCAGAAGCACCAAATGGCTGATAATTGTATGAATGCTGTCAACAAGTAGGCTAGACTTAATAGATAAGACCGTGGAAAGGGTCCAAAGACAGATAAATGATTTGAAGGAGGGGGAAAAAAGTGGACCTCAATAACTAGCTGACTAAGCTCAATGAAGACACAAAGAAATGCAAGGATGAATTCTAAGAAGCATCATGAAAATCAGAAAATGATGTGAAACAGGAACTTGACAGAGGAATGGAAACTATACACAGAAAAATAGTAGAAAATGCAAACAAAATTGAACAAGCACAAAACTCTATACAAGCTCTCAAGAATAGAGCCAGCTATGTGGAGGATAGAAATTCAGATCTGGAAGAAAAAACAGAAGAAACAATTTGAGAGTCCAAAATGAACAGAACATGAGAACAAAGTAACCCCATTAGGATTATTTCAGACTTCTTAATGGAAACCCAAAAAAGCCAGAAGGGCCTGGAATGTCTAAGAAGCTATGATTTCCAACCCAAATGACTCTACCCAGCGAAAGCATCTCTCATATTGATGGTGAACGAACTTTCTACCATAAATCATCTTTACAACTATATGAACCCAAAACCAAACCTGCAGAGAGCACTTCTGGACATTTTCCACACAGAAGAATGAAATAATCAACATCAAATGCCTACAAGAAACAGATCATAATAACCAAACTCAGAGAAGGCACACACACACAAAAAAATTCCATGAAAACACCAAACCACATATAATAACACAATATGGCAGAAATCAAATCAAACCTCACAGTCATTACCCTAAATATTAATGGCCTTAATTCACCCAGCCAGAAACACAAGCCAATAGGATAGATCAGTAAATTGGTTCCCTCAATCTGTTGTCTTCAAGAAAGCCACCTCACCACTAAAGACATAAACATCCTAAGGGATATCAACAGAACATTCCATCTCAAATACACAGACTACACATTCTTCTCAGCAGCCCATGGAACATTCTCTAAAATAGATCATATACTGGGTCAAAAAACCTGCCTCCATATGTTTAGAAAGATTGACATAATTTCCTGCATGGTATCAGATTACAATGCTATATTACTAGAAATTAACAACAAAAGACTCACCAAAAATCCCAATAGCTCCTGGAAACTGAACAGTACACATTTAAACAACAAGTGGGTAGTGGACAAAATAAAAAAAATGAAATTTAAAAATTTCTAGACATGAATAATGATGAGAACACATCATACCAAAACTTAAGGGATGCAATGAAGGTGGCCCTCAAGGGAAAATTCATAGCACTAAATGCCTTTATAACAAAGACAGAGATTTTCCAAATCAATAACCTAACCATCCACCTAAAAGCACTGGAAAAGCAAGAATAATCCAACCCAAGAAGCTCCAGATGGAAGGAAATAATTAAGATCAGAGCAGAAATTAATGAATTCAAAACTAAGAAAACATTTAAGAAAACTGACAAAGCAAAGAGGCCTAATTTCTAGCATCTACAAAGAACTGAAAATCTGGGCAGTAAAAAGTCACAACCCACTCACAAAATGGTGCAAAGAGCTGGACAGGCAGTTCACAGAGGAAGAAATGCAAATGGAAAAAACACAATTAAGAAAATATTCATCATCCCAAATCATAAGGGAAATGCAAATTAAAACAACTATGAGATTCCACCTTACCCCAGTAAGGATAGCAAACATCAAAAAATCAAATAAAAATAAATGGTGGCAAGGATATGGAGAAATAAGAACACTTATCCACTGTTGGTGGGAATGTAAGATGGTACAACCACTTTGGAAAGCAATATGAAGACTCCTAAAAATGCTGACTATAGAGTTTCCAACAGACGCAAATATTCCCTTACTGGGCAGGTACCCTAAAACCTTTAAGCCTCATTCCAGTGAGATTTGCTCAACCCTGTTTATAGCAGCTCAATTTGTAATAGCTAAGAGCTGTAATCAACCCAGATGTTCATCACTAGACGAATGGATAACTAAGATGTGGAATATCTATATGACGGAATTCTACATAGCAATAAGAAAAAAGGACACAATGAAATTTGAAGAAAAATGGTTGAAACTGAAACATATGGTCAGCGAACTTACCCGATCACAGAAAGATAATTACCACATAGTCTCACTCATCTACAGCACCTAACCTTAATCTACCCAATATCCCGAAATACCCAGCAAGCATCTCAAAGACTAGCCAATAGGGTATTGGAGAGGGAGGAGAGGGGAAGAGAGAAGGTGGGGGACACAAATCTGGACCCAAATGTCAATGGTACCATGAAATTCTACATAAAAGGCAGCCCAAGTGGCTGAACCTTCACCAGGCCCTTAGAGGGAACACCTGTGTCACCAGGCACTGGAGAGGGTATGATGATGACTGACCTTAATCTTCTACAGCTTCTCTCTCTCTCTCTCCCTCTTCTCTCTAACTCTTTTATATTACTTATCTTTTTATTCCTTCTCTTCATGGGCACTGACCTTTAAATCCAGTACCAGTAGGTAGCTATCATCCACAATGAGCTTTTGATGAGAGAGACCTACAAGGTTTCCTAAAAGAATGACATATTTCTGTCTGAGTACTTGATGACCCACCAAAGGTTTGCAGTAAGACCCTACTGCTGAAGCCACCATATGCTTGTCTTCATGAAATCATGAAATCAAACAGCATTTTTAAAAAGTGGACTATGGAACTAAATAGAGAATTTTCAAAGGAAGAAATACTGATGTCCTATAAATATCTAGAAACATGTCCTACAGCCTTAGCTGTCAGGAAAATGCTAATTAAAACTACTTTGATATTCCATCTCATTCCTGTCCAAATGACTGTCATCAAGAAATCAAATGACAATAAATGCTATTGAGGATGTGGAAAAACAGGAACACATGTACATTTTTGGTGGTAATGTAAACTGGTACAGCTATTGTGATAATCAGTGTGGAGGTTCCTTAGATAGCTAAAAATAGATTTAACATTTGACCCAACTATACCACTCCTTTTCACATATGCCAAAGACTTTTCTCACTACCTTAAAGATACTTGCTCATCCATATTTTTGCTTCTGTATTCATAATAACCAGCCTAGATGTCCCTCAACTGATGAATAGATAATGAAAAAGTGGTGCACTTATACAGTGGAATCCACTTTCTAATTGGACTGTTGGACCACTCCATGGGAGAGAATACATGCTTGATACTGAAAACCTAGTCAAAAGTCTATAGTGGGGAGGTCATGAGCCCTAGAGGAGTAACATCTGCTGTTGTTTGGCTAAATGTATATACTGTGCTCACCAAACTGCCCTGCAAGCACTTTTATTAATGTCAATACCCATATATTCTCACTTTTGGTTAGAGAAGCTTTTATACCATGGCAGTGGCCACTGGGATGACTCAAAAGACACAATAGTGCTGAGACAAAGTGACAGTGGAATGCTCAGCACTGAGACATCTCTATCACACCTTCTAAGGCTTAAGGTCCATTGCAGAAGAGGTTTGCAGAAGGAATCTAATAACCAAAGGAAGGGTATGGCACCTTAAAATGCACTCTTCCAGACATAAAATAGCTTGGATATCCATGACCCTACAGTGCCTGGCACTACCTACACAAGACCGTTATAATAGGAGGAAAAGATGATGACATTAAAATAAAAGAGATCGGCTGGAGAGATGGCTTAGCAGTTAAGCGCTTGCCTGTGAAGCCTAAGGACCCCAGTTTGAGGCTCGGTTCCCCAGGTCCCACGTTAGCCAGATGCACAAGGGGGCGCACGTGTCTGGAGTTTGTTTGCAGAGGCTGGAAGTCCTGGCGCACCCATTCTCTCTCTCTCCCTATATCTGTCTTTCTCTCTGTCTGTCGCTCTCAAATAAACAAATAAATAAAATTAAAAAAAAAAAAAACTAAAAGCGATACTACTTGAAAAGGGTAAAGATGGATTTCTTAAGGTAAAAGTGGGAAAAGGGAGGGAATTATCATGGTTTATTGTCTAGAATTATGGAAGTTGTCAATAACAATATTTTGTTTAAAAAAGGTAGATAGTTTGTGAGGGATGACATGAAAGGTTGTCATTCTATGATCCATGTACACCTGCATACACATATGAACCCATTCAACATGCACACACACAGAGAGACATTTGGATGGTTTTAACTTGCATTATGCATTATGCATCATGCCTGAGACTGTCCATGGGGGATAGGTGAAGAACAGCATGGTTTGACAATGAAATGTCTCTAGTAGGCTCATGTATTAGTTGTTTGTCTTCAGCAAATGGCACTATTTCAAAAGGTCTTGGAAACTTTAGGAAGTGAAGCTTATCTTGGGAAGGCAGTCATTGCAGGGCTGTCACAAAGGACTATGTATTGTCCTGCTCTCCTCAACCTCCTACCACATTGTGTGTTGCTCTGATCAGATTCCTGGGTGCCATGTGTTGATCATATTTTCTACCACTCACCCCCTGCCATTTTATTCAGTCTCCTCATGGGCCCCAAACCAGTATAGATAAGGGAGTTTGGAGTAAAATATGTACAATTTTGAGCTGAGATATAATGTGTGTTTCCTTCATGCTTGTTTTGCAGGACTGTTTGTTATTGTGATGAAAAATTAATTGCTGGTCATGACAGCACTCTGGATTCAGAGGTAGGAGGATCATCGTGAGTTTGAGGGCCCTCTGAGACTACATGGTAAATTCCAGGTCAGCCTGGGCTAGTATGACCCTACCTTGAAAAACAAAACAAAAACAATAACTAATATAATTGTCATGTTTTTATGTAATGATTTTATTTAGAGTCATGTTTTTATGATATGCCACAGGCTTATCTCTGTCACAGTATATAGTCACAGCTGTCTTCAAACTTGTGGACCTCCTATCTCAACCATCCACTGAGTGTAACTCCAAGTTTATGCAACTACATTTTATATATTTTATTTATTTATTTATTTTTTGGTTTTTCGAGGTAGGGTCTCCCTCTTGTCCAGGCTGACCTGAAATTAACTCTGTCATCTCAGGGTGGCCTTGAACTCATGGCAATCCTCCTACCTCTGCCTCCCGAGTGCTGGGATTAAAGGTGTGTGCCACCATGCCCGGCTATTTAATTTATTTTTAATGTCTTATGCTGTGGTTTGAATTCAAACAATTTACTAATTATCACTACTACTATTATTATTATTATTATTAATTATTTTTTGGGAATCATGAATTCCCTTTTCAATGTCCCCAGCACAGCTGCCCTTCCATCTCCATTCTATATGTTCTTTGGTCCACCAACCCTTTCTCAGTAAGTTTGGTTTTGTGCTTTTGCACTTTTGTGTTCTTTTAGTTTCCTAGCCTATACCCATAATCATATCCCCTAATTACTAACATGGAAATACTAAAAGTGTTGGCTTGTAAAGCCTGATTGCTTGACTTTGATTCCTCAGTATTCATGTAAATCCAGGTTCATGGGGTGGTACACATATCTGGAGCTTGTAAGCAGTGGCAAGATGTCCTGGCATGCCCTTATTCTTATCTCTCATTCTCCCTTTCTCTCTCTTCTTGCAAATAATAAATAAAAATATATTCAAAACTAGAGGAAATCTCACCTTTCACCGTAAGACTTCCATGTGCTCAGATTCCTTACACAATTCATTGGATTTCCCATGACTGTTTCCTTATGTCATGGTCAAAAGGAATCCAGATTGGACAGTGTTAACTATCTTGCCTACATCTTTTAAGATTTCACTGAGGCTTAGATTTTCCTTTGTGAGTAGAAGCTTTTGTATACCAGGTGAATCATTTCAAATAGTGATAGTAGTAAGAGTAATAATATTACACATTTCTTTTTGACTAGGTTAATTCTGTAAAGTTGATCCATATTTTAAGAAAGGATGTACACACCTAGAGGAATGGAAAGAATGAAGGGATCTCATCCCAATTAACAACACTACCCCTTGGTTGATGACATACTATGTTATCCTGCAGCTGAAGTTGTCCCTAACATTCAGTGTTAACTCTTCAGAGGAAAGACCAGTTGTAAAATGAGGATCAGGGTAGAGAGATGGCTAGTGGGCTGAGAGGGGCTGGTGTCAATCTGCAGAACCCACCAAAAAACCCAGCCATGGTCAGGTGTGGCTGTTAATCCCACTCTGAAAGGGGACACAGTAAGGCAAATCACTGGTGCTCTCCTTTTAGATAGACTGACTGAAGAAACGGCAGCTTCTTATTCAGTAGAATGCTCTATCTCAAAGAAGCAATGTGAAAGAAAGGTAGAGGAAGACACTTTTTTTTTTCTTTTAACCATCGCCACTGCATGCTTACACAGAGAGCGCGAGCATCTGCACACACACACACACACGTATATACTGTATACAACACACACACATATTCACCAAAAATAAGTAAAATAAAATGAGATGTTTGAAATTGGTTTAATATGGACTCTGGTTACATAGAGGCCCTTGGCTCAATTCCTATAACAGAGGTAACGAGGCACAATACTATTTTGACTGTAGAATACAGAAATATATACCACCATTCTACTTTGTAGTAGCTATATGAAAAACCTATGAATAAATTAGTCCTATAATTTCAGGTGTTAACTCATGTTAATAGCTTACTTTGTATTACCCTCAATGCTACAATAATTTCCTTGTTCCTCAAAGTGTATACAACAGGGTTCAACAATAGAATCAAAATAGTGTAGAGACAGAATTGTCCCAGTTCACTTGACTGATTTGGGTTGGGTTGCACATAAATGATAATGGTTGTTCCATAGAATAGTAACACAGCTATCAGGTAAGATGAGCAGGTAGGGAAGGCTTTAGACCTTCCTCTAGCAGAAAAGAGTTTCAGAACATTGAAGACAATTTTGCCATAGGAGACAATGACTAACAGAAAAGGAATCATAAGGGATACCACTGAAGCCACATAGACTGATAACTTATTCACAAATGTCACCACATGCCAGTACAGGGAGTACAGGGGGAATGTCACAGAAGTAGTGATTAATTCTAGTAGGCACACAAAAAGACAATGAAAAAAACTGGTAGGTCTGTCCAGTCATAAAATGTACTGCACTGCCCCAGCAGGCAGCCACAAGCTGTGTGCCCACTTGGGGGTTCATGACTGCAGCAGGGTGCAGAGGTTGCAGATGGCCACATAACAGCCATCACTGGCAGGAGAAGGCATTCCATGCCTCTTAGCATAAGAATAAAACACATTTGTGTGGCACAGGCAAACAAAGAAATATTTCCTCTTTGGGTACAAAGGTCCATGAGCATCCTTGGGCTCGTGATTGTTATATAACAGATTTCCACAAAAGAAAAATTGCTGAGGAAAAAAATACATGGAAGTCTGAAGTGTTGGGTCAAGTCTTGTTATTAATATTATAATGCTATTGGATATCACACTGGTCAAATGCATGAGAAAAATATTCCAAGCAAAACCCACTGGAGATGGGGAAAATCGGAAAACCCCAAGAGAACAAATTTCCCATCTATGACTTGTTTGACTTTCAGTTTTAATGTTTTCTCCATCTGCAGATATGATAAGCTCAGTACAATTAATTCATTTTTTTAAATATTTTATTGTTTACTGAGCAAAGTGGATGAAAATTTTGATATCATGTCTTGAGTAACCATTTACCTCCATTTTAATTTGTTTCTACATGAGATTTATAATATTAAAAATGAACATATATACTTAAAATGAATGGAAAGAAATAACAAAAATACACTGGAATCACTACAATTTTGCCAAGATTATCCAGAAATGTACATTGCTAATAAGTACTAAGAAGTGCATATTGTAGAGACATGATATCTTCTTATTTCTTCTTTCTGTGAGAAAAAGCAGAATATTGTGTGTGTGTATGGCAGGGGAGGGGAGTAACAGAGAAAATTCACTCACTAAGGAGCTTGATTCCTCAGAATGGGGACCTTAGTTCAACCCCCAGAATCCACACAGGAAAGTCAGGCATGGTGGTCCAGCTGCAACTTGGACTGCATCTTACTGCATTACTCTGGCTTTGTAATTAGTCAAACAATCTGGATGTTATTTGTTGTTGTTTTCAAGGTAGGGCTTCAATGTAGCCCTGGCAGACCTGGAATTCACTATGTAGTCTCAGATTGGCCTTGAACTCAGAGTGATCCTCCCACCTCTGCCTCCTGAGTGCTAGGATTAAAGGCATGCAGCACGAGGCCAGGCTGAATGGTATTTTTCAAAGGTAAAATAAGCATTAAAATCTCTCTTACTTCTTCATTGTAATATTGTCCAATATGAAGAAATCATCATTACTTGACAATTCTTATGAAAATTTCTTGATATTTGTTCTCCCATCTCAAAAACTGAATATTTGCACATTCTACCTTGTCAATTCCAGTAAACCTATGCACATTATTGACAAATAAGTCATGGTGTGAGTTCGTATACAGATAAATAAATGTAATCAGATAAATATACTCTTGTATTTCCATAGTTCTCTTTGTGCTTATTTTAAATATTACCTGGAAATTATTTTAGCAATAATACCATTACTGCTATTTGACTGAAATCTAATTTTATTTAATATAAATACTAGACATCCATATGTTGTAGTTAACTCACTTTCAGATAAGCATCACAGAATTGCATGCTTTTTTTTTTTTTCCAACTCAGTATTGACTTTCAACATTAGAGCTATTTTTTTGCATATTAAATTAATTTGATTTATTACAACCATATACTTAGGAGCAAAAGTTTAGGTACAGTTGTTCTTATAACACATTACTGGCCATATCTGTAAAGTTACACTTGTTTTACATAAGGATTTTGTCTTTCCAAAGTTATTTTGGTTTTATGAGCATGTATGTACTCGCAAACATTAGAGGTACTCTTAAGTGAAAAAAAATCTAACAGTACATGCAGAGCTTACCTTCATAGACTGGAATGGAATAGTCTATGAAAGTGACAGTGATGTTTTAAGTCTTGGTGTTTTGTATACTCTTGTTTGTCTCAAGCAGAGACTATAATACAATAATTATGGTTCAAATACCCACTGCTCTTAAATAAGGACAGTCTCTCTCTCTCTCTTACACACACACTCTTGGGGATATTTTCTCTTGCATATCAACTTAATTTCAAAAGATGTCTATTTCTAATGAGTTTCAGGTGAGAAACAATCAATTTGTGTTCTGTCATTTTCACATTCTCTGGCTATTCCTGTCTTATTTTACTTACCACAGGACTTTATAATTTACATTAGTGTTTACATCTATGCATTGATATATTTTATATCTAAATGTGTATAGAAACATATACACACATACATCTGTATATATTTCGGAGATTTCCACAAAACATAGTGACCCAAGTTCAATTAAACAGTCCCCTAATAAGGCCAAATGCACAAGTGGTATATGTAGCAGCTAGAGGCCTTCTCAAACCCATTCTCTATGTCTGTCCCTCTTCTGTCTGTCTGTCTGTCTGTCTGTCTGTCTGTCTCTCTCTCTCTCTGTCTCTCTCTACTTTCAAATAAATAAATAAATAACATTTAAAAAATAGCAGTGTGGTTGTTAGTCTTGCATGTGTATGAGTACACAATGTCTGAATACACACTTTTATATGTGTATGAGCAAACGTGGATGTGGGGGTGCACTTGCATGTGTGTATGTGAGTGTGCAGCAGGTGGTTTTGAGTGTCATCCTTGATCAATTTTCTTCCTATTTTTTAAAACATATTTTATTTATTTATTTATTTTGAGAGAGAGGAAGAGGCAGATAGAAAGAGAGAGGTTCTGCATACAAGGGAGAAAATGTGGTTTTGAGTTTTCTGAATTTGGATCACCCTACCTCACACAATTCTTTCCAAATCCATCCATGTTCTTGCAAGTTTAATAACTGTCTTTTTCTTTACAGCTGCTTAAAATTCTATTGTGTATATGTGCCACATTTTCATTATCCAGTCATCCAGTCATGGATAAATACTCTAGTTCCATTTCCTAGTTATTGTTACTGGAGCAGCAGAAAACACAGATGTGCAAGTACCTCTCTAGCACAGCATGTAGTCTTTAGGGTATATGCTCAGGAGTGATACTGCTGGGTCATATAGACTTAGGTGGATTTATCTGGGTCATTTGACAGTTCTAATATCTGAGAAACCTCTTTAATAATTTTCGCAGTGACTGAACTAGTTTGCACTCCCATCAGAAATGAATAAGGGTTTCTTTAGCCCCATAGCCTCAGCAGCATTTGTAGTCAGTGTTCTTGTTGATGAGGATGCTGACTGGGATACGATGGTATTTCAAAGTGATTTTAACTTGAATTTCCATGATAACTAGGGTTAGTAAACACTTTTTAAAAATACTTATTGACAATTTTTGTTTATTCTTTTGCGAATTTTCTGGTGACTTCATTAGTATATTTAGTGATTGACTGTATTAATTTTTTGATGTTCAATGTTGGGGAAATTTTTATAAATTATGGATATTTCCTAATTATCTGAAGCACAGCTGATGATACTGTGTGGGTTTATTTCTATATGCTCCATTTCCTCATTCTGCTCCATTGGGCTATATGTCTGATTAAGTGCCAGCACCATGCTGATCTTTACACTATTGCTCTATAGTATATTTTGAGATCAGATGCTGTGACACATCCTGCTGTTTTCTTTCTTATTAATATTTATTTGTCTATTTGTAGTCGTTTATGCTGTTTTTTTTTTCTAATTCAGTGAGAAATATTGTATTTCTGATGGGGCTTGCCTTGAATCTGTAAATTTCTTTGGCCATAGCCATTTTCACAATATTTTCCCTTCCAATCAGGAGCATGGATGGACTTTCCCTAGTCTAGTACAGTCTAGTATATCCTTTTTTGTTCAAGCTGACACATTTTATTTAACTTGCAAACATTTAAATCAACAGTACAATAGTAAAAACAAACAAACAAACAAACAAAACACTCTTTTAGGATTCTATTAGGGAATATGCATGCAGTTTAATCTCTTTATTAACCTTAACTAGAGTTCAATGAAGTTTTTCTAATATACAATAGTTTTACTCATTCTTAAATTGTTAACAAATAATGGTTAATATATTTTAAAATTCTCCGAAGACTTAAAGCTTATCATTTATCCAAAGAATTGAGAAAATACAATATACCAATAAATGACTATTACATTAAAAAAGGTCACATGTCTAACCTCTTAGCAGAGCCTAATTTATTCATCAAGGCTTCAGAGTCTTGGTAATTTAAAGTGTCTAGTGCCTGAAGCAAACCAAGATTTACATTCATAATTTACAAAGGTAACTATAAGGAATATGCGTACTGCAATTCTAGGTACAGGTACTTTAGAATTAAAACTCCATAATGTTCACATTTACAAAAGCCCATAGTACTTAGGCTTACAGAGGTAACTATAATAAACATTTTCAGGTTTTTTATGTAATACTTGGATGATAAAGGCAGTCATGTAATTCTTCTGTTCTTAAAATTAGTGTAATTAAAAGTTTATTACAACGTGTTGGGAGCCCTCCCCAATGATGAGCGTGATGGGGTTAGTTGCCACTGTGGAAAAATACCAAATACCTTCATCCTTGCCCCAGGTCAATGATTGGGTAAGGCGTCCCGGGACTTTCCGCCCCGGCAGCTGTTCTGGGAAAAACCACCAGATGTTCCCTTATGATAGGGCCTCACAACGCCTTCTTGCACTTTTACTTCTCTCCCTTCTTTCGCTCTATAAAAACCCTCTTGTTCCTCAATAAAGAGAGACCTTCACAACCATTTGCTTGGTCTCGTTCTCTTTCTCGCTCATCTCCATACAGGCCATAACCCTCCTCGCTCTACGTGTGGTCTAAGTCCTGCAGGTCGGGGCAACATCGGGAGGCAGAGGTAGGAGGATTGCCATGAGTTTGAGGCCACCATGCGACTACATAGTGGATTCCAGGCCAGCCTGAGCTAGAGTGAGTCCTTACTTTGAAAAAATAAAAGTTTATTACAGAATATGTTAAACTTTGTTAAAAGTCAAAGTTTATTTAAAAAATGAGTTTATCATTCCTGGTGTCATTACTGGTCACTCTAGATAACATTAAACACATCACAGTACATAGTTAAAACATTTGTTTTTAATTAATGCAGAATACTTTATGCCAAGGCTGCCCCAGTGTGCTCTCTGCACCCAAGTTGACCAGAGAGTTCCCTCTGTAAGTTTGAGTCAAGATCTCAGTCATCCTGATAATTCCAAGTTGGATTCTAAACACTGTAAGAAAAAGAATTTTCAGGAAAAAGTGCTATATCCAACAGTCTACATATGGCAGAAGTAAGGTCAATGTTTCGGGAAGTTCTTCCAAAACAAGGGCAGTTATCTGTGGAAGATGTAACCACAATGGTGACGTGTAAACCCAAAATTTTACCCTTAAAATATTTGACTCTGGAAAAACTGGAGAAAATGCAGCAAACAGCACAAGACACAGTTTGCCAACAGAAAATGGCAGAAAAAGAAAATGGCAAATAACCCACTGACACCTTAGGAAACACCTACCTTACCTGTTAAAAACTAGAAAATGTTCTGTATGCAAAAAGATTTGGTAATAAAATGGATATTCATATAATAACTTTAAAACAAACAAGATACAAAGTTTATGAATTTAGACAATGGCTTGTAGTGAAAGAACTTTGAATCAAATTTTATAGTATTCTTTTTAGAAAATGATCTTAACCATTATAAAACCTTCATGACTCCTAGTACTGTTTTCTGTAGCCATAAGAAACCAAATACTCTTTTAAACATTGTATCTTTACATGTGCACAAAAACCTAATTTGAAAATACATTCCAGACTTGGCATAAAGTATTCTGCATTAATTAAAAATACATGTTTTAACTAGCTATGTACCTTTTTGGTTTCTTTTATCAGTATAGGTACATTCAGTTTTGTCAAATTGCATTGCAAAATCAATTGAGATGAACATGTGATTTCTGTACTTTAAATGTTTATATGGCACTTTTAATTTACCTTGCATTTTTGTTTCTCCAAGTTTTAATGATAATTTTTCTAGCTATTCCACTCTCAGTTAGGACACTTAGTTTCAGATCTTGGAGTATATAATTGCACTGGTTTCTTGATTTTTTTCTGTTTTTTATGGTTGCTTATGAAACATTTGAGGTTATCCTGGCATTTCTGCCTGTAGCATTTGCCTTCTCATTGCTGGAGCAACATCCTGGGCTGAGTGCCCCATCAGCCATGAACAGTACTGTTGGAGAGAGTGCATTTGCACGTAGCTAAGTGTGTGTTGGTTCCTGTGTTGTGTAGTCAGTCGGCACTGGCACTTTGGCTGGGCCGTGGAACTGCCCTTCTATACCTCTGCATAAACAATTTCAGTCAGCAGCAGTTAAATGGAATAGCCATCATTAACTTAGAGAGAATTTAAAGGGTGTAGACCATCTTAAAGCCCAAGATTAATGGGCGCATGACCATGGAAAGCAGAACCATTATCTGGCTATGATTCTGACTTGTTTCCCTGTTCCAGAGACAGCTTCCTTTCCACTGAGCGGATCTGTTAGCCAATCCAATAACAGTTGGTAGTTACCATGGCTATGTGCCACTATTGCACTTGTGTGAGCATTACATCAGGATGTTTGCTTCTGAGTCACTTAGACTTTGAGTTGCTTGGACAGATGTTGGCAACTTTCCATCTGTAGCTAATGTAGTGCCTTCCAGCACTAGATGGGCTAACTGTCTGGGGATTGGCTCTCTTCTGGATTCCAACAAAGTATCTCCATCGGCCCTGCCAACAGCATATGGTGTCTTCAGCAGTAGGATCTTACTATTGACCTCTGTTGGGTAATCAAGTGCTCTAAAAGAAGTCTATCTTGTATTTTGGGGAGATATAGTAGATCACACTGATCAACAGCTTATTGTGGATGCAAACCACACCCTGGTACCCAGAGTTACAGGCCAGCACCAAGGGAAAAGAAAAAAGAAGAAAGATAATCAAATTGAAGGTTAGGCTTCATATCACCCTCTCCAGGGCCCTGGATTCAAGTGTTCCCTCCCCCTGAGGTCCTTGAGGGTTCCAGCTTTTAGTCTAATTTTTAGGATATGGGATTCTGACATACCAGATCAATTTGGGTTCAGCTTTTTGTCCCCACCCTTCCCTTTCCCCTGAGTCCTACCTGCCCTATTGTCCAGGCCTCAAGATGCCATTCAGATATGTCAGCACCTTGGGCTTATACACATTAGGAACCAGATGAGTGAGACAATGTGATAATTGTCTTTCTGTGATTGTGTGAGTTTGACTGTTTCTTTTTAAAAAAATTATTGTGTCATTTTTTTTTTCTTACTGCTGAGTAGAATTCCATCACGTAGATATAGTACATCTTGCTTATCCATTCATCTAATGATAGGCACCTGGGTTGTTTCCAGTTCTTAGTTATTATGAATTGAACAGCTGTGAATATGGAACTCAGATGTAGAGCTTTTAGGGTAAATGCTTGGTAAAGGAATACCAAGGTCTCTTGCTAACTCTATATTCATCTTTTGCAGGAGTCTCCATATTGACTTCCATAGTGGTTACGCCAGCTTACAGTCCCACAAACAGTGCACAACTGTTCCTATCTCTCCACATCTTCACCAACATTTATTTTCATTTGATTTTTTTAATGTTTTCTATCCTTACTGGGGTAAGGTGGAATCTCATAATTGTTTTAATTTTCATTTTCCTAATGGTTAGGGATATTGACTTGGGTGAACAGGGATGTTGGTACCCAGTGGCTAGTCAGTATACCAGAGCAAAAGGCCTGACTCCACAGCTCACTCAGGGAGCAGGCCTCCCCAAGGAAGGAATAATGAGACCTACCAGGGCCAGGGAACTGGAAAGAGCTGGCATAAGCTAGGTGACAGGGATCTGGCCTACTCAATCCATATCATTATGCCTGCCCACACACTGTCTGCCCAGGGAATCCAGACCAGGGCTCTGGGAGGAGCCAGGAACCAGGAGTATGGCCTACTCACTACACATTGCTGTGCCTGCCTGTCCACACACAGTTGGTGCAGAGAACCCAGACCAGGGTGCTGGGAGGAGCTGGGAGACAGGGTTCTAGCCTACTCAATCCACATTGCTGCACTGGCAGGCATTCCATCTGAGCAGGGAACCCAGAGGAGAGCACTGGGCTGACTGTTCATTTTATTAGCTCATTTATTGACTGGTTTGCTTAGATTTAGTTGTTGTTTAGTTATTTATATATTTTGTACCACCTGTTAGATGTAGTGTTAGCAAAACTCATATATTTTATAGGATCTCACTTCTCTAAATCATTATATGCTACGATTAAGTAATAAGTAGTTATCATGCTAAATAGAACTGTTTTATTACACTTGCATAATATTTTCATAATATTTTTTTTCCAAATTTAAATATCAGCATGAGTAGTGTACTCAACAAGTTTAATAACATGCAATCTAATTTTATACTAGAGATATGGTCAAAAATGAAGTACTTGTTAGAGTATATTTGGAGAGTCTTAAAAATGTTTAATTTCCTCTAACATTTGTTCATGTGAAGGCAGTTGAAACATAATTATTGAATATATCTATATTATCATCAGATGTTATTTCATGGTTCCCTTGTAAAACAATTTCTGAAATTTTGCTTGTATTTGGGGATTATATTTTGATATTTCTAAGAAACTAGACAATTCATATGTAAAACGATAATTACTTTTGATTGTTTATTTCATTCTGACTTCTATTTTCTGAAAGTGTTATTTTTAATATGCAACCACTCATCTCTTTTCCATTTATATAACTTTATCACTTTATTAATATTTTTTGAATATACATGATTCATAATACACAGAAAATATCCCATTTAAAAGTCAGAGTTTTCATAAAAGATACCCTCTCCTTTTTCATGAAGTTGCTTAAGAAAAAATCTTGATTATATATTCAAAAGGAAAAATCAGATCACAAAGCTCTTGTTTGCCCAAAATAACTAGATTATAAGACCCTAATGTCCAGGATACCATATGCTTTGCATGCAGATGATGAGAAATCAGGCTAGAGCAAAGTTGGAAGCCTCCTCTCTGTTGGCTGGCTGTCATGGTACTAGAAAATTCTTTTTCTAAAATTATTTTTGTTCATTTTTATTTATTTATTTGAGAGCGACAGACAGAGAGAAAGAGGCAGAAATTGAGAGAGAGAGAGAGAAAGAGAGAGAGAGAGAGAGAGAATGAGAATGAGTGCACCAGGGCCTCCAGCCATTGCAGACAAACTCCAGAAGTGTGTGCCCCCTTGTGCATCTGCCTAATGTGGGTCCTGGGGAATTGAGCCTCAAACTGGGGTCCTTAGGCTTCACAGTCAAGTGCTCAACAGCTAAACCATCTCTCCAGAGCAGTACTAGAAAATTCTACGCATCCAGCTGTGGGAGAAAATTTGTCAGTGGTCTGAAGCATCAGGGCATTCTCCAGGCTACATGGTAGGCTGTCCAGGAGAAAAAACAAAACAAAACAAAACAAAACAAAACAAAACAAAACAAAACAAAACAAAACAAAACAAAACAAAACAAAACAAAACAAAATGCTCCAACAGGTATTTTGGCTGCATGGCTGTTACTGATTGGATATGACATCTGCTTCATGGGTGAGAATTCATGTCTGGTGCTAATCCTAATGAAAAGCCTGTAGTTGGAGAAGACAAAAGCCCTCTGAAGAAAACTCCAAACAACTTTATCCTGTCTTTCTGACTGTCATCCAATTTAAGAAATGGATTTGATTATCTCTTCGGTTTCTTAAAGTTTTTATTTCTCTAACTAGTGCCAATTTAGAGACTGAGCGATCACTACAATGTTGTAGAGGACATTTGAGATAAAAATAGTCATGAGTATTTTATATTTGTGGGAGAAATTTCAGCACAAATGAATAGTTTTTATAAGATAATTCAGTTGTCTTGACAATTAAAGTATAATATCTAGGTCAGTACCTTATAGTTTATAGAATCATTTATATTAATATAAAAATAACTACATCTGTCTCTCTCCCTCCCTCTTTCTTTGTGTCAAATAAATAAAAGCAATTTTAAAAAAGACTGGAGAGATAGCTTAATGGTTAAAGTGCTTAGCTACAAAGCTAAATAATCTCAGTTCAATTCACCAGGTCCCACATAAGCCATATGCACAAGATAGCACATGCATGTGGAGTTCATTTTCAGTTACTAGAGGTCCTGGAATGCTAATTCGCTAATTCTCTCCCTCCCTCTCTCTTTCTCTCTCTCCCTCTTTCACTCTCTCAAATAAATAAAATATTTTAAAAAATAAGTGAATCTGAATTATGGTTAAATGAACATTTGATAAAATGTTCCATAAGTTAGCACTGAGATCCATGATTACAGTATATCACTGTGAAATGGAGCTAGAGAGATTGTTCAGTGGTTAAGGTATTTTCCTGAAAAGCCTAAGGACCCAGGTAAAATTCTCCAGGTCCCACATAAGCCAGATGCACAAGGCGGTGCATGTGCCTCAAATTAATTTGCAGTGGCTAGAGCCCCTGGTATGCCCATTCTCTTTCTTTCTTTATTTCTCTCTCTCTTTGTTTCAAATAAAAATAAATGAAATTATTTTTAAAAACTACAAAATCGGTTTTATTTATAAATCAAGATGTCCCTTCTTTGAACTTATGCAGAATGTTAATTGAGTAGATGGCTGAGAAAGAATAAGTGGGGCTTGATGTACATTGATCTGTATGTAGTTCATGTAGAAGCCCACTGGAGAGCAGATCTTTGAAACAATGCAGCCATTATCTGGCATATCCTATAAAAACATTGATGAGGAACTCCTTTTCCAAGTAAAATGTGACTGGGTACACATCCCCCAGCAAACACTGAATTAAACAGAGATTTGGAAGTCATATATGAAAGATGATCCCAAAGAGATTTCCAAAAGAAATACAACAGATTTCCTCTGATGGTCAAATGAAGACATCTGTGTCCCATGTGATGTTTATCAAATGGTGACCTCATCAGAAAAGGTCTGTAATGTCACAAAGTATTGTGTAACTCATTCTGTGGGACCACTAAGATTCTTTCTCTAACTACTCATCAATTTCATTATCCAGTGGGTTTGTGAACCAAGTGATATGGTGAAATAGGTCATGCTGGGACCAATAACAAAAGCTTTCAACTTCTAACCATCATTTTCAAAGGGATTGTAACCACTAATGAATAACCAATCTGTCAGTGGCAGAGTTTAAAGCTGAGTTCTTCGAATGGCATGGTTCCCTCAGGTGGTCATCCAAGAATCTGTTGGACTTAACTATAAAGTATGAATTAGCACTTTATAGTTGGTAGAATAAACATACTTCTACTCAAAGTTTCTCTTGACACTCTTTTTTTTAAGTTTAAAAGACAACCCTTTGGGAATAGATAGATTTAAAATTTATGCTTTTTTTTTTCATTCTACATGAAAGAGCTATAGATTTTATCCTCAATCTACCTGGGAGATTTTCTGAAATTATTTAATTATATTTTCTTCAATTCATAATCCTCCTATTACCAATCATTTGTGTAGGTCTTTATTCTGATAACTGTCCTATCTGAGATATAAGTCCTTCATATTTTGCTATCATGCTAGTTAGTGTAAACCATCTTACAATTGTTATTGGAGTAATTTACACATATTCTTGATTTTTTTATGGCAAAAACTAGTGCCATATTTTCTTATCTAATTTGGTTTTGAGTTCTTCAAACAAATGTAGTAAGAACTCACTTAGTAATAAACAACAGCCTTTAAGATTGGGTAAAATTTCCATAAGACATTTTATATCAAAACTCTTCAATAGGGCTGGAGAGATGGCTTAGCGGTTAAGCACTTGCCTGTGAAGCCTAAGGACCCCAGCTCAAGGCCCGGCTTCCCAGGTCCCACGTTAAAACGCCAGATGCACAAGGGGGCACATGCATCTGGAGTTTGTTTGCAGTGGCTGGAAGCCCTAGCGTGCCCATTCTCTCTCTCTCCCTCTATGTGTCTTTCTCTCTGTGTCTGTAGCTCTCAAATAAATAAATAAAAAATGAACAAAAAATAAAAAAAACTCTTCAATATTAGGGTTGGAATGTTTGGTAAGTGGTTAAGATACTTGCTTAAGGACCCACATTTCACTTCTCAGTACCCACATAAACATTGATGCATAAGGTGGCATGTGTACCTGGAGCTCAATTTCAGGCCTATATGTCCCGGAATGCCCATTCTCCCTCTGTGGCTGTCTCTGTTCTCTTTCTCTCTCTGCTTTCAAATAAATAAATATATATTTTTTAATCTTCAAGGTTAGTCACCATTTCTCACAAGTTTATTTCCTTTATGAACAATAACTTTATTACATTGTATGAAATATTAACAATGTTAACTATCAAAATGCTATTGAAATAGCACTGAAAACATTGGTGTTATCTTTATGCACAATGAATATGGACATATTGTTCTCTTTGACATACAGCATAAAAACATTGCTCACCTTAATGAACTATATGTTTTCAGTGAAATAAACAAGAATTATTTATTATGTTTAGACACATTGAAATTGATAAACAAATCACACATATATACATATTAAGCATTAGTATTATATATCTATGATGTATTGAAATACATACATGTATTAAAATTATGGTTATTGTGCTATATTTTGTATTATCCCACAATATTTTAAAATAAGCAACAGCTTGTCAATGTTTCCTGAAAAAATCACTTGTGAAAATTTCCATAAATCTTTCTTCCCCTTAGTTATTGTTGTATGCTTATTTTTATATAAGCACTCTAGGTAATCTTTTGTTTTACCACATGAAGTTATACATTTATGTACTTATATAAACAATGCCTAGTATATGTAACCATCACTTATAAAACTGCATGTAGCTTAGTGGTAGAGCATTTAACAATCCTGTGTGGAGGCCTTTGTGATTCTCAACACCAAGACCAACACCAAAACAAGCCAGCAATAAACCTGGATTGTTGATGCAATAATTTGATATCTTTGTTAGAGAAAACTGTATATATGCATAAGTGTATGACTTTATTTTTCTATTTCATTTGGTGTTTATTGCAGGAGATCATTTTAGGTTTTATTCATTTAAGTTTTGTGGTTTGTTTGAGGTAGTCCAGACTGACCTGGAATTCACTATGTATTCTCAGGGTGGCCTTGAACTCATGGTGATCCTTCTACCTGTGCCTCCTGAGTGCTGGGATTAAAGGCATGGGCCACCATGTTTTTCCAGATTGTCTTTTTTCAGAGGAGTTGTTAGCCAGATATGGTGCTACACACCTTTCATCCTAGCACTCAGGTGGGTGACATGGAAGATCATAAGGCCAGACTGGGCTACAGAGTAAGTTCTATACAAGTCTGGGCTACAGTGAGACCCTGCTTTAAAAATAACAAAAACAAAACAAAAAAGTAAAAGTAGTTGTTACTAATTTCTCCACACGGTTTTAAAAATAGTTGTCATTAATTTATGAAAATAAAGGATAGTACTTGTAGTAGAACAGATTATGAACAATAATTGAGTCGATGATTTAGCCCTCTTAATTGTTGAGATGAATGTTGCAAAAAGTCTTATGGACACTCAAATGGAAAGACTTGCTTCATAATAATACATAAAACTCTTACATTGCTTTAAGCATAATTGCCTGTCAAAATTACATATAAACTTTTATTTTGAGGAGGTTGGCAGATGACTAAGTGACTAAAGGCATTTGCTTGCCAAGCCTAATGGCCAGGGTTCATTTTTCCAGTACTCACATAAAGCCATACGTACAAAATGGCACATGCATCTGGTGTTCATTGCAGCAGCAAGAGGATCTAGCGCATCAATACTCAGCTCTATCTTTTCTATTTCTTCCATAAATAAAATATTTTAAGAGCTTATTTTTGAAATAATTACCATTAGTGAAACAAATATGACAGAGTTAAAACAATTACCTCTAGAAATGTAACAATACACACATACAAATGAATATTTGAAGATGTAGGTCATATTATAATCAAGTAAGTTATTTACATAAAAATTTTCTTAATGCCATGATGACATCTTTGTTCCTTAAACTGTATACCATGGGGTTAAATAGGGGAGTCACTATAGTATAGAAGAGGGAAAGTACTTTGTCTGTTCCTGATGAGTAACTATTACTGGGTCTTAAATATGTAATAATAGCTGATCCAAAAAATAACCCCACAACTGCAAGATGAGATGAACAGGTTGAGAAGGCTTTGGCTTGACTTGCAGTGGATGGTAATTTCAAGATTGTGGAGATGATTTTACCATAGGAGATAAGTATTAACAGAAAGGGAACAAGGACAAGCAACACAGCAGCTATGTAGACCATCATCTCATTTACAAAGATATCCCCACAGGCCAGGCTGAGTAGCGGGGGGATGTCACAGAAGAAGTGGTTGATTTGGTTGGAACTGCAAAATGGAAGAGAGAAAATCTGTAATGTCTGTCCTACCTGGAAAGGAATTCCACTGAGCCAGGAGCCAATCAAGAGCTGGGTACACAACTTATGGTTCATAATGAGAGGATAATGCAGAGGGTTACAGATGGCCACGTAGCGGTCATAGGCCATTACAGCCAGCAGGAAGCATTCGATGGCCCCCAGGATAAGAATACAGCACATTTGTGTAGCACAGGCAATGAAGGAGATGGTCCTCCTCTGAGTCACAAGGTCAATGAGCATTCTGGGAAGGGTAACTGATACATAACAGATTTCCAGCAAGGAAAAATTGCCAAGGAAAAAATACATGGGTGTCTGGAGAGCAGGATCTATTTTCGTTATTAGTAATATGGTGCCATTCCCAAAGAGAATCATAGTATAAATGAGAAAGAACAATCCAAACAGAACCCACCGGAGATGGGGAACATCAGAAAATCCCAAAAGAATAAATTCCATCAATGCAGTGAAATTTTCTTCTGGTGGTTTCAGTAGGTCATTCATCTATGGAGAAACAGTTAACACTGGTGCTTTACTGTTCCATTAGGGTAAGGATCCCTGCTCCTCAAGCTTCATCATCCAGACTGATTTCCATGATCCCTGCAGCTAATATCTGTTTATCTGTCTGTCTATAGCTATCTGTTTCTTTATTCAGTTAGTAGATTAGTTTGTTAGTTTTTGAGATGAGGTTTCCCCGTGGAGCCAAAGCTGGGCTTGAACTCACAACAAGTTTTCTTCCTCAGCTTGCTGAATATTGGTATAACTGACGTACACTACCACATTTGTTTAATATGAACTTTTAAAATCTCATTTCCTGCAATGAATAGTAGTTATATACACAATTGATTTCACAATTAAAAAAAAACATGATTAATACATCATTTACCAACTACCATATATGTGATTCTATGGCAATGCTTACATTTGTGGTGGTCTCTCTTGCAAAGACACATTTAAGTTGTGTCCTAAATATTTGGAAGGAACAATGACATGAAAAGTAGTAGAAAAAAAAACAGAGGACTTAGTTTTTTATTCATAGGCTACTGAACTAGATCATAGTAATTTTTAGAGGAAATCAGTGTCTAGTATTAGATGATCATGTCAGGAAGATAGTATGAGGTGAAATTATATTACTGAGTATAATAATCAACGAGAAGGAATTCAAATGTTATTTTAATTATAAGGAATACTGATGGTTTTGTAGTGGAAGTGAGAGATTGTGGATTTTGATCACTTTTTTAAAATATTTATTTATTTAAGAGAGAGAGTGTGTGTGTATGGATGAGCATGACAGGGCCTCCAGCTGATGCAAATGAACATGTACCACCTTGTGTACCTGGTTTATATAGGTCCTGGGGAATGGAACCTGGGTCCTTTGGCTTTGTAGGCAAGTACCTTAACTGCTAAGCCATCTCTCCAGCCCAGATTTTCACTTTTAATGGATGTTACTTATAAATTTAATTTTTACCTATTTTATTGCAGATTATTATTTGAAATTTCCTTAGAAATCCCCTCAGCATGCCTCTTAATTAGCTCAGGACCAACCAGTCTATGCATGAGTGAGTACCAGCACAGGTACAAAGTTCTGAGGAAGAAGACATACCATCGATTGGTCCAGATTCAATACTTATTTCTTGAAAATCTTACTTCTTTTCTGTGATATGCTTACACATCATAGCAGCACTAGATTATGGGATTTTTTTTTCTCACAAAAATTTTAAATTTTGGGGCTGGAGAGATGGCCTAGAGGTTAAGAATTTGCCTGTGAAGCTTTAGGACCCAGGTAAGAGGCTCAATTCCCCAGGACCCATGTAAGCCAGATGAACAAGATGGTGCATTCATCTGGCATACATTTGCAGTGGCTGGAGGCTCTGGAGTGCCTCTTCTTTCTCTCTCTCTCCTCTTCTTTCTCTCTCTGTTGCTCTCACACAAATAAATAAATAAAAATTAAAAAAATATGTTTTTAAATTGAAGCATAATGATGTTTTAAACAATAAATTACCATGTTATGCACCACATGCTATTCAAATAAGTTAAAATATATCTATTAAAATAGCGTTTTATGCTTGGTGTGCTGGTGCACTCATTTAATCCCAGCACTCAGGAGGCAGAGGTAGGAGGATCACTGTGAGTTCAAGGCCATCCTGAGACTACACAGTTAATTCTAGGTCAGTCTGGACCAGAATGAGAACTTATCTTGAAAAATCAAAATAATAGTGTCTTTAGCAGTAGGGTCTTACCACTAACCTTTGGTAGGTCATCAAGTACTCTGACAGCAATCTGTCTTTCTTTTAGGAAAGCTTGTAGGTCTCTCTGATCAAAAGCTAATTGTGGATAATAGCCATATTCTAGTACTGGGAGTTACAGATCCGTGCCCACTAAGGAAAGGAAAAAAGAAAAAAAAAGAAAAGAAAACTGATATAAAAGAGTTAGAGAAAAGAGAGAGACGCAGAGAGTGAGAGAGATAGAGAGAGAGAGAGCAGCTGTAGAAGATTAAGGTCAAAATAATAATAATAATAATCAAGTTTTTTTACTTGATGGTTAAAATTTTCAAAAACCCATTCTTGGAGCTTTTTGAGAAATACAGTACAGTATATGCTTATTTCAACTGTTCATTTCCCCATCTTGATTAATTTGAACATAACTTCCTTTATTGTATAATTCATAAGTAAGTACTGGTGATTTAAAAGAATGATATATTATTATTTTTCATAAACTTTTTTGAGGTAAAATGTTAGGTTAGAAATATTGGATTATCATGTGGCTTGAATATTTTTGTCCATACTAAAAAGTTGAAATAGCCATTACATTTATAAATGTCCCTATAAAATCTAGTTAATTTTTTTATTTTTAAAATATAGCCTTTATTTTATAATTTTTGTTACTAGTTCATGAAAAATGGAAAAGTACTCACTGAAGGGCTTTCCTTCTTCATATTTGTTGGGAGAAGAGAGTGATAAATGAGTGCAGTCATTAATTTTATGAATTTCCCACATGCTCAAATGTGGAATTTTCCAGAATGCTTCATGTTTTTTTTTTCTTTCTATTTTTCACGTTTGAATTCTGTGGTCTTAATAACAAGATGACAAATCATTCCATTGTGTTAAAATGTTTTCACATATTTAATACAATTTTTATCTTATTCATACTAAGTAACCTGATAAGTAAAGACTGTGGTTGCTTTAGTTATTCACATATGATTTGACCCTACAAAATGGCTATAAGCTTTATCTGATGTTGATTGCTTGATTCAAAAATGAAATAAATAGTTAATATTTAAAGGGAATGATCACTTTTAAGATGTAGAAAATAATGATTAATAGAGAATTGAACATATTATTTTCCTATATTGTAAGTGACAATACTTAGTATAAATAATTTCAGTAATGCAAATATAGTTATTGAGCTCAATAAATTATAATTTAACATTGCAAGCCCCAAATTTATGACAATCTTATTAATATCTAAATTTAAGTATATTCTATTTGTGTATGTTTTGCTCAAAGGAACAAATTATAAACAAGAGAAATTTATTCAACATGCACCACTCAGATTATATTACTCCAATTGTTGGGAAAAAACATATTCAGGGCTGGAGAGATGATGGCTTAGCGGTTAAGCGCTTGCCTGTGAAGCCTAAGGACCCCGGTTGGAGGCTTGGTTCCCCAGGTCCCACGTTAGCCAGATGCACAAGGGGGTGCATGCGTCTGGAGTTCGTTTGCAGAGGCTGGAAGCCCTGGCCCGCCCATTCTCTCTCTCTCCCTCTATCTGTCTTTCTCTCTGTGTCTGTCGCTGTCAAATAAATAAATAAATAAATTTAAAAATAAATAAATAAATAAATAAATAAATAAATAAAGGTGTGTGCCACCACTCCTGGAAAAGACTAAGTTTTTTTTTTAAAAAAAAAACATATTCAATAAAATTAACAAAACAGAATTGATTCATTCTGTCATCTTTATTGTACACCAATTGAAATCAATTTATATGCCTTTTTTTCTGTTTCAATGTTATAATTGTGTTGTCATTTCTATAAACTATCTAATATTATTAATCTAATAATTACAGAACTAATTATTTCGTCTAAACATTTGATGTCAAATGTGGCATATGCAATGCATATATTTATTATAAATTATCTGTAAATACAAAAAATAGTAGTTATTATATTTTTTTATATTTTTTGAGGTATGGGCTTGCTCTGACCTAGACTGACCTGGAATTCAATATGTAGTCTCAGGCTGGCCGTGAATTCACAGTGATGCTCCTACCTCTGCCTCCCAAGTGCTGGGATTAAAGGCCTGAGCCACCATGCTGGCTCATTTTTATTCTTTTACAAAATCTTTAATATTTTGGTGACTAGATTTTAGATTAATAGTTCTTTAGTTAATTTATAATCATAAACCTATGTTATGGATTGCTTAAATCTTCTATTAAAATGCATTACTATGAAAACTATTTGGTATGATATCTTCCTTCAAAAAACATTTCTATGAAATTATCTGTACTCAAAAAGGGGGTTGGTTACTGTATTTTTATGTATTATAAAAGTACACAGTATCTGTCCTTATTTTAAGAATCTTATTGTAAATTATACCTAATGATATAAGAAATATGTATTTTAAAAATAATATGATTTACAAAATCTTAAATATTAATTTGAATTCAAATATGTACTAAAATTGATAAAAGTATAAAACACATTTACCATTTTTCTCTAAGTTAGTGTTCATTTTTTTCTCACTGGACATTGCTGAAATATTTAGCTATCAAAATTACTTTGTTAAGCTATTTATATTAATGTATTATACTTAATATTAATCTATCTTGTTCCTTAAAAACACCAATACTCTAGTAAATAAAATACTTTGCCCCAGAGACCCCTTAAGTCCACACATTAACATTTCTAATTATAAATGTTTTGGTGTCTGAAGACTCATGTTATTTAACTTTTCCCAGATAAAGTTCTCTACTCTGATGCAATGTTTTCTCTTCTGTCTCCCATAGGATTAGATTGTGCAGAATGATTTATTTCTTAGACATGAATAGTAAGTTAGTGAGCATTACTATTTGAATTGACATATGGACAATTATTTTCAGATTTGGCAAAACTTACAATTATTGCCTTATCTATATTTAGGACATTATGAGGCCTCTATTTCTACTAGACTGGTTAATTAATCCTGTCAGTTTTTTTTTTTTTTTTAACATTCTGTCAACTATCATAGGTTCTTTGACTTATATCCATTAGTGGCTTACATTAAAATTATAAACTTCACTGTCATTTAAACCAAGAGCTCACTGATTTGGCTGGACTAGCAAAGCCAGCATGCACTGGGATCCCATGCCTTTTTCCCCTGAGTGTTGGGATAACAGGCAGGCCACCTCACCAGCTGGATACTTACAAGGGTGCTGGGATCTGAACTCCAGGCCTCACACTTGTACAGCAAGTGCTTCCCACTTTGAACAGTGCTGAGACTGTTAAAACCTATGGGGATATTTGGGGGTATACAAAGTATATTTTGCAGTATGACATGGAAAGAACACATTAATGCCATAAAATATAATGTGCTTATTTAAAAGTGATATATCTGGGTACTATAAGGATTACTCAGTGGTTAAATGTGCTTCCTGGGCAAGTGTGAGGGCCTGAAGGGCCTGAATCTACCTGAGTAAGAACTCTAGGCCTAAAGAAATGAGCTGTGCTTGCCACATGAGTCTGTAACCTCAGTCCCTCAAAGAAAACAAATAGAGGGAATCATTAAGATTCACAAAAACAAGGTCCAGTCTCAGTAAGGCTCTGACTCAAAAGCAATAAAGGAAGGAAGAATACTGGAGCAGAATGTGTAATATTCCTCTCTGACCACCAGGACAAGTTGCCCACCACAAATAAGTGTTCATCACCACCAGCTATGGAGCCCCCAGAGGGCACATGAATAACCACACACTACACATGTGCTTTGTCACCAATGGCCACAATGAATCACTGGCCATTACCATTAATGACAAACTCAAGCACAAGGATAAACTGTATATACATGACAAAGCCAAGGACAAAATGCATCTGTTTTTGAGTCCAAAAGTTTATAAGAATTACAAAAAGAATTTAAAAGAAACAGGTTTCTCTGAGAGAAAAATATAGAAATATACAAGAGTCATGACTTGTTGGTCGGTGTCTGCTCTGAAAATAAGGCTTTCATTTCTATCATTTACAGAATTTTTAGGAAGAAAAATAGCTTAACAAAGTAATTTTGATAGCTAAATATTTCAGCCTGTGAAAAATCATCATGCATTGATTAAACATAATATTTTGAAAAGGTTCAAGTTATTATTTAAGCAAGATTTATTTCTGATAGTTTACTTTTGACTGTGATAATAGTAAAAGTGCCTGTTTATCCTTTGGATGTACATTTCATTAAGTAAACCTGTTCAAATAATTAACATATGACTATTTTTATTTCCACAGTCTACCATTTTAAATTATAGATCAGTCCAAAAGCATATATAACATACAATAGCAATTAACATATTAATCCTAAGCATATGAAAATGATTAGATGTTACAAACATTGACACACTGTAAATGAGACAATGACATAAATCCTTTTTTATTTCATTATATTGGTCAATGAAGGAAAAATGATGAAAGAAACAGAAGAATATGAAGAACCATACTGGTTTAAATACACTAAGAAGTGTCTCTGGTGGATATCCAGCCAAGGCTTGGACCTGTCTTACAAACTCTAGGAATTGGGCTGGAGAGATGGCTTAGTGGTTAAGTGCTTGCCTGTGAAGCCTAAGGACACTGGTTCGAGGCTCAATTCCCCAGGACCCACATGAGCCAGATGCACAAGGGGGCTCATGCTTCTGGAGTTCGTTTGCAGTGGCTGGAGGCCCTGGCACATCCATTCTCTCTCTCTCTCTCTCTCTCTCTATCTACCTCTTTCTCTCTCTGTCACTCTCAAATAAATAAATAAAAATGAACAAAAACAATTAAAAAAAAAAACTCTAGGAATTGGCTTCCCCTAACAATTTTCTTAGGCTAGAATTAAATATTTTTTCCCACAATCTCCAGACAAGCCATTGACCCATCAAGATTTCATCAGTGGAAACCAAAGTTCAGAAACTAGACATCCTGCCTCTGCCAGAGTTATGACCTTTAAAAACAGATGATAAATTTACAGCATTTTATGTTGCTTGGTCTCTGATAACTTTTCATAAGTGTAAATACAGCTGGGCTGGAGAGATGGCTTAGAAGGTAAGACACTTGCCTGTGAAGCCTAAGAACTAATGTTCAAATCTCCAGGTTGCATGTAGCCACACAGTGATGCAAGTGCACAATGTTACACATATGCACAAGGGGTGCATGCATCTGGAGTTAGTTGATAGGGGCTAAAACCCCTGGAGTGCCCATTCTCTCTCTCAAAATGAATTGTAAATAATTAATAAAAATAAAATACTACTGCAAATATTAAGAAGGTCTGGAATGTATTCATTCTCTTTGTATATATAGAATTAATTTACTTCTAAAAAATTACGTTTTTGACCCGGAGAGATGGCTTACTGGTTAAGGACCTTGTCTGTAAAGCATAGGGACCCATGTTTGGCTCTCTTCATAGTAAGCTAGACAAACAAGGTGACGCAAGTGCGGAAGCCCACCCGTGAGCACAAAAGGGCAGACATGTCTGGATTTCAATCTCAGTAGCCAGAGGTCTTGGAGCTCCAACACTATCTGTCTCCCTCTACTACTCTTACTTTTTCAGAAAAACATGTCAGTCTGTTGGACTTGCCTCACAAATATTACATTTTCACTAGCACTGGGAAGATTTCTCAGTGGTTAAAGAAGCTCATGTCCCTAAAGCCTTCTTATCTGAGTTTAATTTCTAGTACCCATAAGAGGCCAGAGTTGCTAGTTGGGCCTTCCATGTGACAAAACAACAAGAGTCCCTATATCAAAACAGGTGGAAGGAGGGCTAGATAGCTGGATTAGTGGTTAAGGCACTTGCCTGAGAAGCCTAAGGACCCAGGTTCAATTCCCCAGAAATCCAAAATTGTCTTACTACTTGTCCACGTGAGTGGTAGCACACATATGTCCATACACCTACACACACAAACATATTCTACTTTTATATCATGGAAGATTGACAGGTAGAGAAATCTAGTTTCTTCCTTTCAAAGTAATAGTTGTGAGATTTATTATATTATGTGAATCTTTGAAACATTACTTTAGTGAAAACTGTATCTTCTTAAATTGTGGTTAGCAACATCCCCTGTGGATCTGATAATATGCATAAAACCTAAGATTAGGTTAAACCTAAGAGACAAGGTTGTTTGTATCCCCTTAATATCTTAGCCTTCTAGAAGCCAAGATTCCTTGCAAAATCCATGATTTCATACAAGACTTTATTATCGTGAGGGAAAAGGAAGGCTGTATTTTTCTATCATTTGGCATTTTTCTGTATATAAGTAGTTTTTAATTTTAATTTACTTTAATGGACTTTTTCAACCTTAACATAAAACTTCTGTGAGAACACTCTGTGTTCTGCTTAATGATTTGTTCTATGATATGTCCTGCTGTATTCATTCTCCTTAAGAGTTATTTGTCTGTTTGTACTCTTTTATGGATTCTCTTCTAATTCAGTGAGGATCATCATTGCAATTCTGACTGGGATTGCATTGAATTTGTAGGCTGCTTTGGGGATAGCCCATTTATACAACATTAATTCTGCCAATCCAGGGGCATGGGAGGCCTTTTCATACTCTAGTATCCCTTTTGATTTCTTTTCTCAGTTTAATTATGTTGAATCACTCAAATTCCTTTTCTGAATCAATGGAGATGAATGGTTGATTTCTGTACATTAATTTTTGCATGGCATATTTAGTTTATTGATTTACATATTTGAATCAACCTCCAATTTGTATTTCTCCATCAAGTATGAATGATAATGTTGCTAGCTACTCTACATCTAGTTGGAAAGTTTAGTTTCAGAGCTTGGAGGACATCATTCCATTATTTTTTTCCTGACTGGTTATAAAAAGTTGAGGTTAGGGCTGGAGAGATGGCTTAGCGGTTAAGCGCTTGCCTGTGAAGCCTAAGGACCCCGGTTCGAGGCTCGGTTCCCCAGGTCCCACGTTAGCCAGATGCACAAGGGGGCGCATGCGTCTGGAGTTCGTTTGCAGTGGCTGGAAGCCCTGGCGTGCCCATTCTCTCTCTCTCCCTCTATGTGTCTTTCTCTCTGTGTCTGGTGCTCTCAAATAAATAATAAAAAAAAAATTTAAAAAAAAAGTTGAGGTTATTCTAACATTTCTGCCTGTAGTAGTTACCTTCTCATTGCTAAAACAATACACTCCTGCCTGAGGTACCCTGACACTTAGGCCAGGTGCAGTGAAGCCCCCTGTGCTGTGATGTTACAACTCCCAGAGTTAGGATATTCCGTGGTCTGGAAATCCCGCCCACCTGTGTATCTTACTGTACTGGTGGTACTGGTTGTATTGAAATACCCTGAGATGGCAGGGCAGAGCCGCTACCTTCTCCTGCTGGAAGACACCAGCTCAGGTTTTCCAAAGACAGAAACACTCAGATCCTTGCACCTAACTTATCCTTGCCTGCACCCCCCACCCCCCGGCACAGTGTCCTCATCTCCATATCCCTGAGCTCTGCCTCAACATTCACACAAAGAGACCACTGATATGGGAACTACGGTGGGATGATTCAAGACCCTCCTTTTGCAGATATAGCCAGGGCTCCTGGGAGATGGCTGGGGCTTGTCTTCAGAGAACTGCATTTTTTTTTTTTTTTTTTTTTTGGTGTGCCAGGGGATGGCAGATGGGCAGCTTTGGTCAATCTCAATTGTTTCAGGATTATTTCCTGACAGGCACCTCTGTGGTTGATCTTCTGAATGTCTTGTAGAATTTTTGTGTCCCTCTTTAGAATTGTGGCTGGCTAGGGTGTATTAGTAGGAAAACAAGGGGTTCCTGCTTGTAATCAAATATCTTCTGCTGAGGTGCAGCCACCATTGACCATTCATATGGGAATTTGCTAACTATCAGCCAATTTAGGACATGAATTTGATATTACTTTAGATCTCTTAAAGTTTCTATCTCCCTAAGTGGTACCAACATAGGGAGTGAGTCATTACTACAATGGCTTAGAGGACATTTAAGATAACATGGTAATGAGTGTTTTATTTTATAACTTTCATGGAAGAAATTTCAACACAGTCATGGATAGTTTTAATAAGATAATCCAATTATGTAAACCATAAATGTTGTATAATATCTATATCAGTACCTCATAGTTTATAGTATAATTTATACTAATTTAAAAATAAGTAAACCTGAATAATGATTAAATGATCATTTGCTAAAAATGGTCCATACGGTATCACTGAGATGTATGATTACTACATATGCATTTACGGTATAAAGAATACACATTTTAGAGCCGGGCATGGTGGCGCACGCCTTTAATCCCAGCACTCGGGAGGCAGAGGTAGGAGGATTGCCGTGAGTTCGAGGCCACCCTGAGACTCCATAGTGAATTCCAGGTCAGCCTGGGCTAGCGTGAGACCCTACCTCGAAAAACCAAAAAAAAAAAAAAAAAAAAAAAGAATACACATTTTATAAGCTCAGAGAAATCTGTGATTATTAGTTTTTCCTCTTTTTCTTTATGACACAGGGAACTACTATTTTTTTTTAAATCTCTGTGTCTCTATTACTCCCTCTTTCCCTCGTTCCTTCCCTCCTTTCCTTTCTCTTGGCTCTTCCTGGCCTTATGCCTAGCATGCAGAATTAATTTTCACCAAAAGTGATACTGAGGAACAATTTTGCTCTTTAAAGATGAAGTACTTAGACCACTGTTTTTGCAATAAACCTCAGCTCATTAGCATTGGTAACCTCTAGCGATTTCTCCTTATAATGACATACAATCATATAGAAATCAGAAATTCCAACATTATTTATTTAATTTTCTTCATTAAACAAACCTGAATTGTTCTAGAAACAAAAACATATTGCCCTGATTTTTAGATGGCTTGAAAGAATCAGGAGATGATAGAACATGTGGACATGATGAGAAATGCCTCTAATCATAGACCTTCAGAAGCTCATATAATAGGATTGGTTGAAAGTTTGATGACAGCCTGGCCTACATATCAAGTTGAAGTTCTGTCTGAGTTTTAGTGTGAGGTTCTAGCTGTTTGTAAATAAGCAAACCTATTAATAAAAAATAATAGAATGCTTCTGTCCAATTAAAATTTCTGTAAAGTTTTCAAAGGCATAAAGCAAATTTTAAATTTTTAAGGAAAATTAAACTGGCCTCAATAAAAATGTGGGTAATCTGTTAAGACTTAGCATGTGATAGATAAAATAGATAGACCTACCAATCCTCCTGGGAACAGAAAAGATGTTTGTTATCTTCAACAGAATCGGCTAGTAAACATTAGAAATAACAGAAAGTAAATATACAACAGATCATTTATATATTGTTAAAGAAACAACAAAGAATGTTAATGGCTTTATAAACATCATTAAGCTCATTAGATGAAATTCACATCTTAAAATCTGCAACTATTATACTTGCTCAACATAATAAAACATATCTGTATTCCTCCTGACTTGAAAAAAAGATCATTTCTATTATACGTTCTTCTCTCTGATGTCTTTGCTATGATTTTGTGCAGAATGTTAATTGATTAGATAGCTGAGGAAGAATAAATGGGGCTTGTTTTACATTGTTTTGTGGTTTATGTAGAAACCCACAGGAGAGCAGACCTCTGAAACAATACAGTCATTTTCTGGCACACCGTGGAAGAACACTTTTAATCAATTTGCACAACTGTCACATCTTTGAGAACACAGTGTCCATAAAAAGGATTGAATCATTAGGTCATCTACATATTTATGACAATATAGTTGTATCAGAATGCTAACACCCTGGGAAAGAATTTTCTCAGTGCTTGAGTGACATCCTTGTTCCTGAGGCTATATATCATAGGATTGAACATTGGGGTTAAAATAGTATAGAATAGAGAGAGTAGTTTGTCTGTTCCTTCATACTGATTGGATTTGGTGTTTAAGTAGGAGACAGAGGCTGATCCATAGAACAAAAAGACAACTATAAGGTGAGAGGAGCATGTGGAAAAGGCTTTGCTCCTTCCTGTGTTTGATGGTAATTTGAGGACGGTTGAGATTATTTGGCTGTAGGATCCAAGGATTAACAGGAAAGGAACAGTGACAAACAACACAGCGAATACATAGACAACCATCTCATTCACAAAGATGTCTCCACAGGCCAGCTTGAGCATGGGGGGAATGTCACAGAAGAAATGATTTATTTGGTGAGATTCACAGAAGGGCAGAGAGAAAATCTGGAACGTCTGCCCTACCTGAACTGGAATTCCACCAACCCAAGAGCCAACCACCAGCTGGGTGCACACCTTGTGGCACATGACAAGAGGATAATGCAGAGGGTTACAGATGGCCACATAGCGGTCATAGGCCATCACAGCCAGGAGGAAGCACTCTGTGGCCCCTAGCACAAGGAAGAAGCACATTTGTGCAGCACAGGCCAAATAAGAAATGTTTCCTTTCAGAGTCCAAAGATCCATGAGCATTCTAGGAATAGTAACAGACACATAACATATTTCCAAGAAAGAAAAATTGCTGATAAAGAAATACATGGGGGTCTGGAGGCTAGGCTCTAGTCTTGTTAACAGAATAATGATACCATTCCCCAACAGGATAATCACATAGATGACTAAGAATATTCCAAAGAGAAACCAGTGTAATTTGGGAATATCAGAAAATCCCAAGAGAACAAATTCCACTGGTTTTGAGAGGTTTGTTTCTGTAATCCTCAAGTTGTTTTCTTTCTGTAGCTCTATAGCTGTGGACTGCATTGTCCTCCTTTAAAAACAGAATAGGATGTGAGGTTGGTCTTCATAAATTCTTAATTTTTTTTACTGAATCTTACAGTTTGTGCTTCTAGTAGATTGGACGAGAAACCAGGAACAAAATTTCATGTGACAAAAAAAATCTGTATAAAAGTAAAAACAGTTTTAAAAATTAGTTAAAATTGTATCATTGTAGTCTAATTACATTAGTGATTTCCACTGAGGCCTAGATATTTATAATCAACTTGTAATATTGGAAGGTTAGCACACATAACTTTGTCAGGTAGTTACTCTGAATTATTTCTTCTCCAGTCACTCCATTGCCCCTTTTCCTACCCCTAGGATTTGTTCAACTTCCCTATTTAGTAAAGTGTTTAAACGTTCCAAATATTATTTGTCCTTAAAAATCAAATTTATCTCCAAATTCTTATGTACTTTATGTACCATTTATTTCCACATAAAGTTATAATCTCCCAACTCATATTAAACTAGGCAATACAGTTTGGATTTGTCTGTAATTGTTTGAATATAATTCTTTATTCTCTTTCCATTTGTATGGGATTTATGCCTCCTTGTGTAAACTACTGAGATCTTGAATTAATTTATAGGTTCTTTTTAAATCACTATCTCCTTTATGAAAACAAAGCTCTGATTACTATTTTGTATGACAGCAATCAATTCCATTCATTTATTGTAACTTCAAAGTCTATCTACCAAATATATTCATCTTTATCTCTTTAATCATGTATAATCAAAGCTTCAACATCAATCAGTTGTTTCTAATCACTTCTAATCCATTCCCATTCACATGAAATAAAATGTGGCTGTGGACACCAGTAATACCAACATTCAGGTAGTTAAGGCAGAAGGATTGCTGCAAGTTCAAGCCCAGCATGGACTACACATAAAAGCTTTGTCTCCAAAAACTAATTAACTAAATAATTAACTGACTAGATAGATGGTAGATACATAGATAGATAAATAGATACATAGACAGATGATAGATATACAGGTGGATAGATACATAAATAATATGTGTTTTAAAATGAATAAAAGTCAATTTTTCAGGTCATATGTTATTAATTTCAATTTTGTGTCTTTTTTGTATCCCTTTGTAGGATATAATGAATTATAGAGAACCCATTATTTAAAGATAATCAATATTTTATGAATTTCACTTTTCTTTGAAAGACATAGATATGAAATTCAATAAAATGTCAACTCCTAGGTCCTAAGCTGATTACGTACTATTTGCTGTGTGTTCTTACCATGCTTTGTATTAAGGCAGTTTTCTTAAAACTCTGAAAATAGAATCTTGTAAGTAGAAGTCATTGTTTCAAATATACTCATTCACTTTTGCACACTTTCTGTTTTGGCAAACATTGTTTCCTTTCACTGTTTTATTTTTACATTTCAAAGTCTTCATTTTCTCTTTTGCTTGTCTTATTGAGGATTTTTCTTTAGCTTGATAAACAAAGAACCTACATAGATCTATCACATGAATGAAGTACATGGCTAAGAAATACCATCTGAAGAATGGAAATTGGTATATGAAATTTTCCTAGCCTAATGCGATCAAAATTACCTATATGCAGTAGAGTTTTTTTTTTTTATTACCTTGGTAATAAAGAACTAAGTAGGTACATCTTGGTTTCATGTCCACATAGCTACTACCAGAATAGGTGAAGAGCACTAAGAGAAAACTTACTCAAGTGTGCTTGCAAACACCTCCCAGTATGTCTAGCACATAGCCAGGCTGTCATAAAAGGTAATAGTATTCCCCATTATCAGTGCTCCCTGCCACTGTTCACGTGCTTTCATATCTTTTCTGCACTTGACATTATGAAACACATTTCATCATTTAGAGAATCCAGACTAGGTGAAGCTCCAGTATATTACTCTGTGGGTGATTTTTAATTACATTAATAGTAGAAATCATGATTAGAATAGGTTACTGTATGAGGAAATCCTAATAAAATGTGCACCAAGAGAATATGTAAGCATAAAATTCAATTTTAAAGAAAAAATTCTATACTTTATTTCCATATGTTGGATAAAAGAAATCATACTTCTAACATAACAGTCATTTTGCATTTATTTATTTATTTTTGACTTTTTTTTTTGAGGTAGAGTCTCCCTCTAGCCAAGGCTGGCCTGGAATTCACTATGTAGTCTCAGGGTGGCCTTGAATACACTCAGTTGCTCCCATCTCTACCCCCCTGAGCTCTGGGATTAAAGGCATGCACCACCACACCAGGTGCATTCATTTTTGTACAAATTGGTATTTGTCTTTCCTTTTGCCAAAATTAAATATCTTCATAAAACATGTAAACAATAGTTGTATAAAAAGTTTAGGAGATGTAGCCACATGTTATTCAAGTGCTTCCAAAATTGTGGTCATATTTGATTTTGATAATGTAAGACCAACACAATATGAATCAACTAATAAACCAGTTATTACTTATTAGTTATAGATATAGAGATTTGGAAGAAACTTTATGCTTTTCCTACTAAAGAATAATATATAAATGTAGGCTATTACCTCACAGAATAACGTTATTTACAATGGCATTTCTTTAGTTATCAGTACAGCGACATGTGTTTTCATCACACTAAATAGAATATTCTTTGAATTTCTTTACATACTTCAAAATAAAATTAGCCTTGTTAGCATCATTGCAAGAAACAAACTGATTAGAACTTAATATATTACAGATGACTAAACCATATTAATTAAAATTTTTAGTTCAGAAGGGAAGAACATACAGGCATAATAAAATAGCAAATCAATTTAAGACTAATACAATGAATTCATGATTTCAAATGTTTGATATTACTTATCCAATCATGGTGCACAAATTAAAAGTCTTGGAAGAGAATGTCACACTTCTCACTTTACCTTTCCTTTTTGCTAAACTTGCTTCTTTTTCATTAAAACTTTAGTATTTTTAAAACATTTAAATAAGAGCTTATATCACAATGAAATAAAAACTCGACTTGTGTTCTAAACAGTCTGTGCTCTTTATAGAGGAAATGCTGGATTCTGTCCAGTGAGGATACTTAATCCCTCTAGTCATACATAAGTTGCTACTTAACTACCAGAATTTATAATTAATTTGGTGTGTTTTTCCAAACAGTTCTTACACAACCAATTTTCTGTAGTCTCTCCATGGAGTGTAATTTCATGGATTGGACTTTTCCAGGTACATGTACAGCAGATGGGTGCCCTAGCAGGGTAAACATTTTTAGGTGTCAGATATTGCCCTATTTGGTAATATTCACATTCTTGATATTTTATTTGATTTTTTACTTTTAAATTTTTGTTAATAAAATTTATCAGCAAGTTATGATTCCTATTAACTTCAGAGAAAAAAAAATTCTAGTTTGATTTTTAATCTTTGGAAGGTGCTAGTTTGCTTTGTAGATTAGACATCTGAAGTTGTAGGTTAACACATGAAGACAAAGGATTTTGTCATTGAGAAACTATTGCTTTGTTCAGACTATATTGCCTCAGCTCCTTGGAAATGATTATTTCATTAATTAATTAGTCTCATCAAAATGGCCAATAATAAGTAAAATCCAACTGTTTAAAATATCTATTACTATAACATTTGATAATTTAATGTTCTTTTACTTTTACCTGTGTGCTTTATGGTTAAAAATGGTTCTAGACTGGTTGACTGCTGTCTACTCTGTTGAGATACGCTTCCGTGTCAGCATGTGATTGCTTCAGTGATAATGTAATTTTTTATAGATAATTTTCATCCTTGAACATAATGAAATTTGGTCCTAATACCTCCTTATTACTCTATTTTGTCTACCTTCCATCACCCCCATTCTACTGAATGTCCTCTGATTTCCAAGTAGTCTTTCTATTTTGACATCTTATTCTTACCCTCCTCAACTATCTATGTCAAAATGTTGATAGTTCAATATTGCAAAGTACTTGTAGAGTTAATGACATTCACTGTAAAATCATGAAAATCTCTTCATATCCAAATGATAGTGCTCCAAATTACTTGCTCTTTACTCCCTTTTCTGTGATGTCCTCTGAACCTGGGGGCCAGTTATAGAGCTATTTCTTTTAGCTATAACTTCTCAATACCTCTTATTTTCAGCATTTTAATGCAATTTGAATCCTCAGTATACATATCCATCTCAAAAAGGAAGCTTTTTGATGAGCACTGAAAGCATTACTAATGATATTTCTGTCACCTTGGCTACAATATTACCTGAGCCTTGGTAGGTGTGATAAAGATACCTTGTCCAGTTCCTAGAACTGGACTGTTACTTTTCACCAACATAACAAGTCTTGGGACTCTCCAGTAGACACTACCACCTGCAGTATGAAGCGTCTGTAAGCAAAAGTGAGAAGAGCTATAATATATGGGCATAAAAAGAGAGCAATTTCACAGGTATAACATATCCATCTAGACAAATAGCATTAGTAACTTTCCCCACCTAGGGAATACTTGAAGCACTGAAAAGCAGTGGAAAAAGTGAAGACTATTATCTTGTTCCAGATATTAGTGTTAGTGGAAATACTTCAATTTTTTGTCTAGTTAGTATGATATAGTCTTTGTTCTTTTGAGGTATCTTCCCTCCATTCCCTTTCTCTCCAAGATTTCTTTTTCACCCAAAGGCAACAACATGATGGAGCCTATCTTTGGATTCCCCTGTTAGTCTGTGTCATTTGCCTGGGAAATTGAGATTATTAGCATTCAGAATTAGTATTGAAAAGTGTGTGCTAATTCCTGTTATAAAAATGATGTTGTGGAGTTTGGTGCTTTTCTTAGTCTTCATTTGCTTAACTTTTTTTGATTCATTTCCTTCTAGATTTAGTTATTGTAGAAGACAACATCAAGATGCTAGGATAAACCTCCAAACTAGACATAGATATGATAAGAAAAGATTTATTGATGCATAAAGATAGAGAGGAAGTTCCAAAATGGTATAAGTTGGCCCACTTTCACAGTTCAAGGAGAGAAAGAAAAGCAACCACCACCATCAGCATCATAAGCAAGCACTCTTCAGGAACTCAGGTAGAACTCCAGTTCTTGGTCTACCCCCATGCCTTAGTGCTGGACTCTAGGAGCTGTCCACAGTGACACCAAGTTATAAGCTTCAGTAAAAGTCCTGTATTGCCTGGGGGACATCCATTCAAACTACCACAGTTATTATTTAGTTTTCTTCCTCAATAGCCTCTTAAATGTATGCATTCTTTGCAATGTGAAGTGTTTATCCAGTGTTTTCTGCAGGGCTTTCTCAGTGCTCATATATTCATTTAGTCTGCTTTTAATATGAAAAGATTTTCTCCTACTTTGGAAGATAACTTTGGTGAGTCTAGAAGTTTGAGTTAGAAGATGAGGTTTCATATTATATTTTACTTTTTATTTTTTTATTTTATTTTATTTATTTATTTTTTAGCATCACGGAAGTTTTATTTGGATGTGGATTTTAAACTATCAATACAAATGCCAAGATACTACACAAAACATCCACAGTAACTTTTCCATTTTTTTGGAATTTTCACAAACATTTCCTACATAATCCAACATGTAACAGAAATGGTACATTTTTCTTTTATTTTGCATACAATGGAAAAACAAGTATTTATATATATACAAATTTTTACTAATTTTACTAATTTTACAAATTTTAACTAATAAAAACTAGGCAGATTGACAGTTTAAGTCTATAAGTGAGAAATTACTTAACAAAAATAATGAGAATTTACTCAGCATCAGCCACTTCCACAACCAAATGTTATTCTGATAAAACTTGCTGAAAACAAGCTCTTCTGGCTTTTAGAGTTTCCATTGAAAATTAGGTGTCATTCTAATGAATTTGCCTTTATACATGACAAGATGTTGCTCTCTTGTAGCTTTCAGTACCCTTTCCTTGTATTTAGTATTTTGACTATAATATGATGTGAATAATTCCTTTTCTGGCTCTATCTATTTGGTGGAATCCATGCCTATATTACTTGGATGGTCATCTCCTTCCTTAGATTTTTGAAACATATAATCTAGTTTTTTTTTTTATTTACTTTTATTTATTTTAGAGAGAGAAAAAAGGGGAAGGAGGAGAATGGGCATGTCAGGGCCTCCAGTCACTGCAGACAAATTCCTGCAACATGCATCAACTTGTGCATCCAGCTTACATGTGGGTACTGGGAGTCAACCCCTGGTCCATAAGATTCTCAGACAAGTACCTTATCCACTGAGCCACTCCCCAGCCCTAAAAATTAACTATTTTTGTTACTGATGGCACGTGAAAGAGCAGCTTTCCCTTAGTGTATTGAGGTAGAGGGGATGATAATACCTTTCAGTGAAAGGGGCATCAGTAAGATGAATTGATGAAATGTCTGCAATCAGGGCATGATATCTGACATGTGGGTTTACAGTACTGTTATAGTCCACGATGTGGACTTCTGTAGAAGAAAAGGGCCCAGTAATAAACTTGGGATATTGTTCCATACATTTTTTGAGGCAGGTAGTATTTCCTTGGTTTGGTACTTGCTTGCAAACATAATTCTTTTATGTCGTAGTTCATTATCCAATATGGAGTAGATGTCTACTATAAGAAACACAAACAAGATAAGATGATGGTTTCAGAACACCAAGACTGGATGCTGTTTTCTGTCTGAATTAATATGAGCATGTCCACGTGTGTGTGCTGGGGGGGGGGGATGGTGCCCCTTGGAGGAGGTGTGCATACCCAGCAGATGTTCTTTAACTTTGTGGAGGAACTTTTGTGTGCTGGGGTCCCCAGCTGCTTCCCGTCTTGTCTCTCACACAAGCGCCGAAGTGTTGTAAGGACGGGACTCTCTACTAATGCTAGGCACTGAGAACATTCTTTTGTGATAGGGAGGAATTAATATGACGAGAAAACTAGTACCGTAAGAATTCCAGATTTCTTAAAAACTTTGGAGGTTGGGGAGATGGCTCAGAGGTTAAAGTCACTGGCTTGTGAAGGCCAGCAGTCCCAGGTTGATGGCCCAGTACCCACGTACAAGCTCCGTGCAGCGGGGGGGTGCCGTCTGGGGTTGTCTGCGGTAGCAGGGGTTCCTGGTGTGCCCATCCTATCTCTCTTTTTTTTTTCTTTAAATTTAATTTATTAGTTTTCTTTTCAGTAAATACAGGCAGTTTGGTACCATTATTTAGGCTCATCTGTGATCTACCCCCTCCCATTAGACCCTCCTTATTATTGAAAATGGGTCGTGCATTGTGGAGTTAGCCCCCAGTTATTAGTATGATAAATGTCTCTGAAAATCATGGCCCAACATGTAACTCTGACATTCTTTCCGCCCCCTCTTCCGCAAGATTTATAATCTAGTTTTATTAAAATATTTTCTATGACACTGACATAAAGTCCTTCTTCTTGAATGACCATAATTTGAACAGTGGTTCTTTGCAAGGTGACTCCAATTCTCTCACGTTCTACTTATACTTTTGTAAAAATGGCCATTGATTTTGACACCCTGATTTGTTTTCCCTCCCTCTTCTGCAAGCCCTGATGTTCTTCTGTCCTCAACATCGTCTATTCTATTGGCTTTCCAGAGAGCTTTTATTTGAGTTCTTGTATTTTTTCATTTTTTGTTTGCATGTTTTAGTATTTCTGTCTCTTTAATTTATTAACTTCCATTTACCTAATTTGGTTTTACAGTCTCATTTCATTACTTGATTATTTAGGGCCTCTTGGAATTCATTCAGACAATTCTTTTTGCCTTCTTGGTATGTATGGAATTCTTTCACTTGTTTGTTTGAGCCGTCTTGGATTACATTCAGTTGTTTATTCATTTACTGAATATATTTGCTGTGGAATTCTTCATCTGTAATCAATTCTCAGTAGCTATTATGGGAGGCGCCTACTATTAGACTGGGCAGTCTTGGTAGGGATGTGCTCTCATGTTTGTGTTCTTGTGTTGTGTTGGGACTTGTCTATCTACTGACATTCTGTTTTCCTTGTCAGTTATGCTGGGGCTCACAGAAGGTCATAGTATGGTCAGAGGATGGGCAAGAGCTAAGTGGAGTATTGGGATTACATATGACATGCTCATGTTAGCAATGGTGTGGAGGCTAAGTACCTATAGGTTGCAAAAGGCATTGTAGTAAGAAGCAGGATGATGTAAGTTCACCCACACACACTGAATGGGGGTGGTACAGCTACTTCTATAAGTGGGCAAAATGCAAGGGAAACAGTGCTCCAAATGGGGAACTCACTTTTCAGAAGATTGTCTCTACCAGGCTCTTGGGTGGGGCATCCAGACATGGGCAGTTTGGGGAGATCATTGAGCGATAAGAATTTCATCTGCCACAGCATGACTCTACTGGGCACCTAGAGAAACATGCAAATGGACCTGGGAATGGGAACTGAAAGAAAAGAAACTCAGGTGCAATAGTAGCTTCACTAGGCACTAGGAGAGACAGATCTTAGTGGTTCGTCTGAGTACAATTTTTATTGTGAAATGGTCAGGAGTCTATGGGGGCCAAGGGTAGAATGTGGTGGTTTGATTGTGTGGCCCCATACCCATAGACACAAGCATTTCTTTCTTTCTTTCTTTCTTTCTTTCTTTCTTTCTTTCTTTCTTTCTTTCTTTCTTTCTTTCTTTCTTTCTTTCTTTTTTTTTTATCAAGATTGAGCTTACAACTTGAGTCTCCAGTGGGCAGAGCGCTGCTGGGGAAGAGGTAGGTATATCACTGGGGAGAATCTTGTAGTTCAGCCTTTAGACATGTAAAGAGCAGTTGGTGCTCTAGCTGTTTGTTTGCTGGCTGTTTGGTAGTGTCTTCTCTTTAATCTATGTAAGACAGCTAGCTTCTGCCACTGCTAATGGTATTTCTCCTGGATTCTGTAAACCTGAAATAGACCCTTCCTTTCATAAGCTGCTTCTGGTTGGATGTGTGTTGCAGTCCGGTTCGCATTGCTGGTAGAAATCACCCAACCAAGAGCAGCTTCTGGGAAAAAGAGGTTTATTTGGCTTACAGGCTCGAGGGGAAGCTCCACGATGGCAGGGGAAAACGATGGCACGAGCAGAGGGTGGACATCACCCCCTGGCCAACATAAGATGGATCACAGCAACAGGAGGTGTGCCAAACACTGGCATGGGGAAACTGGCTATAAAGCCCTTAAGCCTGCCCCCAACAATACACTCCCTCCAGGAGGCATTAATTCCCAAATATCCATCAGCTGGGGAGCTAGCATTCACAACACCTAGGTTTATGGGGGACACCTGAATCAAACCACCACAATGTGTGTCCAGCCACATGTAGGTAACTGCAATATTCCATATGGCTCTGTAACTGCCCTAGTCTGTGGACCATGGCCCTGTGATCCTCTGCCTGAGACACCTTCCACAGGCCTTCATTTGAATTAGCCTGCACTTGCGAAAAGTTGCTCTCCTTTGTCTTCCTCCTTCTGTCCCTGTGCCAAAACCAAGCCTAACAATAATCCCTCCCAAGTATCAAGTGTTAAATGATTAATATCTACTTATACACATGACAAAAAATATTAAGCACCAAAGATACAAATCATTCATTAAATAAATGAATGAACTGAACAGAAATTTTTCCAAAGAATTCAAAATTGACAGTAAACACATGAAACAGTGTTCAACATGTTTAGCTATCAAGTGAATACCAACCAAAACTACACTAAGATTTCTTCTCACTCATTCCAGGTTGACATCCTCAAAAAAAAAAAAAAAAAAAAAGTACTGCAAATGCAAATGCTAGAGAGGATGTGGAAAATTGTCTCCCTTATGTATTTCTGATGGGGATGCTTAATGAAACAGTCAGAATTGTAATATTTGGAGAGGACACAGCCCCAAAGTTAGTGAATACTAACTTCTGAAACTTTCTTATCTGAAATGACCAAAGTGCTTCTAAGTGCAGAGTCTAATATGAGAGAGCGAGCTAATCCCTGGTAAACCCATACCATCAGTGGGCTAGCTACCTCAAGCATTCACTGGAGGACAAAGGAAACTGAAGAGAAGCTTAGTTTCAAACACTAATGAACCTGCTCTATCTGTTGTCATGGCCGCTCTGATGTTACTGTGATGACTCATTGGCACTTTTATTGAACAGACAAAAGACAGTAATACATGTACAAGTAGTGTATTGCATAAGAAAAGGGTAAGGAACTTTTGACTTTAAAGCATCCTTATATTGGTTAGTGGACGGGATTTAGGGGTATGACCTGCTAAACTCTGCTGATCCAGGACACACATACACTTTGATCCTAAGAGTAATCACAAAAAGCCAGCCTACTGCCTTCAACAGACCTGTAGGCCCATAGCTATTTACCTTATCGGTTTTTGGTATCAGGATTATACAGGCTTCATATGAATTTTATAGTGTTCCTTCATTTTTTTTTTTTTTTATTTTATGGGACAGTTTGAGAAGTACTGGTATTAGATCTTTAACATTTGATAGAATGCAGCATCCGATCTTTTTGGCCTTGGGCTACTCTTCATGAGGACACTTATAAGTACAGGTTCACTCTCATTGCTTGCTCTGGGTTTAGTTGTTTATACCTTGACAATTTAAGCTTAGTATTCATATATGTTTAATGTTTATCCATTTCTTAGAGATTTTGCAGTATTTTGAAATATAAGTTTACAATATATCCCCTAGCAAATCTTGGATTTCATTAGAATCAATGCAACATTACCATGTTTATCTTTAATTTCATTAATTTGGTTATTTTCTCATTTTAGTTTTGGTAGAAGATTGAAACATTGTTGTCTTTTCAAAGAACTTGATTATATATATTGTTCTTTGGTCTTTATATAACTCATTTTAGCTATTATGTTTATTGTTCTTGCCATGTAATATATTTAGTTTTGGCCCATTCTTGATTTTCTAGACCCTTGTTATTACTATGTTATTAATATCCACTTGGATTTTATTTAAGATCTTTTATTTTTTAAATTTCCCTACAAAATATCTTTTTAGAATTGTATTGTTTATATCTCAGAGTTTCTCATATGTTGTGCAATCATTTTCATTTTCATTTGAAGCTTTTCATAATTTCTTCCCTAATTTATTCAAAGACCCAAAATTCATTCAAGTTTATTCTTCATTCTCTACCTATTTGTATATTTTATGTTTTTTTTTTTTTTTCTGTCCATTATTTCCCAGTTTCACCCCACTATCACAACCCTGAAGAATAAAAGGAAGCTTCTGGTTGTTTGCATTGACGAAAGCTGTTTTATGAAGACAAAGCTATCGGTTTGGTGAGAGGCTCATGGGCTGATGAGAACAGTGTGTGTTTTGCATCTGTGGGATGGAGTATTTTGTGCTGAACTGTTAAGTCCAATTGCCTTATGGCATAGTTTACTCAGGAGTTTATTTGTTTTAGTTTTGATGAGCTCTTGAAAGATGGGATTGAGGTATTTATATCTGTCACTTTGATTATATCAATACCAACCTGATTTTGTTAGCATTTTAGTGTATATTTTATAAAATTTGAGCCAGAGAATCCATTGGATACAGTTATAATTGCATATCTTCTTGAGCTTGTTATGGGCTTGATTAATTGATAAGTTGATCTAAATCATTTGGGTCAGAGTTTGGGACTCTTTCCAAGTTAAGTATGTTCTAGGTCAGTTGATAAGTATTTTTCAAAGGATGAGCAAAGAACAATTAATGGTATTATTAAGTAGAGTTTTCAAATTTCTATGGTTTTACTAGCAGTTATTCTGTTTGTATTATTAGTAGTACTCTCTCTCCTGTGTCAGGGGTCTGCTGATTTACTATGCTGGACATGATGGATCCCTTCCTAACTCCACTTTATTTTTCACCTGGCATGGAATTTATTCTATCTTGTGCTGTCATGAGTAATATAATCTTTCTTATTCATCCTGCATAGTCTTCCTTTATATCTTTTCTACATTACTGACTTTGGATCTTATGATCTATCTTAATATTCTTGGGATGTTCTTATATCTCAAGCAGTTGTAAAGGATAACTCATATAAATATAGAAATCTTAATGAACAATCTTAAAATACATCAGAAATTACACCTTGCCTTTTGGAGTGGTTAATGAGAGAACTAATGTTACTCTGGTGGGCTCACCTGTTGGGAGCTACGAACTAAACCTCGGCCATGTTGACAGAAACTGCCATATAGCAAGTTAAGTTTCTATTTCCTCATCTAATGATCTATTACCAGAAATGAAGGAGCCATTATGCCTGGGTGATAGACTCTCCTGGTGCTGCCGGTAATTGATGAAGAAACAAAGAAATTGCATTTAGCCAGTAACCCTGTGATCTCTGGCCTGATTATGACTCCTTCCTCCTACAACGCTATAAAAACCTATGTGTAAAAATAAACTTCAAGACCTTGACAAATACCTAGCTTGGTCTCCTTCTTGTGTCTGTTTGCCTCACCCATTCAGGTTATCTTCTCCCCGAGTCCTTGTTCGACTCCCCGCTGGCCAGGGCACTCACCTTAGTAGGTTCATATATATTTTCCCCTTAGAGCTTTAAAAAATATTTAATATTTTCTTATCTTTTAATTTATTTATTATGGGGGGAATGGAGTGCTGGTGCCCCCTAGCTACCACAAACTCCAGATGTATACACCACCATGTGCATCTGCCTTACATGGCTACTGGGGAATTGAACCTGGATCCTTAGGCTTCACAGGCAAGTGTCTTAATGGCTAAACCATCTCTCTAGCCCCAGAGATTTTAATATGGTACCTTTGCTTTGTACTTTTGATATCTTTATTATGATATGTTGTACAGAGGTGCTTATTTGGTCATATCTCTTTGGTATTCTCAATGCCCATGTTTGAATACTGTTTTCTTTCTTTGAATTTTAGATTTTTTTCTACTATAATGTTATTGAATTGTCTATGTTTTTAGACTTTATTGCTAATCACTCTACCATGAACATTCATAGATTTGGTCTCTTGAATGTGTACAAAAGTTCTTAGATTTAAGTCTTGCTCATTTATTTGTTGTATTTTTTAAATGTATGTCTTATCTATTATTGTCTTCCATGCCTGGAATTCTCTCTTCTGCATGTTCTTATATGTTGACGATGTTTTCTCATGTGTTTTTATTTCACTGATTAACTCTCATTTATTTTAAAAATATATTTGTGGGGGGGGGGGTAGGCTGGGCAGGGACTCTTGCTGCTACAAACATGTGCCTCTCTAGCTTTATGTGGGCAGTTGGGAATAGAATCAAGGTGAACAGGTTTTGTAACAGGCACCTCTAACCAATGAATAATCTCCCCAGACCCTGGTTCTCTCATCTCTAACATTTCTATTTGGTTGTTTTTCAGAGCTTTTTTCCTTTCTGAATTTTTTCATCCATGTTTTTTGTTTGTTTGTTTGTTTTGTTTTTCGAGGTAGGGTCTCAATCTATCCTGGTCTGACCTGAAATTCACTATAGAGTTTCAGGGTAGCCTCAAACTCACTGCAATCCTTCTGCCTCTGCCTCCCGAGTGCTGGGATTAAAGGTGTGTGCCACCATGAGTAGTTCATCCATGTTTTAATCTCCACATTTTCATTTTTGTCTACTTTAATTTCTTATCTACAGTCTACATTTTCATCCTTACTTCAACTGCAGTTTTCTGTGTATTCACTCTTATTAGGAAATTGGGATATATATTCCATTCTTAGTCATTCTTAGTCGAAAGAAAATTAGTGTAAGTATAGTAAGTGAGCAAACAGCAGCTCATGACTGAGCAGTACTCCTGACACATAGCCAAGCAGACAGTTCTGGTGCGGCACAACTGCATCAGGTTTCAGGTGCTGAGCACAGAATCAAGGTATATACAATTACTTGTTTGGCTTTAGCTATGTATTTTCCTTACATGGGTATGGTTCACTTGGCGCTTTCCCATGTGACGATTGTCTTTTAGTGGTATGAAATAGAAATCAGCTAGGCAATTATGGGAACAACCCCAAAGTGAGCAGTTTTCTTTGCACAAGTGCAAGAATTATTGTCCTTGGGCCTTTAAGGGAAAATGTAGGTCAATACACTTCACTACAAGTGAGACATTCCTGAAGAATCTTGGCTTAGCTTATTTCTGCTCTCTTAGGGAATCCTCCCAATACCCGCTTAGAAAATTAAGATTCCTGGGAAGATAGAATTACTATAGACATGTGAAGCCAGGATTGGAGTGGCTAAACCAACAGCCATCCATAGGTTCATAAAAATCCACAACTTGAGCCTCAAGGTGGCCTTCAAATCCCTTCTTGCCTCTCTGGGGAAGAGCTCCACCTTGTTTCCTTCTTTCATGCTTATGAATTAAGCCCTTGTTCTCTTCTCCCTCCTAATATAAATAAATATAATAATTTATATTATTATAATAAAAATCTTTCTGAATCTTATCCTCTAGTCTGTGAATTTCATTCTTCAAATTCATAAGACAAGTATCCGGGAACACCCTTAACTTATCATTTTATTGGCATATAAGGAACTTCAAAATTCCTGTATCATTAGTAGCTGAAGGTCAATTACAAAACTGTTGGGTTGAGAGGATTCCCTCTAAGTCAAGGTTGTTGTTCATTTGCACACGTATGGTAGACATAGAAATAATTATTGGTCTAATGGACTTCTATTCATTTCCCTTTTAGACCACCAATTTTAGAAAATTTTCTGCCACTATCATCTTTACTATTTCTAAACCAGATTGAATTTTCCTATACTTGCTCTATGCTGAATTAAACTTGCTTAGTATTGTTCTTTCTGACCCTAAGACTCTGATCTTTTTTTCTTAAAGTGCTCTTGATATGTCGAGAATGGGAATTATGTTGCATTACTGCAAAACTGCCACTACATAAGGATTTTTCCAAATCCACATTTCAGAGAACATTGTCTTGGGATTTTACTAGGACAGGTATTGAGAAAATTAAAACCCTCACTTTACCAAATAAGCTTTATTTTAACGTCCTGCTACTGCTAAGACTTCAGATGAATGCTTAATAAGTTCTCAAGATGTTAAGGGTGCTAGTTGGGAAGCAGCTATGATTTCTGTTTATCTTACTTGATCTTTTATGATTTGGTTCTTTTCAGCCATGTAGGAGTCACATTTTATGCATATGTAGAGGCAAATCACACCCACTCTGGCCACAAACATGGGCACCCCACTGTAGCCAAATACATATATGAACCACAGCAGAGGCACACACACACATGCACATAAAACACACACAAAGACACATACACACAGCACATTACACACACAAACACAAGCAAGTAAAAATGAAAATAATGAGCAATCTAGTCACAAAGAGTTGGGAAGATGTAAGTTCATGCCACTGAGTGAAGTTAATTAATGTGAAAATGGGTCCACACTGTATAATTCCAACTGTGGCATTCTGGAAAAGACAAACTAAGGAGACAGTAAAAAAGGATTACTGGTTTACATTGGATAATGGCTTAAAAGCATGGATTAACATGAAGACTGTAGGATTCTGGAGGACGATTAAAATAATTTATCTTATTACATAAAGGTGGATACAGGCCATTATACCTTTTCAAAACCTATTGAAACATAACAGTGAGGAACTGCACTGAAAACTTTCCACTGGGTGATATTGTCATGATAATTTTGGTTCCTAACATTATTAGAAGTATACCATTATGGTAATGATGTTAATATTGTGTTATGGTGTCCTGAGTGGGTGCATGTACTATATGAGAAATCACTGTACTTTTTCTATTTTGCTGTGAATTGAAAAAAAAAATGGCTCAAAACTGTAATCCCTTTATATCATAAATGAACTCTTGTTATTACAAATAAGTCTGACAGTAATGATAATGTGTTTGTATTATAAAAGACACTGTGTTGATGTGAAAACACAACACAAATTCAAAAGGAATTGAGAATTTGTTTTAAGCTAGATGTGATTGACAATGGCCTGGGGCCATGGACACAGCTTCTATGACTGACATTTTCTAACATGGAAGTGATTCATTGAATCTTTTAGAGTCACAGTCAAAAATCAAGGCATTGACAAAATACATTGGTGGAAGGAGACATTAGGTAAGCAGGTCAAATAAAGTGGAGGAAAACTCTGTTACAAGTTTCAAATGCTATTGATGATCAACTTGGTTTATGGATTGATGGAATCTTACATCCTAGTATAACCAAAAAGATTCTAACCTGAGAGTTAAGATGATGTTAGGAAAGATACAGAAGTGGACAATGAATGGCTATTAACAGTAACCCAAAGGAACTTCAGTTTCTATGTTTTTAGACTATTTCCATCAGTTATAGTGTTTTCTCTTACTATTAAAGTCAGAAACATATGGACATCTAAAACAAAGAATATTTTATTGAATTACATGGTATACTTTCCATCACCTTAAAAATATATTTTGCTATGATTATCAAAAAGTGTCTCTTAGCTGGGCCTGGTGGTATGTGCCTTTAATACCAACACTCAGGAGGCAAATGTAGGAGGACTACTGTGAGTTCAAGGCCAGTTTGAGAAAATAGGAGGATCAATGTGAGTTTTGAGGTCATCCTGGGACTACAGAGTGAGTTCCAGGTCAGGCTAGCCTAGAGTGAGACCTGGAGAAATGGCTCAGCAGTTAAGTCGCTTACTTGCAAAGCTGAATGACCTGAGTTCAATTGCTCTGTACCCACATAAAAGTCAAATGCACAAAGTAGCACATGCTTCTGGAGTTTATTTGCAGTGGCTAGAGGCCCTGTCTCTTGTATCTCTATCTCACTCTGCTTAGAAATAAATAAATAACATTTTTTAAAAAATATGTCCCTTTAAAAAGCAATAAAGGGTAGGGAGATGGCTTAGCTATTAAGTGCTTGCCTACAAAGCCAAAGGACCCAAGATCAACTCCCCAGGACTCATGTGAGCCAAATGCACAAGGTGGCCCATGCGTCTGGAGTTTGTTTGCAGCAGCTGAAAAAGCCCTGGTGTGGCCATTCTCAATCTATCTTCCTCTTTCTTTCTTTCTTTCTTTCTTTCTTTCTTTCTTTCTTTCTTTCTTTCTTTCTTTCTTTTTTCTTTCTTTCTTTTCTTCTTTCTCTCTCTCTCTCTCTCTCTCTCTCTCTCTCTCTCATAAATAAAGAACAATAATCAAAATAAGAGGCACAGAAAAAATTTGCAATAGCAATGGTCAAGGTGGTGTCCCATAAACCCCTTGTGGAAGAGCTCACTAACAAAGGAGGCCAGAATGAAAAATGGAAATTTGAATTAAGGTAAAATATGTACTTATCTATGGGAAGAGCAGTGTGGGCAGAAGAGAAGCTCTTTTTTTTTAAAAAATTATTTATTTATTTATTTGAGAGCAACAGACACAGAGAGAAAGACAGATAGAGGGAGAGAGAGAGAGAATAGGCGCGCCAGGGCTTCCAGCCTCTGCAAACGAACTCCAGACGTGTGCGCCCCCTTGTGCATCTGGCTAACTTGGGACCTGGGGAACCGAGCCTCGAACCGGGGTCCTTAGGCTTCACAGGCAAGCGCTTAATGGCTAAGCCATCTCTCCAGCCCAGAAGAGAAGTTCTTGATCAGTTACAGAAACAAAACTATCACTAATGCTCTTAGTTACCCACCAGAGCTAGATGGCAAGACCATATTGCTGAAGACTCCTCCTGCTGTGGTCCCAGTACATTGAGAAATCAACCTGGAACTGAGCTGGAAGTTCCAATTCCTGCTGGCTAGTTGCCATAGTACTGGACAGTGTTAGGCTAGCTGCTGAGGAGTGAAATCATAAATGATCTTACAATCACTGGATCCTATAAGCCAGGCAAGATGTGACCATAGGCTACATAAATTCTGGTTATAACCAACTGCTCCCTTATTCAATTTGAGGCCCACTTCATGGGAAGGAATTTGTGCGTATAACTGAAAAACCGAAACAAAAGCCCAAGTCGGGCTGGAGAGATGGCTTAGCGGTTAAGCGCTTGCCTGTGAAGCCTAAGGACCCCAATTTGAGGCTCGGTTCCCCAGGTCCCAAGTTAGCCAGATGCACAAGGGGGTGCATGCGTCTGGAGTTCGTTTGCAGAGGCTGGAAGCCCTGGCGTGCCCATTCTCTCTCTCTCCCTCTATCTGTCTTTCTCTCTGTGTCTGTCTCTCTAAAATAAATAAATAAAAATTAAAAAAAAAAAGGCCAAGGCCTGGAAGACATAAACCTTTGTCCTTTGGCTAAACGGATACATTATGCCCATCAAAATACCTTCTACATGTATATATTTATGTCCTTTTGTTTAGAGAAGCTTCTTTTTATAAATGGCATTAAATATGGAGAAGTCCCAGGATTCATCAAGATGGCTTGGGACTGGACAAATCATCACTGTCACATCCACTAGGGCTTAGGGCATATTTAAGAGGAAGTGGTAGAAAAAATATTACTGCTGCCTTCTCTACCAGACAGAAAAGCTTCTCTATGGAGATGGAGGTAGACACTGAGGAAACCAAAACCTCATGTAAATTTCCCCTGTAAGAGGCTGCTGAGAGTGCAGCACAAAATGAGACATGGCTATCATGATCTCCAAGGCCCATAGAACATTGTGGAAGAGGGCAGAAACGAAGTAAGACCCACAATGCAGGAAAGAGTGCTGGGGCACTACTGTCTTCTTCAGGCCGTGAACTGACTAGCCCATTGATCACTTCACACTGGCTGTTGTTACCTCAATCCCTGCGCTTTTCTTAACCCATCACCGTTTAGACATAGAGGAAAGTAAAGACCAAAAGAAATGAGACTTCAAAAAGTGGAAGAGGGCTCGAGAGATGGCTTAATGGTTAAGCACTTGCCTGTGAATCCTGAGGACCCTGGTTTGATGCTTGATTCCCCAGAACCCAAGTTAGCCAGATGTACAAGGGGATGCATGCATCTGGAGTTCGTTTGCAGTGGCTGGAGGCCCTGGCACACCCATTCTCTCTCTCTCTTTCTCTCTCTTTCTCTCTCTGTCACTCTCAAACAAATAAATTTTAAAAAGTTAAAAATAAAGTGGAAGAGCTCCTTGGAAATAGGAGGGTCTTTGGTGGAATGAGGATTCAGAGGGAAAATAAGAGGGTAGTGTGCTGAGAATAGGAGTAAATTAAATCGTATTCATGTATTTAAAAAAATGTATATAAACAACAGCAAGGATCCAGTTCTCTGAGAAGCGTGTGTGATTAAACTCCTTGTATGACTTATGCTCTCTCTCTTCGGAATTTACAGCCCATAACAATCTAACTAGCTCAATAATGGAGCAAGAAGCAGTTGTACCTTTGAGAGAGAAAAGACTGCAAGTTCTATATCAGAGACTTTCCTGTACTTTCAAAACCTTATGAGCTTGCTACTTCCCTTTCAGGAAACACATGCAGTTACTCTAACATGGGACAAATATTCAGCTATAGTGAAGGGGCTTAAAATACTCCATATTTTCCCTTTGGAGTCTCAAAGTTATACTCATATAAATATAGAAGATGGAACTATAATAATTTATACATTTACCTGAAATATCCATTTGCTCTTGTGTTTACCAGTGATGAACCTTCATATTTAAGAAATTAGAAGAAAATATTAGGCATCTAAGCTGAATCTGGTCCTTCTTTCTTAGTGATATTTACAGACTGAATTTGTCTCGTTTGTCTCTGCTGTGTGTTGAAAAAATTGATTGAAATATATATTATATGCAATATATAAAAGATGAGTAGAAAAGATCAAAAAGTTCTCTGCACAAGAAGGTGACTAAGGTTAGGATGGAGAGATGGTTTGATGGTTAAGGAGCTTGTCTGCTAAGCCTAAAGACCCAGGTTCAATTCTCCAGGTCCCATGTAGGCCAAATGCACATGATGGCACATGCATCTGGAGTTTCTTTGCAGTGGCTAGAGGGCCTGGCATGTGCTTTTTCTCTCCCCCTCTAATAAATAAATATTTGTAAAGAAAGATGACAAGCTGGGTGTAGTGGCACACGCCTTTAATCCCAGCATTCAGGAGTCAGATAGAAGGATCACCATGAGTTCGAGGCCACCCTGAGACCACATAGTGAATTCCAGGTCAGCTTGGGCTACAGTGAGACCCTACCTCAGAAAATAATAATAATAGTAATAAAGATTACAAAGGTTGAAGGAAATGAAAACACTGTTTACTTAAGTTAGATTATTGCACATGGCATGCATGTATTGAATTACCATAATTTACCCCAAAAATATATACTAGTTTCACATTGCAATAAAAATTACTCTTCTGGGAAGGTGAAAACAATGTATCTCCCTAGATGCATTTGAAAGTTCTGCTTTCCAATGTTGATATTATGACCATGTATACACATAAATTACCAATAAAATAGATGCAAGGCTAATTCTCTTTCTTTTTAAGCAAAATAGAGGCTTATTAAGAAAAGGTTTTAACTTAGACTTAAGAATGGCTATTGGGGGCTAAGAGAGATGACTTAGTGGTTAAGGTGCTTGCTTGTGAAGCCTAAGGATTCCAGTCTGATTTTCTAAGTCCCAAGTATGCCAAATGCACAATATGGTACATGTACCTGGTGTTCATTTGCAGTGGCTAGAGGTCCAGGCACACAATTCTTTCTCTCTTTCCTTCCCTCTCTCTCTCTTGCTCTGTCTGTCTCTAATAAACAAATAAAAATAAAAATTTAGAAAGAATAACTATTGAGAGAAAAATGAGAGATTAGGGTAATTCATATGAAGTTATGGATGTTGGCTTCTCAAGATAAAGTTAATTTTCTTCAACATGGAATATTTTTATTTTCAATTTGAATCCACACATTATTCTTTACATGACATTACCTAATTATAAAACAATATTAATAATGAGCAAAAAACATTAATTATTGAAACTTTTAAACTAATTCCTATCTCAATCTGACAGTCATCTTTTTCAGACACTATATTGGGCTTTGGAAATATGTAGATGAAAATAATTTTATGAAATATAAAACAGCCATTACTCTAGAATCTTAAAAACACAATAGCAACAATAATCATTGGTGATTTCAGTGTGTTACTTCAGACAATTAAGTATCTTGCAATTAGATATACCCACATGATGATATCAATGTTTAGAATTTATTTAATGTTTTAAAATAAAATCTGAGTTTACTTCCTGTGAAAAAATATGAGAGAACTGATGTAAAAACACTCAAATTCTAAGTATACTGAAGAGACAAAGTAATTTATTGAAACTGAAAAACAAGAAAAGAAAATGAAAGGTGAAAGACCCATGGTACACAATCTCCCAACTGCACCCATGCAGGCAACCCTAAATAAACACAGAGGGTAGCACATGTGCACAAGAGGGGTTAAAAAAAATACCTCAAAGTAGAAGAGGGACTAGTTGAAGAACAGAACAGAAGGAATGAAGTGAAAGGGGAGTGAGCAGTTACCCAAGAAAAGAAAATGAGAGGTTATTATGATCAGATACATTATATACATGTCTAAGAATTATCAATAGAAACATTCTTGACTCAGAACATAATCCATCTCAGAAGGAATTTTTTCAAGGCAAGTGTAACATCTTTGTTTCTTAAACAATATATCATGGGGTTAAACATTGGTGTCATAACAGTATAGAAAAGAGAAAGGAATTTGTCTGTTCCTACTGAATGACTAGACTTTGGCCTCAAGTATGTAATGATGCCTGATCCAAAGAATAAAGCTACAACCATGAGGTGGGAAGAACAGGTAGAGAAGGCCTTAGCTCTCCCAGTGGCAGAGGGCAGTTTCAGAATAGTTAATATAATTTTCATGTAAGATCCAAGAATCAGGATAAAAGGAATAGTGACAACTAGAAGAGCAATCACATAAACCAACATCTCTATCATAAATGTGTTTCCACAGGCAAGACTAAGGACTGGAGGTATGTCACAGAAGAAGTGATTCAACAGGTTATGACCACAAAATGGTAGAGAAAAGATCCAGTATGTAAAACCTATGTGTACTGGAACCCCAATTAGCCAACAGCCCACTACCAGTTGGATACAGAATTTATTGTTCATGATAAGGGGGTAAAGTAATGGGTTACAAATGGCAACATACCTGTCATATGCCATTGCAGTCAGAATAAAGCACTCTGTTGCTCCCAACACCAGGAAGAAATACATTTGTATAGCACAGGCCATAAAAGAAATATTTCTATTTTGTCTATAAAGATCTGTTAGTAATCTGGGAACTGTAACTGACACATAACAGATTTCCAAAAAAGAAAAATTTCCAAGAAATATGTACATGGGAGTCTGGAGGGAAGGGTCAACCTTGGTTATGATGATAATGAGGCTATTTCCCAGGAGAATAATTAAATAAATTATCAAAAACATCCCAAAAAGAAATCCTTGCAAACCAGGAACATCAGAAAAACCAATTAAGATGAATTCCATCAATGTGGTATGGTTCCTCTGTGGGGGATATGGTTGTGTGGATACCATCTGGGAGCATATGATTTCAAGGTTTCAAATTCACTTCAGTTCATGGGGAACAGCTGGAAAAGGAGACACAGAAGACCTATGGAAACAGGACAGATGACCATTACATTTGATTACTTTATACTTTTAGTGATGCACTACAAATCCAGTATTCTAAATGCCCAGGGTTCGAAAAGAGAGTAATTCTTAAGACATAATTTTCCTGATCACGAGAAATAATTTTGGGGTGTTGCAATCAAACACAACAAACAGCAACAACATCAGAGGTATATATGTCAGGTAGTCAGTCTATCCTTGAAACATGGGCTGGACCTTTCAACATGTGACATTCTACACTGAGAAATATATCTTCTTCCTCACCATCAGTAGGTTCATTTTTACTATTTGCATTTTATTCCCAGCAACTTTAAAAATATAGCTTGCTTTAGATGTGATGCTTTCCTATTGGGTCTGGTGCTTTTACATTGAGGACATCTATAAGGTTAACAAAGGGCAGAACTTTCAGTAAGACTGCTATGCCCAACCCAGGCCAGCCTGGGCATATATGGAACATAGACTGCTTCCTTTCTGAGAAAGTGGCTTAAATGCTGATGATAAAATTAAAAGCTATCATCTAGCCCATATCACTGGAATATATTCTATTTTTGATAAAAAATATGTTATATATAGTGCAACATGGTAAACCACATGTTCACTGAAAATTGAGAAAATAAAGTAAAATAAATCGGGTTTTGATGTAATGAATCTGAAACTTCATCATGGCTCCCACTAATCTCAAGAACTACTACATTCTGAATTTTAGGACTTGAAACCATCATTAGAAAGTATGAGGAATTGGAGTTGGGAAGATAGCTTAGCAGTTAAAGGGGCTTGCTTACAAAGCCTGTTAGCATGGGTTTAATTCCACAGCCACCCACATAAAACGGGACAGACATTCGTTTGCAGCACCAAGACACATCATTTTACACACACACACACACACACACACACACACAGAAAGATAGAGAGAGAGCAAATAAATATTTTTTAGTTGTAAAGGATTTATAGGGTTAAAATACAAAAGTAAAACCAAAATGAGGAGAACTTGATGGCAGCACTTAAACTCAACACATAGGCTAAAATTCAACATCTTGCTCAGTTTCCATTCTCTCCTCCCATTGTTTTAATTCTGATAAGAGTTTTTACATAAGGAGAAAATACCTGTTTTTCTGTAATTATTAATTTATTACATTCATCACATGGAATATTTTTGCACTCTAAATATTTATTTCTGCCTACCTTATCAGAAAATACAATGGTGGAGCCTTCGATTATTTAACTTTTATGGATCAAAGATGTCCAGTGTCCCCTTTACTACACTGGATCCTAGTTTGACACAACTTTTGTATAATTTCCTTGTAGCCTTTGTTTCCTTCATTTATGCAAGTGTGATCTAATTCACAGATTGTCACATTCTCCCAAATTCCCATTGCTGTGTTTTATACTCTCTCCCCTATTTTCCAAATACCAAATTTATCATTACTGTCTAAAAGAGCAGCTCTCCTGTCTTCCACCAAGACATTCCAAATTCCTCTCTCAGTGACAAATCCCAAACAGCTAAATCAATTTACAATTTTCACTATAACTTTATTCTACTTTTCACTAAACCCAAGCCTCTTAACTCAGCAAATCTTTTTCTAACCACCCTTATTTTCACAGCCTACTTAATTTTGCCAAAAGTTCTTTGCTTACAACTTACAATGAAAAGGGTGGATCATAGACTTGGAATATTTGGGGTTAAATTCTCTGTTATGTAAACGGAGGTCCAGAATATTGCCTAAAACATTTTCTTATTCTCTATACCCTTGGTTTGCTTATACTTTTTTTTTTAGTTCCTCCTGTCCTATTTTTTCATTTTAAATCTTCTCAATACTTTCTAAATTTTACTTATTTCATACATGTGCATGAGACGGTGCACACACATATATATATATATATATATATATATATACATCTATATATATATATATACATATACATATATATGTGTTATACAGAACTAATAACATTAGAAAAGCAACTTGAATTAAAATTAAATTGAATTGAAATTGATCTAGATATGTGACAATAAATCAATATCTAACTTCTAGTTCTTGATACTTCATATAGTATATATGAAATAAAATATAAGTTTAGATCCTGTCTAAATTAAGTGAAGAGACCAGTAACAAAGTGCAATTTTTCTGGTATTACCTTACATATGCCAAAAACTTTAGAGAGAAACTATTAGTTATTAAATTTACTGATGTGCCAACTAATTATGTAAAATGCAACAGCTAATGTGAGACTTTGCCAGAACTTGGAATATGATAGAATCATGGTTTAGTTACATTTTAAAGAAAGAGTAGGGCTGGAGAGATGGCTTAGTGGTTAAGCACTTGCCTGTGAAGCCTAAGGACCCCCGTTTGAGGCTCAGTTCCCCAGGACCCACGTTAGCCAGGTGCACAGGGGGGCACACGTGTCTGGAGTTCATTTGCAGTGGCTGGAGACCCTGGCACTTCATTCTCTCTCTAACTGCCTCTTTCTCTCACTCTCAACTAAATAAATAAAAATACACAAAATATTTAAAAAAAAAAGAAAGAGTAATAAAATATTTTCTGGAAGAAAAGTCCTCATATTTTCATTTACTTTCATGCTCCCATATCTAAAAGTACATAAACACAGACAAATGCTTCATAACTACTTCTCAGAAAGCCATATCAAGATTTAAAGTTTTCTACTGACAGCAGCAATCACGCTTAATATAACTATGTAACTAGTTCCAAGTACTCACTGGACAAGAACCTGCCATTGACTAACTTAAAATGGAATTTTGGTATACTAGTTGAAATGATCACAGATTAACTTTCTTTGCAACAATAATAATAATATATAACCTAGATTATTGTGATCAGCCATGGCAAGCAGAAGTTTGGACTGCTTGCAGTGAAATAAGCAAGCATAACCATGTTACACGTGGATTTCATAATCTTTCTTACACTTACTGTATCTATCATTGTAAGTTTATTACAAAATTCAAATCATACTAAACTCTGAATGTGTTCTTAGAAGTGAGTTTCTTTCACCGTTTTCTTTTCTGAATTTGGTCTTGTCTTTCAACTAACAATTACTGATTCTTGGGCAGAATCACTGGAAAACTTTAGTTTCTCCTATATCTTTGCTGATTTTTTTCCCTCCATTAAGGAACTATCATTCTTCACTATTTAATTGTTTACATATGTATTTATTTGCCAGTGCTTTAACCAAGAGCGGTCATAGATATGGAGAAAATAAAGAGCAAAAATTAATTGCACCATTTTATGCTTTTATTGGTTAGCTTTGGAAATTGTTATACACAAAGACCATATTGGTGAGTTTGTTGCATTATCTCATTTAAAGCAATTACTTCTGGTTGAAGTAAGTCATGTTATATAATCACATTTTATGGAAGGATATCAAGGAGCAGATAGGTCAAGTATGTTCCTTAAGGCGAAGACTCCAGATGCATGCAAATTCAGAATTACAAAGCCAGTGAGCACATTCACCACAAAAACTGAATACACTGAGTTTTATATTCTCTCTGTCTCTCTCCCTCTTTTGAGTTTGGGTCTTTCTGTAGCTCAGGTTGATAAGGAATTCACTATGAAGTCACAGTCTCAGGTTGGCCTTGAACTCACATCTACCCTCCTACCTCTGCCTCCCAAGTGCTGGGATTAAAGATGTGTTCCATCACATCCAGCTATATTCTTAATAATGTCAACAAACATCAAGAAATAACAAACCATCCTAAAACACAAAACAATAGTATGCTCATTGTAAATCTCAATTACCATTATAAAAAATGCAGACTAATTAAAAATATAAAAAGTAAATTAAAAATAAAATAAAAAGGCAAAATATTTTATATGTATACATTGTGTATACTGAATTCAGATTTGTGTAATGAATATATTTAATGAAAACTTATTTCCTTTTGATTTATAAGATTACACATTCACTAAACTGAAATAAGCACAGAGAAATACATACTGCTTACCTTTTATATGCTGTAAATGAACCTCTATAGGTTTCCCTTTTCATACAAAATGGCCTTATGTAACATACTTTTAAAAAGTTACACTATTCAAGTAATAAATCCAGGAATTTTTCTTTCCCTTTGTGGCACCATTTAGATAGGAATTCAGACCTTATTTATTCTGTGGGCATCTTCTCTATGGTTTTAGGCTGTGAAATATGTTAATCACATGATAGCTTGCATTATTGGCTCATTGTAGTTTCTGTCTCTGTGGAATATGGTCTGAGGGCACTAGCTCTTGGACATTTCTTTGAACTTTTCTCCCTATCCTCTCTGTCTTTAGAGACCGCAGCAAATCCCATACTGGGAGATTTATATATATAAATATTATATTATATTATATATTTAATGTGATATATACATATATCACATTAAATTTAAATGACTAAACCTTTTAAAACATTTATTTTGACAAGTAAGATTGTGCATATTTATTATATATAATACAATGTGGCATTTATGAATATATGCATAATTTAATAGTTAAGTTGATTTAAACAACACATATATTACCTTACATACTTATCATATGTTATTGTTGAAATACATAAAATCTCTACAACTGAATAAAATATATTCCCTTAGCATTAACTATAGTAACTTTTGTTTGATGGATCCCTGGAATTTATTCCTCCTGTGTTTCTGAAATTTTCATACATCTTTCCAAAACCCACACCTTTTGCTGATAATCATCACTTAACAATACCACTTGTCAGCTCAAAAACTGCATTTTGGACAACAATAGTTTACAAATTAATATAGATATTTTATACATTAAAGTTATATCATGCCAGGCATGGTGGCACATGCCTTTAATCCCAGCACTCAGGAAGCTGAAGTAGGAAGATCGCTATGAGATTGAGACCATGAGAGTAATTCTAGGTCAGCCTGGGCTAGAGCAAGACCCTACTTCAACACTTTCCTCCAACAGCCCCCCAAAAAAGAGTTATGGAAATAAATCATTTTTACTTACAGTTGCTTAAATGTGTAAATTTTTCAAAAATGAGTTTAGCAGAGAAAATCAATGGATTTCTTATTTACTTAAAAGATGTTAAGTAAGCAAAATCATGATATACTATTTAGAAATAAGAAAGTACTGTAATTTTTTGTTGTTGTTATATAATCTATGAAATTGTTTTTCTTCACTTATTTATTTTACAATTTAGTAAATGCATAACTATATGAACTTCTAGACAATGCTGTTTAAAAAACTCAAAAATATTTGTATCTCTAGATTGTTCACATCTAACTACAAAAGTCCTGGTAATTCTTTGGACTCAGCTGTTGTGTTATCCCATAAAAATGTCCCATCATTCCTATATGCAAATTGAGGGCATAGTGTCTCTATTTGAAAATTGTATGTATGGTAAAATTGAGATACGTATATATTTGTATTTATAAAATTTCAAAGAACAATTAACAATTATCTTAAGAAAGAAAGTAGGTCCTTATTTTCAATATTTTTAATTCGCATTTTTAGAGACTTAGAGAAACCCTGAGAGAGAGACAGAGGGAGAGAGATAGGATTGGTGACCTGGGGTCTCAGCTACTACACTCGAACTTCAGATGCTTTCACCACCTACTGGGCATATGTGATCTTGCACTTGCCTTACCTTTTGTGTGTTTGGCTTCCATGGGATCCGGAGAGTCAAACATGGGTCCTTAGGCATCACAGGCAAGCAGCACCTTAACTGCTAAGCCATCTCTACTGCTCCTCCACAAATAATTTCAATGGCTAAAATATTTTAAATGATTTATTTAAAGCTTTTTGAAATGTAGAATATCTTTTGAGAAATACTTGGTAAATATTTTGGCAGATAGGGATGAGGCTGAAAAGTTGGATGCCCTTAATCACAGTGGAGAGATTCTCCAGTATTCATATGCGCTCCTCATAGATAAATAGCACTTACAAAGTGAATAAAATAAATGTTTCCATATATTGGTGCTGGTCTGTTGCTTCTTAAGCTTATGGTGATCCTTGTAAAGAAACACCTTCATCAAACAACCCTGATCTATGGTATGAATTGTACCACAACACAAGTTAGAGATGTACACAGACTACCGTAGGAAGTTGTTAGCTTGTTTAATGATGTATTAACAGTACTTCATCTAATAATTCAAAAATAATATAGGATAACTTTATATTTTTGACGATTAGTAGTTTTTTCTTGGAAATGTTTCATGTTTTTCCTTTATAAGATTTGTCCTTTAAATATTATTTTGATGTCACTTTAAATTGAATGCTTTCACACTTTATTTTGAGATATTTTTATATAAAACCTAAGTTGCCAACTTTTGACAGCTAAAACATAAAATTCAACTTTTTAAGCATTAAGCTCAATTCAAGGTATTGTAGTTTAAATGTGAAAGGAACTCCATTAGATAATGCATGTGATACTTGCTTCTCAGATGGTGGTGTTCTTTGTAAGAATATCGATGAGATAAAGCCTCACTGGAGGAAGTGGATCACTGGATGTGGGCTCTGAGGTTTTACAGCACAACTCCACTTCCTTTTGACTGTCTGCTTCCTCACTGCCAACTCAAGATCACTTCATGTTCTTGTAACCAACTCGTAACCTGTATAACAAACCCTTCCTTAGGTTGTTTCTTGCCATGTAGTTGTTCACAGCAGGAAAGAATGAACTTTGATGTTGTAAACCTGAGCATGTGTTGTTTAAGCCTTTGAAACTGGTCTGCAGGAAAATGGAAGCATGTGGACCTGTAAGTCAGAGAATCCCTGCAATGCTATAGGTAGAACTTAATGGGCCATTCTGGGAGCTGTGTGGAAGACCAGATTTTCAAGAGAAATACAGACAACAGAAGCCCAACACGTGAGGTAGGTTTCACAGAAGAACAAGAGTTCTATCAAACTTCATTGTGCCAGTGTTCCACGAACATGATTGCGGCCGAATTCAATGATAGCAAACCGCTTTGGTGGAGGAAATTTTAAGACAGCATAGCATTCAAGCTGTGTCATAGTGGTTTCTCACTGTCCTTATGCAGATGTACAGTGAGAAAGCAAGTACGTAGACAGCAAAAGTGTTACATGTAGTGAGGAAAGGAATGTGAGTGAGCTTAAAGTTTCAGATAAGAACTCTAAAACGTATTGTAATTATTAAAGAAATTATCATAATTATAGGTGAACCTTATGGTCTGTACTAGGATAATGGGAAATGTGTATTGATAATAGGACCCTATACATAAAAATATACAGCATGTGAAAATGTAAATTGAATTGGAAGGAAAGAAATTAGTCTGAGAATGTTTTCTGTTCAAAAACAACTATCTTAGGAAACGTTTTCACAGATTCAGCCCCAAAGGTATGCAAAAGGTCTATAAAAGCCAGTTAAATTGTGGTTTAAGGAAGCAGGCAACAGCCTGATGCAATAGACTGAGGCAATCTTATCTACATGGTGTTATTTTTTGCAGGTATGCAAAATTCAAGTTTGAGGGGATGATGGAGGCTGTTACCAAAGTTCCTGAAAACCACTGTGGGTGGGTAAACATGGTAGGAGCAGATTCTCTGTGAGGAGGTTCTAAGAGGACACTGAACAAAAAGTTTTGAAGTTAAAGACTAAGCAATTTTACTTACAACATTCTCTCACTTCTGTAGGCTAAAATTCCAAAGTATTTTTCATTCTTCCCATAAATCTGAGAATCACACGGACAGGTTTATCAGAGAAATGGCAATCTTTCTTGTAACTAACTTCCCGTATAAGTTATTTTTCTCATCACTGTGACAAAATACCTGACAAAATCAATTTTTGGTTAGTAGGATTTATTTTTGCTGATAGTTCATGGGGATTCAGTCCATCATGGTGGCAAAGACAGGGCAGCAAAGCATTTGGTTAGTTTCAATCTGCAGTCACAAAGCAGGGAGAGATAAATCCTGGAGTTCAATTAATTTTCTCTATTTATTCAATCTGAGACCTTAGCCTGTGCTGCCTATAGTTAGGGTGAGCCCATACTCAATTAAAGTAAACACAAACCTGAGATATGTCCAGATATTTGTTCCTAGGAGATTCCAGATCATGTCAAGTTACCAATCAATACTAACCATCACAGGTATGTAACGTTCTATCCTTCTAGAAACATGAATTACCAGTGAATAAATGAATTTCATTGGATCATACAACATTAATGAACACATTCTGTTTTATGCTTTTAATTGTATTTAAGCAATGCATGAAAGCATGGGTTAGCAATGAGCTAAACATTAATGATGAGTGTACAATATTATACTTTAAATGAAAACTTCTTGTTTCCTAAGGAGCAAGCTGAACAAGAGTCAGACATAAATAATTAAATATTAAAAAAAGAAAGAGCCAAGAAGAATATCTAAGAAAATTCATAGTAAATGTTAGTGAATTCTTTTGAAGAAATCAATAAACACCATAAAAATTTGAGAGCATGAAGTAACTCTCCCTTAAGAAGTTCATACATCCTACTTGTATATGCATGTTGTACTTTGTATGTTTCTAGCTGAGAGAAGCCCACACCTATGCTTTTTTTTAAACCTTGCTTTCTATTACCCTTTGTCCTTAAATTCTATATTGAAATATCTTTAATAGAATTTGAGAACATGAGCACCACTAATGACAATTTCTCATAAGTTGTCAGGAGGAGCTAGGATGCAATAGTGTGTGCTCACAGGCAAATCTGTGACGTAAAAGAGGAACAAACCAAGCAAGCCTTCACAGACATGCTCATGTGAGCCACATCCTCTCAAGAATATCCACAGGCTGCCAGGCTAGGCAGGAGACATGCCAAAAGAAAGTATTATGATAGGTAATGACAGCCTAATATGTGTTATTATATCTTTCTCATTTCTTCTTTAGTTTTTTAAATATTTTATTTATTTGAGAGAGAGTTAAGAGAAAGAGGTAGATAGATGGGAGGGAGGGAGAGAATGGGAGTACCAGGGCCTCTACCCCCTGCAAAGGAACTCCAGATTCATGTCCCACTTTGTGCATCTGGCTTTACTTGAGCACTGGGGAATCAAACCTGGGTCGTTAGGTTTTTCAGGCAAGCACCTTCACTTCTGAGCCATCTCTACTGCTCTCGTTTTTTATAGCTACGCTTAGACTGTCCATCAAACCCACAGAATCCCTCTGTCTCCATATCCTCTCTGACATTGAGATTAACAGTGTCATCACACCTGATTTCTTACATGGGCTTTGGGCATTAAAGTCAGGTCTCCATACACACAGAGTAATCATTTTGTCAACTGAGCTATTTCCTGGCCATCTTAAATATTCAATACTGGATTTTCAACATTCTTTTTCCTATATTTAGTTATCTTTGTATGTATATAATATACACATATATAATTTCACATGTTTTATACAACAATGAAAATGTTCATGTCAGTTTTTATAATTAAAATTTGCAATTATGTTACAGATCAATTTCAAACAATTTATCTATATTTATTAAATGCAGAATTCTAGATTGTAATACCATGTCAGTATTTATTTTAGCCTATGTGACTTTTCTATTTCAGCTGCTTTATTCTTTCAAAGTTGTTTACTTTTTCCCTCTCAATTTTTATGAGATTCATATGTTTAGTAAATTAGTCTTTGATCAGCCTCCCCTAAGGTGTTGACAGAAATACAATATCTGGGCTGAAGAGATGGCTCAGTGGGTAAGATTCTTTACTGTGCAAACAGAAGAGCCAAAGCCTGACCCTAAGCACTCATGTAAAAAGGCTGGGCATGGACACACACACACATGCACACACACACCTGCCACCCCAGCACTGAAGGTGACAAAGACATGACGATCATTGAGGCTTGTAAATCAGCTGGTCTAGCCACACACACAAAAAAATAAAAATATAAAAAACCACTTCAGGTTCAGTGAAAGCACAAACTCAAAGAAATAAGATAGAAGAGTGTTAAAGGAAGACATATGACACCTTCCACTGGTCTATATGTATATGAACATGAGGCCCATGCAAATACATACAGAAGCCCAAAAAATCTGATGACATGAATTTCAAATTTCCCACATTAAGTTTTCATGCATAAATTTTTAAAAATATTGAGAAAAAATAACACTAGAAAATTAAATTAGTGTAGTATATTAAAGAAACAATGTTGTCAGTTTCTGAAGAAAGAATAAAATGAGAAAATTATTTACTCTGCATTCAAAAGTAAGAGCAAGGAGAGCTGGGTGTGGTGGCACATGCCTTTAATCCCAGCACTCGGGAGGCAGAGGTAGGAGGATTGCTGTGAGTTCAAGGCCACCCTGAGGACTTCATAGTGAATTCCAGGTCAGCCTGGGCTAGAGTGAGACCCTACCTCAAAAAAACAAAAAACAAACAAACAACAACAAAAAAAAGTAAGGGAAAAGGCCATGGGAAATTTCTCTTCTCAAACTATTATTGCACCACACCTGAAAGTATAGGCCTAGAATTCCACCTCCTTGGAGAATGAATCTGGGATATTGCACATTCACGGTCAGTTGAGGATCTAGAAAGGCCTTGTCTCAAAACTTCTAAAGAAGGTCCATTCCCTTATAATGAAAGTGAAAATCTATACTTTGGTCCTGTCATTAGCAAGCCCTGGCACCCACTCAGCATTTTCCAGAGTGCCACTAAATCAATTTCCTGTCTACAGACAGATTAGTAATACTTAAATTTATTTCATTTTTTAAAAATATTTTTTGTTCATTTTTTATTTATTTATTTGAGAGCGACAGACATAGAGAGAAAGACAGATAGAGGGAGAGAGAGAGAATGGGCACGCCAGGGCTTCCAGCCACTGCAAACGAACTCCAGACGCGTGCGCCCCCTTGTGCATCTGGCTAACGTGGGACCTGGGGAACTGAGCCTCGAACCGGGGTCCTTCGGCTTCACAGGCAAGCGCTTAACCGCTAAGCCATCTCTCCAGCCCAATTTATTTCATTTTTAAATTTTATTTATATAGATTATAACTTTACCTGGGGGCCCTCGTCAGTGGGGTTATGGCATTTATTATAGGATCGTGAAGGACTCAGTCCACCTCAATGTGGCAGTGGGGGAACTATGTATGCTACAGAGTATTCCCACCCATGCTATGTTCTTATAATCTTTCCACCCCCTCTTTTGCAATGTTCCCAGCACTGTGGCTGGCCTGTTGGGCAGTCTGATTTAATGTTGAGTGCTCTGTAGCCTCTGGATTTCTGCTTTTATAGGTTTTGATCAATCACCTTGTTGGTCACCATCACCCTGGAGCTGGTTGTCAGACTAGTAATAAGAGCAGTGTTCATGTCTCAGGTTCCTCTGAAATTTCTCCTGGGCTCTGGCAGATATGGAAGGTAATAAGTCTTGTGGTGAGCAGTCAGCTATCTTCTTGTCCTACTGATGGACACATACCACAAGGGAACTAGACTTCAATGTTTAGCTTTAATACTAACTTTTATTTATTTACTTAATAGAGGTATTCTGTGAACAGAAAATTCATGGCCTTGTTTTAAATTATATTTCAGATTCAGTTATTGAACATTAATATTTTATTTCCTACATAATTTACCTTTTCCATAAACAAATGCTGAATAAATTCATATTTTACAAGTTTGTGTGCATGAGACTTTACATGTAAGTGGCAATATGGAAAAGAGAAAGAAGGGTAGGGTGGCTCATTCTATTCAGCACGCTAAAACATAACAACTTGGGTTTGGTTACATAAATAGCAGAAATTTAATGATTGAATATTTTGCAGACTGAAAAATTAAAAATCAAAGAACCTGGAGATGCCCTGTCTGGTAATATCATGAGTATTGCTTTGAAGATAGAAACTTCATGCACTACTTAAGCAGATACCCTGAACAAATCTTAGAAGGTGATCCATTCTGTTCATAAGAGCTCCTTCCTCACAATTGACCACTTTCTCAAGGACTCACCTTAAAATAACATTGGCTATTAAGTTTCACAATATTATTAACTAAAATTCCCAGAAAACACTGCATCCACCTCAAACAAGCAGAATGGACTGATAGATCTACTATTGACATCGAATGGTACAGGATGAGACAAACTTCCTTGGGATACTTTTAGTCCCTTCAATAGCCATATATTGCCTACCTCTGTGTCTGACCTAACATGCATGTGTGACAGATGAACTCGTGGGATGAACTGTAATAACAAACCGTGGGAATGAACTAAAAAATAAATGTGGAAATAAACTATGGGAAATAAATGTGGGAATGTTTCTTATGAACCTTACAAATAACTTTTCTGAGGTTATTATGAGATGGTTTTCTGATAAAGTCTTTATAAACTTGTCTTAAAGTTAACCTTACTACCATGTAGTCCACCCATTTATAGCAATGTGACTAGATTTCCTTTGTCTTGATGTATCTTTGGCCTGAACAGCACAGATGAGCAATATGAATGAGCAAGATTTAGAGATGCTAACTGATCTTAAGCTATGTTCTTTGCCCAATTCATTCAGTAGCCTGGTTGGACTCTTGACCCAGAATAGACATGCATATGTAAAAATACTGACTGTGGTATTGAAGATAATGAGGTCTCTAACAAATTGCCCACTGAAATGTTAAAGACAATAGATGGGCTTAGTGTGAGTGCATTTGTGAATGAATTGTAGAGTGTGTTCTGGATCACCAGAGTCCATCAGGTCATATCTCTAAATCTTTCCTTTAACAAATGTTTAAAGGTTATTTAATCCAAAGTTCCTTCCTTGTTCTTTGCCCATGTAAAACTAATTCTTCACTATTACTGTTTACCCCCCTCCCTTTTGGATATTCAATAAAAATACCAATGAGCACCTATGTGCAGAGAAACTACAGCCCCAGCTACAGAGCAGTGACCAGCAGATGCAAGGGGGTCCCCCTTGATTTAAGACTTCAAGGGTCAGATGCTGTTTCCTCAGGATTTCCACTAGAGGATACAATCCTGATTTCATGTATTGCTAAGATTTAGTTCTTTTTTCTCAGGCACGTGTTATAACTAGCATTTAGCCTACTCTTTGGTAAAAAACCCCAAGGGTTTTGTTTGGATTCCTCAAACCCTATGCCTAGAAGAAGTTTCCCAATCTTGGATAAATGACTACAAATGTTAATTTTTATAAATTCAGGTCTGTGCCCTCCAGTTGGACACATGTGACTATCAGTTAATCAAGTGAAGTGTTTTTAGCATGTACTAACTTACCCCCAGGTTCCACCAACCCAAAGGCTATGAGTGTCATCAGAGAATATCTGGAGCTTATAGTTTAGGTAATGCAAGAGCAAGCTCTGTGGAATTAGCAGCTCTCAAGTGTTAAATTCTTACCCATGTTAGTAAAGAATTGAACATGTCAACTCAAAAAAGGGTAATGATAAGATTTATTTTAAGGATAGCTAATATGAGAAGGAAAAAAAAGTAGGAACGCTCCTAAGTAGAAAAAGTGTTTTCTCCATTCTCAACTTGATTGGTAAGGGGGAGGGCAAACCAAGAAAATTACCTTCACATAAGGAAGAAGAGAAATAGGGGAAAGGGCTTGCACATGAATTTCAGGCCCATTCATAGGAATCTTATGTCTAGTTAGAATGAACTTCACTATCCGGCTCAGATGTGTAGGGATGGACCTGACAGGCTAGTGGGTCCAAGAAGAACACTGACTCAAATAAGGACTACCCTTCAGACCCTGCCTGAGGAACTGAGTTAGAAACAGGAATACACTGTTGTTGCTGAGGAATTGACACCTTCAGCAATCTGGTAGGAGAATAAATCAGATGTGTATTCTGTGTTCTGCCAGGGCAGGCAAGGGGCATTCATGTTTCTGTGGTCAGTTCCTACTAACTACCTATCAGGAAATGCTACCTTGTTCCTAATAACCTGCCTACCTGACGCTTTATCTGAAGTATTTGAAAAGTGCTTTGGTTTTGATTTTCTTTTGTTCTGTGTCTATAAAAACTCCATGAAACTGATAACACATCAGAACATAGACTTTGGGGAAACCCAAATTGGCATTCCTGGAACATGGTCACTCATATTTTTGTGTATATGTGTGTGTGTGTGTGTGTGTGTGTGTGTGTGTGTGTGTGTGTATGCATACATGCACACACACACCAAAATATCTGACTGAATAAAAAGAAGACAGTGAATTGAACATCAGGACTCCTCTCTTCTATTTCCATCTTGTGAATGAATTTTGACCAATGATCTCACATTCCTCTTGCCACAGCTAGAGAATCTTTCTCCACTACCACCATATCCCTGCCATGATGGACAGTATGAACCAAAATACACCCCTTCAATCATTGTAAGGATTTTTTTTTTTCAGAGCAATGAAAAAAATAACTAATAAAGAAAATGGTAACAAAGAATGGAACCATTGTTGTGGTAAATCTAAATATATGGTTTATAAGGTTTTGAAACTGGTCTGTTACAGGAATAAGGAAGAGACTGGAATTTCAGGGTAGATAAATCCAAAGATGCTTTAAGCATAGCTTAATGTAATATTCTGGTGGGAGTTTAGAAGACTGTATTGCCTAAAAACCTAGGGACAGTAGAAGTCTAGCTCATGAGGCTTTAGGGGGAATATGGTCTCTATACTCAAACTGTTGGATGAGTCTGAAGGATATCATGTTAAATAAATTAAGTACACTAGAGGAGCCCACTTGTCAACAGTATTGCAGTTAGATTCACATTCCTGATAAAAACACCCAACCAACAACAGCTTATAGAAGGAAAGGGTTGATTTCAGGAGTACAAATTCCAGAACACCGCCATTGGTGAAAGAAGCTGGGTCCTTTCCATAGATTCATGCAGAAAGATACCACTAACACCCAGAACCACAAAGTAGCCAGAGCTCAAACTGCTCTCCACACAGCTTAGGGCTGGGTTTAAGATCCACATCCAGTAACATACTTCTTTCCCAGTAGGTCTGTGCTCACTGGTGACTCAAGTATCAAGCCTGGCTCTATAGGGGCTTACATTCAAATCACCACATTCTGACCCTGGGGCCCCTAGCCTCCTGAAAATCTCATGATGTAAATTGTCCAACTTTAATATTGTTCAAAAGTCCCAAGTCTCATCTGAGATTTAAGACTGTCTCTCAACTATGACTCCTATCAAATAAAATCAAGTTACATGCTTCTACTGTATAGCATAATAGAGTAAATGTTTCCATTGCAAAAAGCCATAACAAGGAGAGCCTGGACTAACACAAATCAATAACCAACAGGCAAATATCCAACATCTGTAGTTCAAGTCCAACATCTATAACCAGTTGCAACGGTCTCTGAATTAACAATTCCACCCTTTGAGCTTGGCTGCTCATTGCCTGGACAAATAAATATCCCACCTGAGCCACCAGCTCTCCACTGTAACCACTTAATAGTCCAGGTATATCCAAAACATCTTTGAGTCTCCACTGCAAACCATGTTCCATCTTTACAGCTCCACAATATGGCCCTGTTCCACTTTGCTCCATCTCAGCAGCAGGTCTGGGAACTGGTTCTTTTCCTACAGTGTCCATACTGAGCCTTTACACAGTGACCTTTGCCCTGCTTCTCTCTGCTGCTCATGTGGCTCCTGTAACTGCGTGTACTTCAGGACCTGCTTCCCCACATCGTTCATGCTTTCAAACCATTACCAGGTTAAACAGTGGCATAGCCAATTTTGTAAAATCCTTGATCTTGAAGAGCAGCATATGCCTTTAGAATTCTTCCTTCAAATCACTTCCTTATTAAAGAAATTTTATTCCTACTCATTTGAGCCTTTCATAGGCAGATTTCACCCTTAGAAAATATGAAAAACAAATTTGTATTGATTACTTTCTTGATGCTGTGACAAAATACCTGACAAGAAGCAGCCTGAGAGTAGAAGGGTTTATTTCAGCGTATTGTTGAGGGCAGGGAATACATGTCTGCATGAGGACTAAGAAGGAGTAAGAAGTTAGTCACATTCCATCCACAGTCATGATGTAGAGAACAATGGATGCTTGTGCTCAGCTAGCTTTCCCTCTTTTATTTAGTTTGAGACCTCAGCATACTGGATGGTCCCCAAAGTTATGACAGGTCTTCCTACCTGAATTAACCTAATCTAGAAACTCCCTAACAGACATTTCCAGATATTTATCTTTATCTACTGTGTGAATCTTTATCCACAAAAATTTTAATAGAGACTAACAGTCAATAGCCACTTTTTGTTAAAACATCACTTTTAAACTAAAACCTTCTGTCCCCTGTCTCCATAGGCCCATGACCATTTCATAATATAAACTGTGTTAAATCCAACTTCTAAACACCCTATTGATTTTTAAGAATCCTAAAACTGTTCAAAAATTGAGTACCTTCTTTGATTCAAAGTGATTGCTTGAATAAGAGCCCCCATAAAATGAGTAAATAAGTTACATACTTCCAATACACAAGGCCAGAGGAAACATTTCTCCTTCCAACAAGGAAGAGTGTGTGACAGGAAGACAAGATTGGACTAAGGCACGATTAAAACTAAGTAGAATATGTAAAAAAATGTAAAATTTCCATATCTAGCATGCTCACTTATAATGCAATCATCTGGGATATAGAGGCTACCATATCAAACTCCAATTCTGGGACTCCATTGAAACTTAGGCTGCATTTGTTATCCTGTTAGAGCCTCTTTGCAGAGACTCTAACCCTGCCACATAATTTTTGGCTTCAACAGTTTTCTAAAACCATGGTGCATTACTCCATAATGAATGAAACCTGTATCTTTCATAGCTGCGAAGGAATAGCCATGTAAAAGTGTTGCTAAATTCTGCTACCAGCTTGAGATAAAGCCCTTAGCCCCTTCAACCAATGTTGCATTGGCTTATAAATGCCTTTTAGGCTAACTCTGGAGAAATGCTGCCCTGGGTGGATTTTTTATTGACCCAGAAGCCTCCATTAGTTATATTCTCATTGCTAGTATTAAACCCTGGACCAGAAGCAGGCTATGGAAGAAAAGGGTTTACTTTAAATTTACAGCTTGAGAGGAGGTCTTTCATAGCAGGTAAAGCATGGCTGGAGAAGACAAGCTATGTCACATTGTCAGATTAGCAGGAGAAAAATAAACCAAACTGGGCTTGCAACTTGGTTGTCACACCTGAGAACCCATTCCCAATTATACTTTCCTTCCAGAAAGACTCTACTCTGTAAATGTTCTATAAACTTTCAGAATAGTACCATCAGCTAGGAATTTGGTTTTCAAATATATGAGGGTATGTGGGACATTTTACATTCAAACCACCACTTTGAACCTCTTGGACTTTATAGACTCATGGCCGTCTCATGATATAAAGGGATTGAGTTCACCTTTACACTCCCCATAGGTTTCTTTTTTAATTTTTATTTATTTATTTATTTATTTATTTATTTATTTATTTATTTATTTATTTATTTATTTATTTATTTGAGAGCGACAGACACAGAGAGAAAGACAGATAGAGGGAGAGAGAGGGAATGGGTACGCCAGGGCTTTCAGCCTCTGCAAACGAACTCCAGATGCGTGCGCCCCCTTGTGCATCTGGCTAACGTGGGACCTGGGGAACCGAGCCTGAAACCAGGGTCCTTAGGCTTCACAGGCAAGCACTTAACAGCTAAGCCATCTCTCCAGCCCCCCCACCCCATAGTTTTTATTAGTTCCAAACTGTTCAAAATTCCAAAGTATCTTATCTGAAAGCTCTATAAGCCCAAAACACAAGTTATGTACTTTTAACAGATAATGGCACAGAATAACATCTCCATTCCGAAAGGATAGAAAATGTGCATTACAAGAAATGATTGGTCCAAGAGAAGACAAAAACAAAACAAAGAAACAAAATATACAAGGACCAGGGACATAATCATGAAATTATGTAGTTTCATATGAATTATAACCATGCCTCACATTGCTTGGCCTCAACTGGTCTCTGGAACCTTCGTGAAATCTATGACTCTCTATACCTTGCTTTTTATAAGGCTTCAAAACCACTGGTACTTGAACAATGCTACCACGTTCTGCTGTAAAATCATGATGAATCCATGTCCAATGAACACTGTGTCATCTCTGTGCACTGACTTCTAGAGTTAGAGATCTTCCTCAGCATTCCTACTCCAGGCCTTTTATTTTCAAAAGATTTATGTTTAATTTTTTAATTTCTATTTTAATTTACTTATTTATGAGAGAAAGAGAAAGAGAGGGAGAAAGAGAAAGAGAGAGACAGAAAGAGAGGGAGAGAGAGAAAGAGAGAGAGAATGGGCACACCAGAGCCTCTAGCCACTGAAAATGAACTCCAGATGCATGCACCACCTTGTACAACTGGCTTACATGGGTTCTGGGGAATCTATCCTGGGTCCTTTGGTTTTGCAGGCAAGTTTCTTAATTGCTATAAGCTAATCTCAAGAGGCTCTGCAGCCCTCCAAAAGAATTTGAATTCTTTCTAACTTCAGCCTCCCATGGGTTAGGTATTATACTCACTCCCAGTGTAGAGCAGCTGGCTTATCCTTAGTGACAGTGAGCTCTTTCAAAATTTAAGCTACTGAGGGTGAAGGTTCTGGGCTTAGGACTTCAAATTTTCTCACATTAACATCTGTGAAAAACTATATATTTTCGTGATTTTCTGCTCTTTATTTTTCTTTCTTTCATTTTAGACTTAGATTAAACCAGTAAAGAGATATCATGCTATAGAGACACTATCTTTCTGCCTTGACATTTTCTCTGTCTATTACTATTAGTGTCTATTACTTTTAAATTCAACTTCATTCAAATTTTCAGGCCATGGGCAGAATGCAGCCAATTTATCTACCAGGATATCATATGAATTTCCTCAAACCCAGTTACTGATAGCCTGCATTCCCCTTTGAAGTTTCATAAGCTGAGCCTTTATAATGTATATTTCTTTTGACTTTCTAGTCTACCAGATTCCTACCACACAGTTTATTAAGATCTGTTTATAGCCCTGAAAGGCTCCTTAATTACAGTGTTCCAAATTCCCCTATAATTCTCTTGGAAACCAGTTCTAGATGACTAAAAACTATATGGCCAGTTTTTATCATAGCAATTGTCTCACTCTCAGTGTACCAATTCCCAGTGTTTGTTTAGAAGTAGTTTATAATGAAAGGGTTTATTTCAGCCTATGGTCTCAGGGAAGTCTGTCATGGTGGAACAGGTGGCAGGAGCAGAAATCTGGCATTGCACCATCACAATACCAGGAAGAAAGTAGCAAGCAAGAACTGTGCTTAGAGCTAGGCTCAAAGCCCATCATGAGTGGCATATGTTTTCTCTTACCACATGAAGGTTCTATGTGCTTCCAAAATAGTACCACCAATGGGGATTAAGTATTCGAACACATGAGTCTATGAGGGACATATTACTTTCAAAATTCTACAGAGCCTCTTGAGTTTAGGCTATCTTCCTTCGGATGAATTTAAATTTCTGCAGGATGGAGACTCCAGTGAGTGTGACTTGCCCATAGGTTATCCTATTGCCCTTGTGTAGCACAGGAAATATCTGTTTCATAGTGCATATCTCTTTAAAGATTACAGTTTCTTGCCTTTTGACTCCTTTTCTTATGAAGTATCATGTTTTCATTTATTATCATCAACATAATCATTGTTATTTTTCTTTGCTTGCTGCTATCTACCATTTTAGCCCAGTATCTGGGTAGTGAAGAGTAACCATGACACAACCTGAATGCTGTACTTAGTATCTTGAGATTGCCTCTATCAAACAAATCAGCTTATTTCTTTGGAATTAAACCTCATTCAAGTTCTCAGGATGCAGACAGAATTAAAATCTCGTTCTTTGCCAGCATATAACAAGAATTGCTTGAGGCCACATTCCATGTAGAATCTTTATCCTTGTCTGCAACACATCCCCTTTAGAATCCTTACCCTCCTCTGGAATCCTTACCCTCCTCTGGAACTTTATTCTGGCCTTCCAAACACCCACCAGAATGGTACATTAAACTCTATCGAGAGCATTTTGTAGCTTTTCTAACCCAAAGTTTTAAACTCTTCCACACTCCACCTACACACCAGTTCCAAAGGATTATGAACTACATGGTGAGGTTTATCTCAGCAATGATCTAATCTTTACATATTGTTTCTGTATTAGTTACCTTTTTAACTGATGTGAAAAAATACCTGACAAGATGAAATTTAAGGAAGGTTTATTTCAGTTTACAGTTTGGAGTTTATCGTGGTAGGGAATGCATGATATCAGGAACGTTGAACAGCCAGTTATGTTCAATCCACTCAGGAATCAGAGACTAGTGAATGCTGGTACTGAGCTAGTTCTCTCTTTTTTCTCACCCCTTGGGATGGAAACTGCTTGGAGTTATGATGTGTCTTCCAACTTCAATTAACCTAATCTGCAAACTCTTTTGTAGATATGCCTAGGATCTTGTACCTGTCAAGTTGACAATCAAGATTAATCATCAGGGCATTATAGTAGTATCAAACACCAGGATCCATACAATATAATACTAATAAATTTAAATTTCAAGTATAAATGAACATACTGCTTTTGTTAAGTTTCAGAGGAATACCGCACTGTTATATGTCAAATACCACTAAATAACACAAAAACAAATACAGAATACACAGATTCTGTGCAATCACATCCTCAATAATATAGTTAAGGTTTTACTTATTTTTTTTTTTTTAATTTGACAGCTAAGTGAGACAGTTGATGCCTTTCATCTCCATAAAGGCTTGTAAAGAACCTTCTGGCACTCTGAATATTAGACAGAAGACAGGAAATATCCAGCTCAGTTCTATTTGTCATGACATTATTACTGTTTAGAAATTATTCTTGACAATTTATTTTAAATGCTATCACGGAAGAAAGAATATGTCCAAAAAAATTGGTGTTCTCCCAGTTAGGTTTATCTCAGAGGTGATCTATGTCAATCCCCACTTAACATGTATTGATGGTTAACTTCTTTTTCTTTTTAAGGGAAACTTGAATGCATTACAAACTTTGATTATTTTTAACATGCTGTAAGTATGTTGTCAATAAAGCTGAAAGTACTATAATACATATATACAAACATGCATATATGCATTCCCAAAACAAATTGTGTAACCCCTAATTGCTTTTCTTTATAGAGAGAGATGGGTGCACAAGGACTTCCAGCCACTGCAAATGAACTCCAGACACAAGTACCACCTTGTGTATCTGATTTTATGTGGCTACTAGGGAATCAAACTTGGGTCTTTTGGTTTTATAGGCAAGCACCTTCACTACTACGTTGTCTCTTCAGTGTGATTTTTTTAAGATTACCTTTATAGAGTTTGAGCTTAATATCCAATATTATTTTATATTCTCAGGATTATTCAGTACTTATAACAGCTATAGTTACATGAGTTTTCATGACATTTATCCCATAGCCATTTCTTAGATGCATAGGAATCAGCATGATTTGATCTCACCTCCCATATTCTCCACCATTTCTCAATACTCTTTGGTATGGAATGAGATTCTGTTAAAGTATTGTTTATAATTGTAATTATTTTCCAAAGAGTAACAAACAGACAAATATATATTTAGGTGGTGACATTGGATGTATAGACACCTATATTAATAAAGACTTCCTTTACAGGGATTGCAGTGTCCTGGTTTATTGAAAATATAAATTGCTATGTTTATTAAACCCATGATATCTCTAAAGAGTTTTGTATGTACCACCCACCTTTGTTCATCATATTCACATTTTCACCTTATTATTTTTGAATGCTTTATAAAGCAATGCATATAATAAACTTCATGGATGATATCTAGGTAATAAATACGACTGAAACCTGGAGCAAGTATTCATCAAGTACACATTAAATTTCATGAGACATATTTTCATGAAATTATTCACCTATTACTACAAAAGCAGAGAATGAATATATTAAAAAGTGATAAGTTTTAAAATGAATTCACTAGCTCTCCTAGCTATTGAGGTGGTACTCATATAAAATATTTATACAAAAATTTCTTCCCATTACCTTCTCATGTCCACTCCCCCTTGCTCTTCTTCAACTGAACCCCTTTCCTCCTTCCAATCAGTACCTCTTCTACTTTGATGGGCTTTTCATGTATTCTTTCCACATATCTTGATTTAACTGTATTTGATTGTTGCATTCTCTAATTTTAACAAAGAAAACCTTATCATCAAAGATGGACTTACAATAATGATTTTAGTAAAATTTACTTATAATCATAGTGCATATAAACATATTACAATTCATATTTTCCTGTTAAATATATTTTTCTTCTTTTCTAGAAAGCTACTTAAAATACATACTTTTATGATTATTGATTAATTTAATTGAAATTTCATATTAAAATAATGGGCATTCAGTAAATAGTTGTGAAGTCTAAATGAATAAATAAGTAAAAACACTTAGAAATTAAGTCTGTTTTATTAATTGTTTCTTTGTTTGTTTCAACCATGCTTAGATTGAAACTATTGTTAAAAATTTCATTTATATGAGGATTAACCTAAATACTCAGTTAAGTTTTTTGTGTTAAAAAAGAAAATGAATATACATAATTTTGTAAGGAAAAAATAGACCGTTTAGTGCTTTTTGCTGGTGAAATGCCCATGATCATTTTTTTTTTTAATAAAGGAATGAAGTGCTTTGCTTCATTAACTGACTATAATGAGTTCATATTTCTTTTGAGAGTTCATAAGAAATAACAGAGTTAAGAAGCACTTTGATGTTGCTCCTTGCATTTTTCCCTGAGGCAAAGGGAATAATTATATTTTTTTCAAAGGGACTCATTACCCTAAAGTGCAAAAAGTTTTGAAAGAAATGGAATGTCTTTACTCTATATTCATTATTTATGTCCCATCAGGGTCATCCCCATTGATTAAGATGCTTACATTTTCAGTAATAATTGCTTCTTTACCTTTGAGTTCAACTTTAACTGTATTAAAGATCATTATTAATAAAACCCGTTGGGTATTCCCTTTGGCCATCTGTCACAAAGGATGTCAGCATGAAAACTGGAAACTTAGAGGTAACAAAAAAATAGTGAAATGACAACATTTTCAAAAGTCATGGGCAGACATCTCCCTGTTTCTTGTGCAATTTAATGATCAAAATTTATCATTCCTTTGCTTCATTTTCTTCCTGAGACTGTAAAGTAGTCAAAGGGTTTTTGTTATATCTGCCTTTATGTTAATAATGCTTCAGAGAAAGCTAAACTAATTATAAGATCTCTACCACAATCCCAGTTAAGAGTTAAAATTAGTCTACATTTTATTTTATCTTTTTTAAAGACAGGTTACATAGCCCAGGCTTTCCCCAAATTCCCCATGTAACTAAAGATGATCTTGAACTTTTAATACTCCTTCCTCCACCTCCTGGGGCTGGGATTGCAAACATGTGCCACCATGCCCAGTATATGCAATACTGTGGATTAAGCCCAGGGCTTCATGCCCATCCATACTCCTTAATTTGCATATTATGATCAAGACTGACAAAGAAAGAATTGCTTAGTGGCACTCACTTTAAGACCATGTGAAAGACGCTATTGCTCAATTCCACTAATTTTAGAGAATATGATACAAATGGAGAATGTGGCTAATAAAGAAAAAGCAAAGCAACAATTTTAGTATAAATAAGTGATACACTCATATAGAAGGTTAAAATAACCAGTTTGGTCAATTAATAAAACTGGATTACTATATATGATTTCAGTATGTGAACATTAGTTGCACTTCTCACTGTTATGGGAAATTAACTTATTAACTTTCAGAAAAATAGTTTTACATATTTATTTATTTGAGAGTGGGAGAGAAACAAAGGAAGGGAGAGAGGAAGGATGAAAGAGAGGGAAGGAGAGAGGAAGGGAGGGAGGGAGGAAGGAAGGAAAGAAGGAAGGAAGGAAGGAAGGAAGGAAGGAAGGAAGGAAGGAAGGAAGAGTGGAGATATATTGGCATGCCAGGGCCTCTTGTTTCTGCAAATGAACTCCAGACACATGTGGCCAACACATTGTGCAGCCAGGTTTACACCGGTACTGGGAATCAAACCCGAGGATAGCAGGCTGTCCAAGCAAGTGCCTTTAACTGCTGAGCTATCGCTCAGACCCAAAATTTATATTTTAAAAGGACAGTATTTATAATAAAAAAGAGTCTTGGCAAATACATCTAATGATATATATTTGAAAACTTCATGTACCAAATTATAAACTGTCATTAAAAGATTTTAATATAGTTCAAAGCCACCCTAAGACTACATAATGAATTCCAGGTCAGACTGGACTAGAATGAGACCCTACTTCAAAAAACAAAAACAAACAAAAAGTAATATAAAATGAAATTGATAGAATGTTTTTGAGTCTTACTCATGCAAGTCTTTATTTTGTTTTCCATGGTATGGGGGGCAAACCCTAAGCCTAATGCATGTCAGGCAACCATTAAATCTATATTTACTTGCAAAATTGTAAAATGCTTCATAATTCAAAGTAAAAATTTGAAAAAAATGAATTAAAATTATAGATAGTAGTAAAGATTTTGCAAAGTAACCCAGAATTAAAAAGACTGAAATCTCTGCTGAAGTATTAGGTAAGTATACATATATGTTATCACAAGAAAGGAAGCTTTCCAATGAGGACAGTGACATTGACTGATGACATAGGAGAAACCAAAAATGTACTGATGCTCACTGAAATCTTCTCCTTTAATAATTCTTATATTTTGTCATTTTACATTTTTTCAGGAGTGTAATGCCTTATAATTTTAAAATATCTTTGAAAATGTATTACATCTAGCTATAGCCTTGGGTATTGTGAAACTTTCTTGCATGCAATTTTTGACAATGTACAATGTTCTATGTTTTCTTATTTAATGTGAATACTATTAAATTACTGTACCCATCAAGATATGAGAAATATTTCAATTTCATAGGATGTAAGTTTAATGGATTATACAATGACACCAAAGACATGAAGAAATATACTATCTGCATGACAAAATAAAGATTTATATTTGGTACAACATACAAAAATATTTTACATGTACATAATAATAGAAAATTCCTCCATGACTTTAGAAAAACTTTTAATTTCTTAGTATTAAAAGTGTTAATGAGTGTACAGAACCTAAGCTGTCACGTAGGACTGTGTGATGGTCATATGAACAATAAATGTAGTGAAGGGTCTGTTATACTTTAAAAGTGAAGTATGCATACACAGTAGCCAGTCAGCATCACATCTAGTGTATGCCTGGGCAAAGTTACTTATCCATGTTCACTGAGAGATGTAGGAAGAAACATTGACAGAAATTTATTTTCTAATAAAATGCAAGTAAATAATTATAATGCACTGAAGGAAAAATCTTAGTGATTATGAACTCTGAGTGTGAGTGCAAGGATCATGTCTAAGCATGGAAGAAGGCTAGAAATGTGTCTTTAAAGAAAACTACATAGGACAATCTTCCTGATATTTATAATGTTCAAATATTTTTTATGATTTACTGAAAAATTAGTTTGCAAAGATGATTAATTTATTTTTAAAAGTTAAATCCCTCTAATAATTAAAGTTGAGGTTGATTTTACTCAATGAAGCAGATTAGTGTGGATAATCATTAGAGATTCTGATTTGGCACTAATCAATTTTTTTGTTAATTACATAATTTGGATGGTTAGGTTTCATGTGTTGATTATTTACTTCTGAGTTTCCATATTGGTTCCATAATTTTAGAATAAATTAAAAGTATTATATTTCATACAATATAAAATTCAAGAATTTTTAAAAGTAAAATTCTTGGCATTCTTATAGCTAAGTGAATATGAGAAAATATACCTGATGTAAGACAGTGACTGGCATAGAATAGCCAGCCTCTTCAAATTCTGCCCTAGAAATACAATCAACTTTTACCTTTGTTCAGTGAATCACATAATATAACAGTATGAAACTCCGAATCAAATATTTTCTTATATCAACAAGGCTCTATTTTCTCTTAACTCTATTGTTACCTAGCCCTAGACACCCACCTATGTTTAAAGCCTCTTTTTGTGTTATGGAAAATTCACATTGTCAAAGAATAAATATCTGAAAACTACTTTCACCACTAGGATTAGTTCAGGCGAAGTTACATAGATGCACAATCCACTAAAGACATTCTTCATATAATGCTTGATTTCATTGCCAAACAAATCTTATAATTGCATTTTCATAGTAAAACCAAAGGGGGAAAAAAAAAACTTGATCACCTGTGGTTATGAAACAAACTATATAGCAAACTGTGCTTATTTTTAAAATGAGCGAAATTTCCAGAAACAAAAAACAGTTTATTCCAAAACTTTTGTTTGACTTTTCAAGGCAGGGTCTCACTCCAGTCCAGGCTCACCTGGAATTCATTATGTAGTCTCAGGGTGGCCCCAAACTCATGGTGATCCTCCTACTTCTGCCTCCTGAGTGCTGGGATTAAAGGTGTGTGCCAACATGCCCGGTTTGTCTATTCCAAATTTTCAAAGTCTTCTGCTACTACATGAAATGTTTCCTTCTCTTTGTGGGTACTAATGGATGGAAAACACAAAGCAACAAAACTGCTCTGACTGCAAGGTGCAAATTTGGTTCCTGCATGGATCCAGCACCATCTTCTGAACCTTTAAGAGCATATACTGAGTAGGTCAGAAGTGACCTCATTCTATGTTAGATAAGTTGTATCCTCAAAAATTGATAATAATTTAACAATATGTTGCATCTTTATGTGGTTGAAAAAAACAAGGGTTAGAAAGATATGTGTAGTGATTAATTTTATAATTATTGACCAGATGCATTACAGACATAAGGTAAAGGCTGGGATTATTTGAGCTCACCGCTTCACAAGAATCAAGCCATGGTCCTTGTTTCTGTACACAGGGAAAGGAAGAACATCCTGGTTTGGAAGGAATGAGACGCAGATCCTAAGAAGAGAACCAGCTCATCATATCTCAAAAGGGCCCCAGCTGAAATTAAGAACGATGGGTGAAACAAGCAAGGGTGCTGTTCTCTTGGTGAAATGGGTACAAGCACAAGGGTGAAGGAGATCTATGCAGGGAACAATCAACTCCTACCATATCAGATATCCAGAGACCCAGAGGCCCCCATCACCTCATCACTGAAGCAGACCAAAACTGAACCCAACATGGCTCAGGGAAATTTTGTGGAAGAGGGGGCGGAAAGAATATCAGAGCCACATGTTGGGTCATGATATGCAGAGACATTTATCCTACCCATAACTGTGGGCTTACCTCCACAATGCATGACCCATATACCTCAACAAGGAGGGGCCAGGGGTAGGGGTTAGTACATGGATAAGCCTAACAATGGTACCAACTTGACTGTATTCACTGAGTACAAAACTAATTTTTTTTAAAAATAAAAAAAGTTAATAAATAAAAAAATTTAGAAACAACCCTTTGGAAATTCAAAAATGGGAATATTTGTTTCCTGCTATAATTTATGCCAAAGGATGATGTATCTTCCAGTGGAGCAAAAGGAATGGGAACCACCAGTGTGTGTCATACAAGTACACACATATGTATAGGTGAATGACAATTAAACAGGATACCTTGAAAATAAAATAAAAGAAGCACCGGGAAAAGAAAGCGATAAGGCTCTAGATATAAACTGCAGAGACATGCCCTGAAGACTTACTTTCTTTGTCTAATCCCATAAACTCCTAAAATACTGCCACCAGCTCAGAATCAAACATCCAGTGAAATGAGCCCATGGGAGACATCCCATAGCGAAGGGTTAACTCAACTGTCACTGTTCAAACTGCATATTCTAGACCTCTTTAGACTGGGACTTGGAGCTACACCACATCACTTTGAGCTTTGGGATGGAGTGGCTAGGCATGTATTAACTAATAAGTTACTTCTATCTGTGCAACTGACTCATTAAAGTCAAGCGTCAAGTCATGGACACAAAGACTTTAGTATGGCTCTCTGATTTACAATTCTTCACATATTGTCAGACAATAATGCTGGGTCAATTAACTGCTAACTGTGATCTCACTTAATACTGCTCTTCACTGATGTCTGATTCTCCATTAACATACATACATACATACACACATACATACATACATATATGTGTGTATGTGTGTGTGTATGTATATATATATATATATATATATATATATATATATATATATATATATATATATGTCTTTTCCATTTTTCTTGTGTAAAGCAGGTTTATCACTGTCTATCGGTTGCCAGTATATCTGATTCCCTAAGACAGAACACCCATGAGCATAGCCAGTGACCTGGTACATATTTGTTACTCACAGATAAACATCAAGGAATCCACTATCAGGGTTTATAGAAAGCCAGGCTTTCAAAGAAAGTTAGAGCAGTCATTTATGACACTTGACCCACAGTGGAGGGTATGGAAGAAGCAGCTCACATTTGGTTTGTAAGCTGAGTTCACACATTCCATGCTGTATCTTCACAGGCATTTCTGTATAGGAGAGGCCAGTTTTCTCTAAGATGCACAGAGGTGATTTAATCCGTTTGGAAACAGAACACAGCATGCCACTGTGCCTTTCAGAAATCATAAGTACAGCTAAACAAATTCCCTCTCAGCTCCCTGGAAACTAAGGCTTGGTTGGGTCTGAGATTGTAAAAATTTACTTCCTTTAATTTAATAACATCCAAGACTTTTGAGTGTTAAGAAAAGGAAGCAAGATCTGAGATTACTGCATGGAATTTATAGGAAGGTCTTGCCACTGAAGAGATCCTTATCCTTAATTTGCTTTGGTGCTTGTCAGTAGTTTGACTAGATTTTCTTGTATAGTAACATATTGGAAAGTTATCCAATATTTTTTCATCTAGCCCATTTTCTTCCATAAATGAGTTAAGCTATTTTAGTGCTGTCCTTTATTAATTTAACTGTATAAAACAAAACAGTTTCATAAAAGTAAGCATAATCATTATTATTTTTAAAATATGCATATTCAATATAGAAATTGTAACTGTTTTAAAATTATATTTTAAGTGAAAATTGGACATTATTTTATATTTTGCAAGACTTGTGGATTTATTAAATGAAAAAAAAAAAGATGGAAAGAATCGTATTTTAGGCTCCTTCTTGCACTGAAATTTTTCAGCTGTTTTTTTTCTGGCTCTGAACTCTTCACATATGTCACATCTACAAGTTAAGATTGCTGAATTTTCTCTAACTACATTTATCTTTCATCATTAAATAAGAGGCTCTGCTTGCAGCCAGTAATCTTATCTCAATTTTTAAACCCAATATAAGAAAGTGGTAAATTGCATAGAAAGAGTAAAATTTTCTATATACTATGTCTCTATCAGTCTTTAAGTTTGCTAGAATGTAGTCATGCTTTGTAGAGTAATGGTTAAAACTACTCATTGTCAAACAAATATCCACCAAACAAGATTCTTAGAGCTTATATCCATTATCTTACTCTTCTTAAGAATATAATGAGGTGGGTAATCATTATTCTTAATTTTAAATTGTATAAAAATTCGATAGAATAGATCTCTTAATTCCCACCCTGTGAAATAATAAATTGACATTTGCATCTTGTTTGTCTTGGACATCAACTCTCATCATTAAACTTAATGTTCACCATATATTTTCTTCTAGTCACTCAATTGATTGATGATAAAAGGTAGGAAATATTACCAACAGTACTGAATTGCATTACATTTATACTTTCCTTGTATAACTACATATTCATTGTCCTTTGATGCACCTCCATTCATACCAGGAACTGAAGGAAATTTTTTTGAATGCCCAAAAGAAAATCACTCTTTCTACTGGTTGGTAAATTGATTTTGTTATTGTTTAATAAAATATCTTTTTGTGATGAAGAAATAAGTAATGTCGTCTTCCCAACTGAGATATACTTTATCTTTGTTCATTTAAAAGCACTCAGCTAAGCCATGCAACTATAAAAGTAATTGTCTACACAATTCTCTACTGGCTTTTGAGACTACCCTGGGATAATGTCCCACTTGTGCTGGGCTGAAGGATAAATACTCATTCTTTTTTTAAGACTTATCGCTAAAACCTGGAGTTACACACTCTCATCTCTACTACTAAATAGATTATACAATTTGAAGTTGTATATGGTAGTAAGGTAAGAGATTTAGTCCCTGCAGTGCCAACAAAATATCTTCTCTCCATGTTACAAAGATGATGCATTTACTTTAGATAAAATACATCATCAGTAGCTACATGGGAGATTCTGTACACTTTGCTTGTATGGGGCCTGTGAAAGCAGGACATGGCTGATGTGGTGTGGATCTGAACTTACCTCTCGTATGGCAGGAACAAAATTACTAACCCATTCTATATAAGGAAGTTGTGTTTACAAGCTGAACCTCAAATAATGTTAACACATACCACATGCTAACCCATATTATGGTCAGTTGTTTTGTTATAAATGTTAATGAGGAGAATTTAGCATTTAAATTTCAGATTCTGGACAATTTAATGATCACAAGCACATTAATATATGGTTGTTACTCAATCACATAATGAGAAATAAGTATATTTCTATGAATCTCCAATATAATCTTTGTAAAAGTGTGGATAATAAAATTGTAACCTTGATTTTAATTGTATGATTTATTTTTTAAAATATTTTATGTTAGTTAAGCTAACCAGAAACTTGGCATATAATTAAATGACTTAGTTTAAGTGTCAAATATGAAACTAAATACTTTGTTTCTAGGCTCCAAATCTAAGTGCTTTCAAAATTTACTTTTTGGCTGTTTATTGAAGAGCTAAATATACTATAACTTGGCCTCCTTTTCTGAGTTCTAACTTTAGATACCAGCCAAAAGACTAAGCATGGTTTCACTGATAATGTGGGTTTTCTCAATAAAGTTTTGTGCTGCCTACACAAGCACACAAAATATTTATTTATTTACTTTTCATACATAGTAACTGTGCAGACTCATTGCCTTCAATATGATTTTTTTTATATACCTGGGAATTGAATCCAGGGCTTTGTTAATACTGGGCAAATGCTCTACCACTGAGCTCCATCCAGAGCCCTTCACACTTCATCTACCATGCACTTACTCAGCACCTTCCTCTCTGTGCTTACTCACCACAGAAGCATGGCATTTACAAAGGAGAGAAGGTTTGAGTGTGATTTGTTCAAAAGTTTTGATAATTTATAGATCGCCTTCAAATAGATCAGTGAAAACAGATCAGTGATGTTTTTAGAAATATATATCCCAATAGGATTTCTTTGGGAACAGAAGTAAGACAACTCAAATTGGGATATGAACCTGATCTCAGACAGGAGAGCTTGAGCTGAACCCTGTAAGCAACATGAAGTTCATCAGGGTTGTTCATTCATTTATTCATTAATCAACTACAGAGATTGTCTAAGTAGTTAGTCAGGGACTTTTAGCAGGGTATGACTTTATCTCATAGACTATTTATGATCCTAAGAGATACACTCAGAAAAATCATTAGTGAACATGCCACTTGTTGGGCCAATGTGCGAATGGAGTTAGACAGCCAAGATGAAAAATAAGGATATGCACTAGGTCATTCATAAGCTTATCAGTACTAATATTTTTAATTGTATAACCTACCCTAAAATATTTCAAGATAAAAGGCATTATATTTTTTGAGTAAAGAGAGCTAGAATCACACTGTGAACTTGAACAAATTAATTATACCTTTATGCTTCAGTTTTTTATCTGTAAAGAGAAATATGATTTATATTCTACGAAATTCATTTATTTTTATGATTTTTATGAATTAATAAAGCAAGTCCAAGGAAGAATGGAGGAAAGACAAAATTTTGTATGTTTTCATTAATTTCCATAGCACACATTAGAACATACCTATATAGAATAAATTAATTTCTAGAATACATACTAAAATATAGATGTATTACAGAGATTTCAATGTATATACATATATATGACAAGAAAAAAAAATCCCTGCCAATTTGATTTCAAATTTTGAGACAGGGTCTCATTAAATTGTCAAGGCTTGTCTTCAACATGAGATCCTCCTGCCTCAACTTCTCGTGATCAGGGATTATAAGCATGTACCACTAGAACTGGCCTTAATCAAGTTCTTAATTACAAGCATAACAGCTATTCAATGTAACACTAATATTTCATGTTTCTTATGTAATGTTGTATTTCCCGGATAATAAGGAAACAGAAGCAAACACTGAGACAGGAAAACAATAATTATGAGGGATGATGAAAGGAATATTGCCTAAAAAAATGCACTTAAATAAACACACACAGCAATACATAAATCACTTATCTTTATAAGAGACTATACAGTATGTATCCATGAAACCAAAGGCACAAAGAACCATAATAATAACTGTGTGGACATTTGAAGGTCAATAGTGATTAAAAATAAAAACAAAGCCATTTTACTTTTAATTTGTATAGGTTTTATTATAAAATGCACATATAGTGTCTTTTAAAGTCATCTAATCATCTACTGTTCTCTCAAAAAGTGGTCAAATGACTGTGCTGAATTCAGGCAAACAGGGAGCAGCAAAGTCAGTGTTTAAATCCAGTCACTCTTGCATGACTGTGTCACTTTACAGTCTCCACTGCTTCATTCCATTAGCTTCTTGTTTCATGGCCAAAGATACTTGTCAGTGGATAATGTGCACGCATGCGACTCAGAGCATATTTTTCAAAATTTCCTTTATCTTTACGTGGTTGAATGTGACTTTTGGATCTTAAAGATAGAGATGCGTCCCAAAAGATTTGGCAAACTTTCATTATCTTTTTTGCCCTACAGACATGAGCCACATTCATGACCGAATGTCATGTAAAATACCAACTTTTTATTGCTTCATGAAACCACCCCTTCTAAATGATATCAATCAGGAATCAATCACTTATACTTGCATTTTTTTAAACAAGTAATAACAAAAATAATGTCACAAAAATGAAACATATGTAATATTTATTGTTTCTTTTAAGTTAGCAAACAATGTTGGAGCTTTATTATAACATTTTCTTTTTTTGTTAGTTTTCTATTGTACAAGTACAGGCAGTTTGGTACCATTATTAGGCTCATCCATGACCTACCCCCTCCCCATTGGCCCCTCCTTGTTAAGGTATATGGGTCGTGCATTGTGGGGTTAGCTCACAGTTATTGGTATGATAAATGTCTCTGTATATCATGACCCAACATGTGGCTCTGACATTCTTTCCTCCCCTCTTCCACAAAATTTCCCTGAGCCATGTTGGGTTATTTTTGGTCTGCCTCAGTTTTCATACGTCTGCAAATACAATTCTTATCCACCCCTTCTTCACTCACCTTCACCTACTCACCTGGTCTCTTTTCTCCACCACATAGTCCACTCTTCTGCTTTCATGTTAGATGGCAGTTCATGACCCACTCTTATTACCACTCACTCTCCCTCTTTTGAACTAGAAAGAGGTGGACATATATGTGATTTCATTTACCTTCTCCATTTCTTAGAAGGGAAAACAACATTCATTCGTTGCCAACAGGAGAACAAGAAATCTGAGATGCTGTGGAAAAACGCTACCACCCCACTGGAGTTCATATTTGTTGGATTCACAGAGCACCTGCCATTCAGAGTTACACTCTTCTTGGTATTTCTCATCATATATGTCTTAACTGTGGTGGGAAACGTGGGTTTAATAGTCCTAGTCAGCACTGACTCCAGCCTCCAAACGCCCATGTATTACTTTCTCAGCAATTTGTCGTTCTTAGACATCAGCTATTCCACAGCGATTGCTCCCAAAATGCTGGCGAACTTCTTGGCTTCTAGGAAGAGCATCGCTTTCTGCGCCTGTGCCATACAGATGTTTTTCTTCGCTTGCTTTGCGGATGCTGAATGTCTTATCCTGGCTGCCATGGCCTATGACCGCTATGCAGCCATCTGTAAGCCGCTGCACTATGCTACGCTGGTGTCTCGGAAGGTCTCCCTCAGCCTGGTTGCTTTGGCCTATTGTAGTGGGAGCATGACTTCACTGGTGCACGTGTCCCTCGCATTTAGGCTGCCCTTTTGTGGCTCGAATATTGTCAACCACTTTTTCTGTGACATCCCACCGCTCCTGGCTTTGTCATGTGCGGATACCCACATCAATGAGCTCCTGCTCTTTTCCTTATGCGGCACCATCCAGCTGGGCACCTTTGCGGTCATACTGGTCTCCTACCTCTGCATCCTCACCACTGTTCTGAGTATCAGGTCCTCGAGTGGCAGAGCCAAAACCTTCTCCACCTGCGCGGCGCATCTCACAGCAGTCACCTTATTCTATGGCGCACTCCTGTTCACGTACTTGCGTCCTACTGCCAGCTACTCCCCGGACGCCGACAAGGTCGTGTCTTTGTTTTACACTGTTGTCTTTCCTATGCTGAACCCGATAATTTACAGCCTCAGAAACAAGGATGTGAAAAATTCCCTCCAAAAATTAATTGAAAGAAAATGGATTTTCAAATGAATAAGAATTCAAATAGTTAAAAGGACATCCAGGCCTTGTCATGCACGTTCTCTTATCTCCATCATCATTGTCCCGTGAATATTTTACCTACAAAATGTTATAAACATATCATTGCGATTCACTATTGGTATGTAAGCATTTAACAATATTCATTATTCCACTGAATGAGTATAGAGTACTTTTCAATTTTAATGTCTTCAATTTTTAATCAATAGTTTATGAGTTATAGTTTAAGTATTTCAGTTACATTTATTCCTATTTTTACACTTTATTGGAAAAATATACTTATATTTCCAAGATACTTTACTGGAAAAAGATACTTTATTGAAAATATATGAGTAAAATGTTATTTAATTTGCAGCTAGCATGTATTCTTTTTATATTGATTATTTCTGAAACTATTAAATTTATAAGTTGAAGAAGCTTTTAATTAGAGTCTATGATTTTCTATGGCTAAGATCATATCATTTTAAACACAGGTAATTTCATATTTCCAAATTAACTTTTTTTTTTATCCCTTTATCTTACATCATTACTGTGACTGTTATTTCTAGTACTTTTGCATCAGTGTGGGAAGTATTCATCATATTCTTTTCAAGACCTCAGAAGAAAAACTTGTTGCTTTTTCCATGCTGACTACGATGTTATCTGCTCTTTGTTCTATGTGGCTTTACTGTGTTCAGTTAATTCTTCTTATGTTACACAATATCATTTTGTTTCTATATTTCTATTCATTCAGGTTGTCTTTCAAAATACATCTGCTACATTTAAGGGATGCTCAAAGTAAATGGATAACCAAATCCATTAATTTTTTAAAGAAATATATGTTTAATTTGTATTTATTTATTTGAGAGAGAGAAAGAGGGAGAGAGAGAGAGAAAGAATGGGAACACCAGGGCCTCCAGCCACTGTAAACAAACTCCAGATGCATGCACCAACCTGTGCATCTGGCTTACATGGGTTCTGGAGAATCAAATTGGGATCCTGTGGCTTTACAGGCAAACACCTTAACTGCTAAGCCATCTTTCCAGCCCCAAATCCATTACTTTCAATGTATGCTCAATACTCTCACATAATTAAGTCATTGGAATACCAAACCCATAACTCTCCCACACCAAAACAGTATTCTATCTTGTAAGTTATGAAACATTACTGTTCTTGTGACTATTTTTTCAGCTATCAAGTGTACAAAATGAAAAAAAGAAAAACTAGTTAATTGTTAGGGCTGAAGTCATGGTTCAGCAATTAATGTGCTGGCTCACAAAGCCTGCATTTTTTATTAGATTCCCCAGTACCCATATGTAAAGGCAGATGTACAAAGTGGTATCTGCATCTAGATGTTGTTTGCAGTGGCAAGAGGCCTGAAAGGGCCATTTTCTCTGTGTGTGTGTCTCTCTCTCCTTCCCTGTATTTGCAAGTAAATAAACAAAATATTGTAATCTGCACCTGGAAAGTAAATTTTAGTATAATTTACAAATTTGAGGAAGCTTAAAGTTGGTTCAGTGATTAAAGGTTTGATTCCCATGTACCACAAAAACACAGAAGCACAAAGTAGAGCATGCATCTGGAATAAAAGCCTGTTACTAATTAATTTTCTTTCTCTCCCTCCCTCATTCCTTGCAAATCAATAAAAAATATTTACACATTTTAGGGCTGGAGAGATGGCTTAGCAGTTAAGGCACTTCCCTACAAAGCCTAAGGATGCATATTCTACTCTCTAGATCCCAAGTTACCCAGATGCACAAATGTGAGGCAAGCACAAGGTAGTACATGCCCACAGGGAAGCACAAGTGTCTGGAGTTCAAATGCAATGGCCGAGGCCCTGCAGCTCCAATTCTCTCTCATGACTCTCTCTCTCTCAAGTAAATCATATATATTTATATATATATATATATATATATATATATATATATATATATACTGCAAATGAACTCCAGATACAGATATATATATACACATACATACATATATGTTCAAAGTCCTTTCATGAATACAGGGCCACTAAATTCATGAGAAGCATATCAATGTGATAATCCTCAAAAACTTCACTAATGTTTCATGGGTAAGTTTAGAAATATTTTAAAGTATAACAAACTATAAACTAACAGATATGGTGGTTTTAGATATTTAATTATCATTTGTTGTCAAACCATGAAATACTCCATACAAAACAATAAACACAAAAATGTAAAATATTTTTGAATCAGCAAGGTCTTTCCCCAAGCTGATTATCCAGGCAACTTATTCACTGTTGTATGCAAATTTGTTAAATAAAGATGAATCAGTTACTAATAGGACTATGGTTTAACTTCTCACATATTGACAACCTGTATGATTTTTTTCAGAGCTGTATTAAAAAGAGTGCATGATTATAGAGTCTGTGATAGCTCCCAGATTGTATTCATGCCATCCTTTACCCTGTCATCACAGAGATTCCCCTTGAGACTGTAAACCAGAAATAAACTCTTTTCTTTCATCAGTTGCTTTTGCTCAGGTGGTTTTGTGCCATCATCAAAAAAATAAAAAAATAAAAAAAAACAGTATAAATCCTGTTTTAAAAATATTAGACACTCAGATAATGAAATTATTGCCATTCATCCATTGTGTGATATAATTGAATAAAAAAGCACACATAATATGTTTTTCAGTGGATTATTAAGTCTAAAGCATTTTTTAGCCTTCCATTTGCTACAAAACTACTAATGTATTTGCAAAGTATGAAAAATAAAAGTTGTTAAGACTTTATGCAATATAGTGTTTCTCCAAACTGTTGCTGACACATGAGTCCCTGCTTCCTTGCATAGGTGAAAGGAGATTCATCCTATTCATGCTGGATTCCATGTTTCCTTGAAGAGGTGGAAAGAGGCCCATCTGCTTCACACTGGAGTTCATACTTCCTTGCAGGGGTGGAGGAAGACCCTCTTGTTGACACTGGGAACCTGTGTTTCCTTACAGAAGTAGAAAGAGACTTATCATCTACATATATAAGGGTTTATGATCAACCCCTGGTTTAAATTCCAGTAGCGTCCTCCCTCTCTGTGATAATGAATGTATTCTAAAACTTCAGCAAATGTTAACCTTTCAATGAAAATCCACTCCTTGCTGACAGCTGTTGATGTAGCCTAAAATTAGTTTTTCTTACCTAAAAGGCATATGAGCTTAAGTGTGAGGGGCCACTGGCTGATAAAGAACATCAGAAAAGTAATTTAGTATCTGAAATGTGTATATGTATATTTTTTATTAATTTTTGTTTATTTTTATTGATTTGAGAGTGAAAGACAAAGATAGAAAGAGGCAGAGAATTGGCATGCCAGGGCCTCCAGCCACTGCAAATGAACTCCAGATACAGATGCATGTGCCAGCTTTATTTACTCCTAACTCTACTTTAATTTAATGAATAAATAAAACTAATTACATATAATTTTAATAAATTAGGAGTATAAATTATGTCACCTGTAACTGTCATGGTGCATTAGATAAAACTCATACCAGCACAAGGGTGAAGGAGATTGACACAGAGAACAATCAACTCCTACCAAATCAGATATCCAGAGATACAGAGGCTCCCAACACCTCATCATTGAAGTAGACCCAAAATGAATCTAACATGGCTCAGGGAAATTTTGCAAAGAGGGGCGGAAAGAATGTCAGAGCTACACGTTGGGTCATGATACACAGAGACATTTCTCCTACCCATAATTATGGGCTAACTCTACAATGTATGACCCATATACCTGAGCCAGGGGTGGGAGTAAGACATGGATGAGCTTAACAATGGTACTAACTTGTTTGTATTCACTGAGTACAAAACTAATTAATAAAAAATGAAGTAATTTTAAAAAATCATAAATTAAGTTAGTCTGATATTTGTATAACCTTTCTTGCCCTTACAATGAAAGTCATGGGAAAGTGGTTGGGAGCGGGGTTAGGGGACAAAAGTGCAGCCCAGAGACTCAAGTGAGTCACTTACAGGTTTTAAATGGGGGCTGAGCTAAACAGGTATGATATCAAGTTTGAGGGCTGAGTTTAACTAACCACCCTGCCAGGATCAGGTTTAATACTTCCAGGAATCCTAATTCTAGGAAAGGGGAACTCCTGCCTTGGGAGGAATTCAATTTGTTTATGTAAAGAGAACTTCTTTAAGAAGGAGATAAGGAGAAGCCATGTCTTCCCTGATCTTAAGCAAGGTGGTGGACTGCAAGGGAAGGTACAGTCACCCTAAAATTCCTCACTATTAAGCTAAAACTATACATGAGACATAGGTTAGTTTCTCTGAAGTAAAACTCATTCTATTATATGCCAGGGCTCTCATGTTTACTGAGATGTTTCTGTTTTCCAAGATCATGAGTCTACCTATCATTTTGTCAATTCCAAGGACAAACGGGTGTCAGAAATACCTATTGTTACCTAGGACTCAGGGACTGCCTCTTGGTATGGTAGGCCTCTCAGCTCACTCCCTGTTTCTACATTTTTAAATTCACCTGCCTAACCAACACTTCATATTGAAGTGCTTTAGCAGACTACTCACTCTCTCCTCTGGGACTATGCCAATCCCTGCCTAGATGACCCTCCTCTATTCACTACAGGCTGGAGACTATGTTTTCTACTGCATGGATGCAGAATGCCCCCTCCCCAACTGAAATAGAAGAAACTCTTCAAAATTATTCTGATAGCTCCCATGGTTTCAAAACTCCAAGGAGGGAATCACTGGTTTCATTTCTCCACACTAAAGAAAACAGAGTCTCCCACTACTTCAAAACCCACTGCCTCTTTCTCTCCTGATTTATCAGTTTTACCACAGGTTATAGGCAGGATCATGGCCATTTCCAGAGGCCTATTTAGAAACCAGATCAAATACATGCTTCTGTTATACTCCCACCAAACCACATACCTACTTTGACTGGAAGCAGGCTGCCAGAACCTGATCCTATCACGTCTCTATCCCAGCTTCCTATATAATGACAGAGTTGGGGATGTTAAAATCCGAATGTCTTCATTTTTGCCATCTTACTACTATAAATCTCCTAGAAATGACACATGAGTCCCAGCTTCCTTGCATAGGTGAAAGGAGATTCATCCTATTCATGCTGGATTCCATGTTTCCTTGAAGAGGTGGAAAGAGGCCCATCTGATTCACACTGGAGTTCATACTTCCTTGCAGGGGTGGAGGAAGACCCTCTTGTTGACACTGGGAACCTGTGTTTCCTAGAAATGACATAAACCACCTATCTCAGTTATCAATAAATTGTCGTTTCCCTGAAGCAGCTCAAGCCTGGAGACAAGGAAGACCACAGAGCAATCAAAGAATTCCAGTCATCCTTCTGACCCCAAAGAACCTCTAGTCTGCTAGGGAAGTTGCTCCTCATCTGGTGGCCAGTGCATTTCTGATGTCTTTCACCCCACTCCCACTAAAGCCTATCACAGTTGTTGTGCTGGGCCTCTCCTCTCCTCTCCTCTCCTCTCCTCTCCTCTCCTCTCCTCTCCTCTCCTCTCCTCTCCTCTCCTCTCCTCTCCTCTCCTCTCCTCTCCTCTCCTCTCCTCTCCTCTCCTCTCCTCTCCTCTCCTCTCTTTTCATTTCCTTTTCTTTCTTCCTTCCTTCCTTCCTTCCTTCCTTCCTTCCTTCCTTCCTTCCTTTCTTTCTTTCTTTCTTTCTTCCTTTCTTTCTTTTTGTTGTTGCTATTGTTATTTTGTTGTTGTTTTCTGAATAAGGGAGAGTACAAGCTGGATCTGTGTAAAGGGGCACTTTCTAGGATCCAAAAACATGGAACCATGGGGAAGAATTGGAAAATAAGGAGGACATGAACATGGAAAAAATGACAAAGAACTTTAAAATTCTTAGAAATTTATGGTTATTGTTAAATATTAGAGAAGAGAAACATACATTTAAAATATGAATTAGTTAGAAGGAGGCCCTAAGATTCAGTCAATTCCCTGTGTGTTCACTAGGTGTACTCTAATACACAACTTTCACTTACTAATTCATTAGCTTATACCAACTTCATAATGAACTGATTCTGTAGGCAGAACATGTGCAAGTGTTTTCATTTTATAGGAAAATAAAGAACATTAGGTATTTCTTAATTATAAAATTTAAACAGTTTTATATGGCATATAAGACCATACAAGTAAACAAGGACATCTATTTGCTTAGTTCTTACAACCACATTAATTGTCTTTACTGGAACTTTATCACACCATGTTTGATTTTTGTGACCATAGCAGTTACTTTTTTAAAAAGAATTGTATTTACTTGAAAGCCATGGTGCCCAAAAGACAATCGTAGGTACACTTTAACTCTATGATTATTTCCACTCTCCCGAGACCACAGGGATGCTAATGATTCAATTATGGACAACAGAGATTCCTGTGCACCCCAGGAGCTGCAGCCTCTGTCCCCAGTAGAACAACTAAAGTCCAGCATTCCTAGTTCCAATAATCAGTCCTTGAAGAATTAAGAAGCCTTTTTCTTCTGCAGTAGATGATTTACTAATTTTGAGCTCTGCTGTCTTTTAAGTATGATTAGCAAGTGATAATTTAGGCTCGTTTTAAGAGTCTGATATTTCCTGTTTTATCCTCACTCTAAAAGAAGCCGTTTCCAATTGTGCATTTCGGCATCTTCCTCAATCCACTAGAAATTTGTCTTCCTGTCTATGCTGTGTGATCTGTCAACTGTCTTCGCATTCTTGAAAAAGGGCAATATTTACATAACACCTATATATTTACATAAAATCCATATAAAATATGTTTCTTATGCCTGGTAAGTGTGTACACACTTTTATTATTTAATATTTACAAGTATAGTAGCTTAAAGATATGTGCAAATTTAAGATGGAAATTTTGAGAACTTTAGTGTATTATTCCTATGTTACAATATTTTTCCAATTTAATATATTATTTGCAAATGACTTATGCCTATTTTTCACTTAGGATTCCCATAAAATAATTTTAAGAATAATTTTCTACTTTCCTTGTGTTTGTTTTCCATCCTGTCTTTACAGGTTCACTGCACATGCAGTTCTGAGTTCATAGGATTTCAGGTCTGATTTGGTTACAATTAATTGTACTACTTCCCATTACCACTCAATAGGATTGACTTGAACAGTGTTTCTATGACAAAGTGCTTTTAAGTTGGACTATCTAAGCTTTATTTCTTTCAGCTTGCAAGAATGGTGGGTTTTAAATTTTGATTCATTTTCATTGTCAAGCTTTATGCATTCTTGAATTTTATTGCAGATTTTTTACCTATTTTGTCTTATAATTTAATTAAAAAGGAGTTAATGTTTACTACTATAAGTATAAAAGCTTAGATAAATAATTTACATTATAATAACTTTAAGTAAAATATTCAACAGACAGTTTAATAACATATACCTATTTATGAATAATAAGATAATATATTAAAATATGCAAACACATTGGTATTCAATACTTTGTAAAATGGTTAAATATTTTATCAGGAAAGACAGATCTTTAGCAGTCTTATAGTTACATGATAGAACAAGTAGATATGTCTGATTTTCTAGACCACTACATCTCTACTGGTGTAAATAACATTATTTATTTTTTAATTTCTTTATGATTTATTAAGAGTAAATGCTTGATTTGTGTAAGTATTTTACATATCTATATACCCAGGGTCATGTAGAAATTTCTTGGGCAAAAAGGGGTCGTGAGGGGAAAACCTTAGGAAGCTCTGTTCTAGGTCATGGTTTCTCGCCAGTGAAGGCAGTTGATCCCAGCATGGTCTCTGGGTATGAATCACCCAAGCTCGGGGTTGCTGATTCATGAACCATTCTGTTGTCTGTAGCTGGTCTGTTAGTCACTTGCGAATAAGTAGAAGCGTTCTCCAGAACCATTCTGTTAATTCCAAAAGTTTTATTGTTTTGCAAAATGACAGAAACTAGAGATCAGCGAGTTTCAACCTCAACGAAGGGCAGGGAGGGCCGGGTCTTCTCAAAGCCCAGCCTTGGCGCTGTCCCAGCTCTCCTCGTGGTGGGACACGCGGCATCCCTGCAGCAAGTGGAAGCAGGACCTGGAGCCCGGGGCCGCAGGCACGGTTCTGTCACCGGCTGGCCCTTGCTCTGTGACCCTGGTTCACCTGATCCATGATGTGAATCTGTCCATCCACATAATAACTTTATTTTGATAAACATTAACTCATTTTAGAAGCTTTTGACTGGGTTGTTTTCTGAATGCTAAGGAAAAATGATTTAAATTTTATTTTTAATCTCAGTAATATTTTAATCTACCTATACTCTTGATAACTGATGATACATTGTTGAGTGTTTTCCTGGAATGATAAATAAAAATAACGGTTAAAATTCATATTACAACTACTTTATCATGGTATGTCAGGGACTTAATGTAGGAGTTGGAAAAATCACAGGTGATATGTCTTTAGGCAGTTAAAATATTTTTTTAAGTATTTATATTCTGACGATAATACTCACAGTATTTTAACAGGCTCTCTTTTGAGAAATTGGATTTTTTTTATACATGTGAAAGAAATGTTTAAAATGGCGTACTTGTACCAATATGTTAACTAATCTACATCATAAACTTTTTTTTTCCTGTGTCAAGATATAATTTTTAATTATTACTATTTGAGAACTTAACCTTTATAGATAACAATTTTTTACAGAAAGCACTATTGTATATTTGTAGTTCAATCTCAATTAAAATGCCATGAAGATTAAGTTTTAGATTTTTTTTTTTCTTTAAGCAAAGTTTTTAATTAGAAGAATGGATAACAAAGATGTGGTATATCTACACAATGGAATTCTATATAGCAGTAAGAAAATACATTATAAACTTTAACTGCAAATTATTTGGTTTTTGAAATCCTCCTCAGTGATTTCTTTGGTTCCTCCAGTGTACTGAGAAGAGAACTTGCTAAAATTTTTATTGGAATTGCATAGAATTTATAAAATAGCCACTTTCATTAATAATATTAATTCTTCTAAATTCATAAGCATGGGAGTTATTTCCATATTTTCATATCTCCCCAGTTTATTTCCTCAGAGTTTTTAAATGTTTCATTGTACAACAGATCTTTCACTTCCATGGTGACTTATATTCCAATGTATTTAATTTTCCTATAGCTATTCAAAATGGAATAGCATCACTTATCTCTTGCTCCATATATTTATCTTTGATGTATAGGAAGGCTACTGATTTTTATGTATTGATTTTGTATCCTGCCACTTTACTGAAAGAATTTAGCACCATTAGAAGGTGTTTTTTTTTTAAATTTTTATTATTTTATTTTATTTTCTTCCCAGTGGAGCCTTTTGAGTCAATTATATATAGAATCATGTCATCTGCATTTAGGGCTAGTTTGAGTTCTTTCTTACAATTTTTTTATCCCTTTTGTTTCTCTTTTCTTATTGCTTGAGCTAAAACTTCAAGTACTATGTTGAAAAGCAGTGGTGAGAGTGGGCACCCCTGTCTTGTTCTAGATCTTAATGGAAAAGCTTCAAGTTTTTCCGCATTTAGTGTGATATTGGCCTTAGGTGCTTTATAAATAGCCTTAATTATGTTGAGATTTGGTCCCTCCATGCCAATACTCTCCAACGTTTTGATCACGAAAGGGTGTTGTATTTTGTTGAAGGCCTTTTCTGCATCTATTTAAAGGTTCTAAAGACTTAGTATCAAATATTCACAGTTTCCCACACATTGAATTCAATGTCATCATTCTGATCTACAAACTGTAATTGAATAAATATTTGTGTTATAAGCCATAACTTTGTGGAAAATTGCCATGGCAACAATGGAAAATAACAACTTCTCTATCAGAGTACTTAAAATTTCTTTGTATTCACCCTCCTTGAGTATTGATATACTATTTATTCCTTTATAAACATCAATGCATGTTTATTTTTCAGTGCATCAGCTGCTTCAGGGCTTAACAACATAGGGTTAACAAATTTATTTTTGGCATACATATATTATGTAATACATACTTGTTTGACACATGAACATGTATATGGATAAATTCATTTGTTTATATATTACCATAATATTTAACAGGTAATATATTCTATGTTTAGAAGATAAATGATATTAAATCTTAGCCTGTTTTTTGGAAACTAAGTATTAAAGAATATGTAAAATTAATATAGTATTGTGCCAAATATTATCTATTACCTTTTTGTGATGGTCATTTTTTTTTCAATTTTTTGAGGCAAGCCCAAAACACTGCTTTGCTTTTTTTTTTTATTTTTAATGCAAGTGTATGTGTCTGTGCATGTGTGTGAGAGAGGGAGAGAAGGAGGAAGAATTGGTGTGCCAGGACCTCTAGCTATCGTAATTGGACTCTGGATGTATGCACCCCTTGTGTGCATGCACAGCCTTGTGCATTGCATCACTTGGCATCTGACTTAAGTGGGACCTGGAGAGTCAGACATCAGTTCTTAGGCTTAACCTTTAAGCAATCTCTCTAGCCCTTTTGTTGTCTGTTTCTTTTTTGCGTGTTTGTTTGTTTGTTTCTCTTTTTTAACACTAATAAAACAAAAGAAGACAAAAAAGGATGCCAAATCAAAATTATACAAAGGTCAAAGGCAATATTTTTCAAATTAATGTCATTCTTAATTTTGGAACATTCAAATGCAAATAATAAATATCCATCTACATCTCTTGGTCTTCCAAGTATTGGACATGGGCAAGAGTTGAGGACAAACAAAGGCTGAGGTTGACATTTGGAAAAAATGCATGGCATATGATGGTAGTTAATGTCTTCAGATTTATGGCTAGTGGAAATCATTGAAGCATGGATTCTCGCAAGATATTGGAAGGTTATTTATCACAAACAACCCAGCCAGGTTTGAATCCCATGTAAAGCAGAGGTCTGCCATATTCAAATGAGCCTGAACATAGGTACCAAGATTTGAATTTGAATGCCACTTCAACACATTGACATCTTTGGTAACAATAGATTTCTTATATTTTTTCTTATTAAATGGAAATTAATGACAGGGATGAAAGTACTCTGAAGTTTCATCAGTGCATGTATCATTCAATGCTACTGAAGGTGGTTGCTGTGCTTCATCCATCACAGGGAAACTCAGTGTCATGTGCTATGATGGATACTGGATTCTGAAAGAAATCTTCTTTCTTTTTTCGTCTGAGTGACATCATCTTGTTCTGTAACTAAGGAGACAAAAAATGACCTACGGCATGACAAATTGGAATCATACAGTTGTGAACGAATTCCTTCTGGTAGGCTTAACTGAAAACCCTAACCTTCAGGTCCCACTCTTCCTGCTGTTCAGCCTTATCTATATCATTACTCTTGTGGGGAACTGGGGGATGATCATCTTAATCTGGCTGAATGCCCAACTTCACACGCCAATGTATTTCTTCCTTAGCAACCTCTCATTCTGTGACATCTGCTACTCTACTGTCTTTGCCCCCAAGATGCTGATTAACTTCCTATCAGAACATAAGTCTAGTACATTCCTGGGATGTGTTCTTCAGAGCTTCTTTTTTGCAGTGTATGTAACCACAGAAGGCATCCTCCTGTCCATGATGGCTTATGACCGCTATGTTGCAATAGCAAATCCCTTATTATATACAGTCATTATGACCCATCGTGTCTGAGCTCCGATGGTCCTTGCGTCTTACTTAGGTGGGCTCATTAATTCCCTGACACACACAATAGGTTTGTTCAAACTAGACTTCTGTGGCCCCAACATTGTAAATCATTATTTCTGTGACTTCCCTCCTCTTTTGAAGCTGTCGTGTTCTGATACACACAGCAATGAGATGCTGCTATTGATCTTCTCTGGGATCATTGCAATGTTCACTTTCATTATCATCATGGTTTCTTACATCCGCATTCTCATTGCCATCCAGAGAATCGGCTCAGCAGAGGGGCGGCACAAAGCTTTCTCCACATGTGCCTCACACCTGACTGCTGTCACATTATTCTATGGGTCTGTGACATTTAGCTACATCCAACCAAGCTCCCAGTATTCCCTGGAGCAAGAGAAGGTGTCCGCTGTGTTTTACACATTGATCATCCCTATGCTAAACCCACTGATCTATAGTCTGAGAAACAAGGATGTGAAAGATGCAGCAAGAAGATCAATTCTGTCAACCAAAATCTCCTCTTGACTTGTCACATCCATGGCTTAGGAAAACTTATAGCAATCTTCTAAACAATCTTTTTTAAAATTGCATAAATAACATCATATAAAACAAAACTAGCTAAGTTATTCTTAGCTATTTCAGCAGTTATCTTGAGATTGTCCTGTAAATTGAAACTGCCCCACTGATATTTCAGTATCTTGGAATTTTCATTACTTCAGAATCTGAACACACACACACACGCTTGTTTTTCCAAGCTAGGGTCTTATTATAGCCCAAACTGACATGGAATTCACTATGTAGTCTCACAGCAATCCTCCTACTTCTGCCTTCCAAGTGCTGGGATTAAAGCCGTGCATCACCATGGCTGACAAAAAATGAAAAATACTTTCTAATGTATTTTCGTGTACATATCTGAATGGTCTCATGAAAACCTTAAAGAATACAATGGTAAATCAGATCAAAAAGTTATTCTAATAATGTACACTCATCTAATACACTGATGTTTCAGGGAATAATTCAAACATCCCATGGCATGATTTCCATAGAAGTTATCGATGTTCTTCATAAATGTCACCACTCATGTGCAAATGAGAATTTTTATTTTGTATATTAAATATATTAATATAATATGCTGTTTTCATTGTATTTAACTTCATACAAAGGTCTATGGGCCTGAAGAGGTGGCTTAGATGTTAAGGCACTTGCCTACGGAGCCTAAAGATCCAGGTTTGGTTTTCCAGTATTCATGTAAGCCAGATGAACATGATGCATCTGGAGTTTGTTTGCAATGGCTAGAGGCCCTAGTGCATTCTCTCTCTCTCTCTCTCTCTCTAATAAAATGAAAAAAATAACAATACAATAAATTTAAATAAATTTCTATGGAATATATGGAATCAAATGTCTTTCACTTTCATACACGTATAATGAGAATTAAGAGGAGCCCAAACTGTTAAGCAAATAAGCACTTTAATAGATCTACTCAAATATTATGTATATGTTTGTCATTAGCATGGGATTTTGTAAGTAAAGAAATACACTTTGTTAAAGGCAAGCTAGATAGGAGTATGTGTATGAGTATCCTTGAATTTTAAGGTGATATGTTTTAAAACTCTTTCATTAAGTAATAATAATAATACAAGCCATAAATAGAATGTATGTGCTATGTTTATCCAAAATGCCGGTGATGGAAGATTGAAGCACAAAAGTTAGGAATAAAAAATACTCTGTCTACAGAGAAAATTTACTACATATTTTGAGTTACATGAGGGTTAGCTTGTATGGGGTAGGGATTTATTTAATAGAGTAACATATAATTCATAGAATTCATAACAGGTACATGAGAAATCATTGAAATTGTGATTTTTTTTTTCATTTTCATGTTGCGAGAAAAGTGATGTACAATGATTGGAATCTTCTGATCTTGTATTACTGCTACAACAATCTATTTAGGAGAAAAGTATGAGGTATAAGAATATTGAATGAATTATTTCTAAGAGATGAAATTTCTGGAAACAGGAAAGATCTTAAAACAAAGCCTATTATGTGAAAAATGCACTGAATATTTAAAAAACAATCAACAAAAGAGAACAATAGCAATGATAGGAAGAAGAAAAAGCTTTGTAATATGGGCCAGATCATGTGAAGCACTATGCATTGAATTAGAATGAAGAAAAGGAAAGGTACTCAGCATATACACTAAAAGTCATTATATATTAGTGATAAACAGAACATGAAATGAATCCATAGTAATGCAATCACAGAATGTATTAATGACTGACTGAGCACTGAAAGCTGAGGGAAAGACACAGAAAGCCAGGCAGTTTGTGGTGCTGGTGGTTAAGGTCAGTACACAATGCCTCGTTAAATAGTAGCTATGTGGTCCACTTGTGAGGGAAACAGGTTCAGAATGTCTTAGTGCAGATCTGGCAAGATGGCAATGGAAACAGTTATCCAAGATGATTCCAAGGTAACTTGAACAAGTTAGAAAAAAAAATAGCAAGATGTATAATATATGTATATATAATGTTTAGTCATACATGCAATATTTACAATGTTGTTCTCATAATAGAACCCCCCATATATCAATAAAAATAAAAGTATAATAAGTGCAAGTTGCTTTCCTGTAGACAAGAAAGTTAAATAGTGATAAATACAACTTTTCACTTGAAAAGAATGTATGATTGAAGTTTGCTAGCTAGTCAGATATTCAAATGAAGTTTAAAATAAGTTTCAGATCTTTAAAAAACTAAAAATCTTTAAGTAGGAAAATATGAAAGAAATAGACATCTTTCTAATTAAAATATTTATATGCATAATATATTATATTATATATATTCAAATTTGGACAATCTTGAGAATTCATGGCAGTCTACAAAATTATATTACAATATTATTTTATAAATTCCATATGTATATATGGTGGTGACTGACTACATTAAAATAGATATTACTAGTGTTATAGAGCAGGTATACCTATTAAATCTGATGTTGATAAGAGAATATGAGTGCCCAAATACACTTAAAAATTGGAACAGTGACAAATGTTTATGTACTTGCAAGGCTTCAAGATAAAATATTAGAAAGATATAAAGAATTTCTGTAATCACAGGCACAAGGGAAATATTGAGAAAATTAGGTCAATGGTATATGAAACTCAATGAAAGAATATAAAGGAAAATCTTTTAAAGAAATTGACAAAGTGTCTAATTTTTCCCATCCCTGATAAATTCAACAAAATAACTTAAAAGGTAAAATACACTAACTTGCTATTGGCAGTCTCATTCACAACGTACAACTTAATAACAAAAAGTACGTTGTGTTTGGAGAGTGAAAAAAACGTTCCAGGTGCTAGAAAGATGGCTTAGTGGCTACCGCACTTGCTTGCAGTCTGAATTCCCCAGTCTCCACACAAGCCAAATGCACAAAGTGGCACATGTGTCTGCATTTTGTTTGCAGTGCAAGAGACCCTGGTGTGCCCATCTCACTCCCTTTCTCTGTCTCTCTCAAATAAGTAAATATAAATATATATTTTATTTTATTTTATTTATTTGAGAGAGAGAAAGAGTGAGAGCAAGAGAGAGAGAGTGAGAGCGAGAGAGACAGAGAGAGAGAATGGGTGCCCCAGAGCCTCCAGCCACTGCAACTGAACTCCAGACACATGTACCACCTGGTTCACCTGGCTTATGTGAACACTGGAGAGTCAAATCTGGCTCCTTAGGCTTGGCAGAGAAGTGCTTGAACCACTAAGTCATCTTTCTAAGCCAAATGAAATTTATTTTAAAAAATTGATCTGGCATATGCACAAATGGAATATGGCCTCTATTCCAAATCTTTATTGTAGTTTGGTAATTTGGTTAATATTAATTTTCTGCTTCAAAGTCCACAAAATTGCCAAACAAGTATTCTTAAGTATTCTTAACATAATCTCATTTTTCCCCATATTAAAGAGCAGATAAGTTCTAGAATTTCCAGGTCAAACTAGGGCATAGATACAGTGGGGGCAGTTTCAAAAACCACATTCAGTAGCCAAAGTGAAGATTTGCCTAGTTTTTAATCTAATAGATTTAGTGGTAAATATAAATCCATCTTCCTTCATAGCCAAAGTCCTAGAAAAGAAAAATTGACTATTTTAAGCATGTTATAACACTGAGAAACCTCTGAATCAGCAGGAGTCTTTGGTTCTGAGGGTAACTGAGCTTGAGAAATTCTGTTTACTCTCTGATGAAGGCCATCCTTGGAGGCAGACATTTCTATAGGGACAGAAGTGATACAAAGAAGAATATTTTGGCTGGGAATATTTTGGGGATTTTCCACCTGTATTTATTTTCATATATATATATATATATATATATATATATATATATATGTATGTATGTATACACACACACACACACACACACATATATATATACACACATACATACATACACATATACATATATATATACACACATATACATACACATATACATACATATACATACATATATATACATACATATATATACATACATATATATATATATATATATATATATATATATATAGTAAGTGTTTTATATATTTGAAAGAGAGAGAGAGGCAGATAGAGAGAGGATGGGCATGTCAGGGCCTTTAGCCACTGCAAACAAACTCTAGATGCATGTGCCACTTTGTGCATCGGACTTACATGGGTCCTGGGGAATTGAACTTGGGTCCATTGGCTTTGCAGGCAAGTTCCTTAACCACTAAGCAATTTATTTTAGCCATATATATATACACATACATATTTAGTAGAAACTTTACATGGAGACATTATATGTTAATACCACCATTTCCCTCCTCCCTGTCCCCACAACACTGAGGACCCTCCTTACTGGGATTGCTGGTATTCACCATGAAGTTATGGGTTATGAACTGTGAGAGCAGCAGTCAGCCATTTTGGGGGGGGAGGGGGAGGCAATGTCACGGGATAATACCTCCCAACTTGTGGCTCTTACAATCTTTCCATTCCCCCTTCCACAAATTCCCAGAGCCTTGTTGGGAGCATTTGAAGTCTACTTTAGTGTGGAGCTCTCAGAAGCTTCTGAAATTCTGCTTTGATGCATTTTAATTCTCTTCAGTGTCTGTCTCCATCACTCTGTCCCAAGTCCTTAGCCTCCTAGTGGAAGCAGCACACTTGCTCATCTTGCCAATGGCTGACACTCTGACAGGAGCTGAACCACCATTTACACAGCAGCTAGGACCCAGGTGAAACCTTGTAATTTTTAGTGTGGCACATGTGTGTGTGGAAGATGTATGGATGGATGCACATGCATGTGTGCATGGAGGCCACAGGTCAATTAGAAGTATCTTCCTCAGTTGCTCTTCACCATACTTGGTGAGACAGGGCCTTGCTCTGATCCTAGAGCCCTCTGATTTAGCCGCATGAGCTAGAATTCTTTTGTCACCCCCTCCCTAGCACTGAGATTACATATGCTTGCTGCCACATCCGGCGTTTGTGTGCCTGCTAGGGCTCAAACTGAGGTCCTGTTGCTTGCATGGAAAGCACTTTAACCATTGAGCCATTTTTCCAACCCTTATTTGTGTAACTTTGTGAAATGATAGCACTAGAGTGTGAAAATATAGTCAGGAGGAGGCACATTGAAATACTGCAGTATGAACACGACTTGGGTGGTGATTATATTCATGTATGTAAACATAAGTTTAATGTATTTTAACATTTAAAATTAGGGTACTTTTCACTGTAACTATATGTATTAACATTCTGGGAGTAGGCCTATGAAGATTACTTGGTGGTTCAAGGCTTTTGATTGCAACCCTGCCTGCCCAAGAGCAATTCCTCAGCCCCCACATAAAGTCAGATGTAAATTGGCATACACATATGTAATTCCAACACACATACAGCAATGGGAAGCAGAGGTAGGATAATCTGCTAGCTTGTAGGCCAACTAGGCACACAAGCAATGGTAAAAAAGAAAGAGAAACTCTCAGGTGAAAGGTGAAAGGAGATAAGAAATACCTTGTGGATCTCCATACCACTACTTGTACACTGAGGCATGTGCCCAAACACCCCCACACACATCATATTTACACTCACACATATAATCAAAATATATTTGGGGGTAAACAATTTCAGCATAGCAATTCAGTTAAGAAAAGACAAAAAGAGAAGCTGTGTCTGGCTCCCACTCTCCACAGCCATTGCAGTACATTGAGCTCCATAGAGACAGTACTGGGGCAACTGGGCGCATCTCAGTGACTAGTTCAGGAAAAAAAGTCAACTAAAAATGGGCAAAAGAAACCCTAACAAGCCAAGAGGCAAAATGTCATCATATGCATTCTTTGTGCAAACCTGCAGGAGGAACACAAGAAGAAGAAGCATCCAGATGCTTCTGTCAACTTCTCAAGAGTTCTCCAAGAAGTTCTCAGAGAGGTGAAAGACCATGCATGCTAAAGAAAAAAGGAAAGTTTGAAGACATGCCAAGGCAGACAAGGCTTGTTATGAGAGAGAAATGAAAACCTAGATCTCTCCTAAAGGGGAAACAAAAAAGAAGTTCAAGGATTCCAATGCACCAAGAGATATCCTTCACCCTTCTTCTTGTTCTGTTCTGAATTTCACCCTAAATTCGAAGGAGAATAACCCGGCCTATCCATTGTTGATGTTGCAAAGAAACTGGTAGAGATGTGGAACAACACTGTTGTAGGTGAAAAGCAGTCAAAGAAAGCTGCCAAGCTGAGGGAAATGTATGAAAAGCAAAAGATGTTGCTGCCTACAGAGCTGAAGAAAAACCTGATGCAGAGAGAAAAAGAAAAAAAAAAAAGAGTAGTCAAGGCTGAAAAGAACAAGAAAAAGAAGGAAGTGGAGGAAAATGAGGAAGATGAAGAAGATGAGGAAGAGGAGAAAGATGAAGAAGATGAGGATGAAGAAGATGATGATGATAAATTAGTTGGTTCTAGCACAGTCTTTTTTCTTGTTTATAAAATATTTACCCCCTTGTACACTCCTTTCAAAGGAAATGCACTCCTTTTAAAGGAAATAATTTGAATTTATGGCTGTGAAAGGTTAGTTTTTAAACTTTAGAATATCTTTTTTTTTAATATAGTTAACACACTACCAAATGTGTCTTTAGATAGCCCTATCCTGGTACAGTATGGGGGTTGTAAATTGGCATGGAAATTTAAAGCAGGTTCTTGTTGGTGCATAGCATAAATTAGTTATATATGGAGACAGTAGATTTTTTTTTCATCTGCAGTTGTCTGTGAGGCAGCTTATATGAAATATGGCTGTTCTGTTAACTGAAAACCACTCTGTAATTGCAAAAAGTCAAATGCAGCTGTTTTGTTGACATTCTGAATGCTTCTAAATAAATAAAAATTTTAATAAAAAAGAAAAAAAAACAAAAGGAGGAAATATTATAATTATAGATAATTGCAAATAATGTTTATATTTGCCTCTTCAGCAATAATATTTTGAGAGATTTAAATACATAACAATAATGGAGTATGTGTTAACATATAACAATAAGGGATTATTGTAAACTTTCTAATGTTTTGATAATATAAAAATCAAATTTATTTTATATTTCAAAATTAAATACATTGAATTTGATATTTCAAAACATTATTGAAAATATGAACCAAAACACTAAAATATAGTCAATGTGAAAATTAGAAATAAAACATGTGCTACCTTTAAACAATTGGTTTTGTTTAGCCAAAATTATCAAAGATGAAGAAAATCTGGAAGCATATTACTTTGCATGCTAGTTAAAAATATAATGAAAAGTTTGAATGAGGTACAATTCTTGAGTGGATATTTTTCCCCCCAGAAAAGACAGATCGTTACATGAAAATTCCATTACCAGAGGTGGGCTACCTTCCTGTGAATTCCTCAAAACAATACAGGTATTGCAACTGCTCTTGGTTGCTCACCAGAACTATATGGTAAGATATTAATACCAAAGAGACTGCACAGCTTAGTTGCACAGTGAAATCAGTCTGGAGCTAAGCTGGAAGCTGCCGCTGTCTTTCTGCTGGTTATATTTCATAGTGCTGTGAGGTGCTGTGCAGGCTTCTGAGAGGAAAAAAAAAAAAAAAAACTGTCATCAAAAGTCTTTCCCACTTGCGGACCCTGTGTGACTCACAGCCATTGTGCAGGACAAAATGTGTCTGCTATTGCAGTGATGGTATGATTGCTACTGGAGGGAACCAACTGCTTTAAGATATCATTTAGACCCATTGCATTGAAGGGAATTCATACCTGGTACTATATACCTGATCAAAAACCTATAGATTTGGGAGGGGTTATTGGGCTAGATAGAAAAGAAAGGTTTCTAAGTTGCTATTATGAATAACATGATTGTATTAGCTACTTTTCTCAATGCTATGAGTAAATACCTGGCAAGAAACAATCTAAAGGGGAAGGGTTTATTTTAGCAGACATTTTAAGAAGAGATGTTGTCCATTATGGCAGTGGAGGCCTGCTCATAGGTACAAGAGATGGCTGGGAACAGGAAACTGAAAAAAGACTGGAAGTGGCACCAGGCTAGAAAATTCCATGCCTAGCCCTAATAGTCTACCTCTACAAATGAAAATATTATCTCTTAACATTTCCACAACATTCACAGGCTCAGAAATGTGAACATAGCATGTCATTTCTTTTATCTGGATCCTGACTTAGAAAAGTTTGATTGATTCATAAGTTGTAGCAAGCACAAGTACTACTGGTCAGGATATTAGGATGAGGCTTGGAGAGAAGAGAAGTTGAGAGGGACTAGAAGACGGGATACTAGAAAGCAAGTGGAGAGATAAAACGCAGCTGTTGGAGGAGTCAATGGTACAGTAGTAAGGAGGGGGAGGAAGAAGGGAGATATAGAAAACTAAAGGCGACATGAAATTGTGCTATTGAAACCTTCTACTTCATAGCTAATTAAAAGATATAGTTCTCTTAACAATGGGGAAAACAGAGAGTGAGAGAAATATTTTGGGCAGAAGTGCCTTTCTGGGGTGGGGAAAGTTTTACCTTAAATATTTTGCTGATACATCCCAGGGTAAGAACTAAGTAACCTTCAACAGGTGAGTTTGTGGTCAGAGTGGCCAATCAAATCCCCAAAACTATGCCAGTCATTACTAAATGACTTGGTTCCCCATCAGAACTAGATAGTAAGAAACTATTGCTGAAGACCCACAGCCTATGATTGCCAGGATATTGAATAATCAAGCTAGTAGTGAAATGAGAGCTAGCTCTCTGATGGCTAGCTGTTTAAGTGCTGGGAAGCAGTTATGTGAGCTACTAAAAGATAAAAGTCACCAAAAGTGTGAAGGAACAGTGGATCCTGAGAGTTACAAAATAAACTGGTCAGGCAAGATCTACCCATTGGTGCAATAGTGGCACATAAATTATGAGTTAAGTAACTACTCTCTGATTGTATATTAGGCCCAATGAATGGGAGGGAATTAATGTCTGGTAATGAGAACCAAATCAGAAACCTTTGATGTGGAAGGTTTTAGGCCTTACAGTGAAACTCTCAGTGTTCTTTGGATAAAATGGACAAGTTATGACCATCAAAAGACTTCTAAACAGTTATGTTTATTCCCTTTGGTCAATGCTGATCTCACTCTTGGTTAGAGAATCTGCAGTTTAGTGGCATCTACACTAAAGGCTACACACTCTTGACTCCAGAGATATTTGCTCAACCGTGCTTATAGCTTCTCTATTCCTGATAGCACCAGAAATTGGTTACAACCCACTTTAAGTAATCGGTTGGAGAGACCTACGAGGTCTCCAAAACAAGATAGGCTTCTATCAAAAGCTCTTGATTATCCACCTGATGTAAAAGAAAAGATCCTCTTGATGAGGACAACACATGTGGCTGACATAGAATATTGAGAGATCTGAATGGACTGTGGAAGGAAGCCAGTTCCCAGAGAGTTAGCACATAGAGTGCTGGAAAACATTACATAAGCTACTGGAAAATAAATGGCCAACAAGGTTGTGTGCAATCAGGGGACACTGCTATATGAAAGTAAACAACCTGGAAGGTTATAAACACCTGTGAAATAGTGGCATCCATGCTAGGTGGGTAACCAATGGATCTATTTGGCTAGGAGACAAATTTAGTGGAAAGGAGCCCATATCTGGTACTATGAACCAAGTCAGAGTTCTATGGAGACAAGGATCATGGACTCCAATGAGAAGCGCCCACTAGTCTTTGGTCTTTGGCCAAAACAGAGGCTACACCTGTCAAACTCTCTTCAGTACCTATGCTTATCCTCTTTGACCTATGCTGATATCACCCTCCATTGGAGGATCTATTTTTCCTTTGCAGAAGGCAGCAAAAACTAAGGACAACCAAAATCTATCAACAAGATAAAAAAAAGAAAAAAGATAAATGATTCCCCATCATGAAATGAGCCACCTCTGGCACATCAGTGAGGGCCCAGATGAAACTGCAGAAGAATTGATCAGATGAGCAATAATACTATTTCTATGGTGATCTTGACAACCTGCACCAGGGTAATGAAAATAGGCATTGAAGATACTCAAAACATACCAAAGCAGAGATCCAGAAGTTGCTGAGAGGTCAACACGAAAGCAGACTTAAAACATACCCACTAGGACTCAGGGAATTCTGTGGAAGAGAAGATGAGAAAATTGTAAGAGCCACAAGAGTATGCAGAGGCTTTCCCCCACCCACCATGACTGACTACTGCTCTAACACCACATATCCCACAACCACGTGGTATTTACCACCGATCCCATTGAGGAGGGTCTGCAGTAGAATGGTGGCAGGGAGGGCAGAAATGGTATCAACACATGATATATCCATACAAAGTTTCTACTTATTAAAAATGACAAAAATATAGATATTAATCACCTATATCCCATTCACTAGGGCCCGAGAAACATTTCAGAGGACGTGGCTGATTAAATATGAGTACTGCTCTCGCTGCTAGTCAGAGACCCTCCTCTAGGGAGGTGGCAGTAGACATAAGGAGACTTAAATCTCACCAAAGAAGAAAATATGAGGCTGCTGAGAGCTGCACACTAATGGAGATTTATAGTACACCCTGAAACATTCTGGGAACACTTCAGAAGAGGGGTAGAAAAAAGTATAAGAGCCATGGGGTAGGAAGATGTCTTCTGAGGCCTTGTTTCCCCTTCAGAGACTGGTGCATGCATAACCCCAGAGTGAATACCTATAATTCCACTGTGCATGGGCATCAGTTGAATAGGAGCAGGAGATAGAGAACATGAAAGGATAATCCAATGGGATATGAACAGTATGCAGTATTTTAATATACTAAGAATAATTGGGGAAATGAGTAAGAGTGCTTTCTTGTTGAACCTGTTACTCCTATTTCCCTCTCTCTCTCTTTCTCTCTCTCTGCCTATCTCTCTCTGACTCTTCCTCTCTCTCCCGCTCAAAAAAAAACCCTAAATCCTTTTTTTTTTAGAAATTAAAAATTGTTTTATTAGTGGATATGTTCAGAAATGAATATTATGATTATTTCATTAACAGTACAGCATTACAAGTACATGTACACAATTGTATTTGGCATTATTAGTCCTTCAGAAATGACTGATAACATCAGGCAAGCATAAGTTAAATTCATTGGTTTATAAGCATCTAGGTTTTTTGGTTTTGTTTTTTTTTGTGGAAGAGCAAGGAATTAGTTCTCTACAGGTTCTTATAAGAAGTTGTATTATGCAATTAAAAACTCAGCAAAAGTCAATCTCACATACAAGAATACAGAACAGTTCAAAAGTCATTTGAGATTGGAAGCAAGAATTAAGGTGTTCTTGGAAAGAAAACAAGTAATTTTGAGTTTATGCCAAGAAAGTAAGTTTTATAATGGCAATGATTTATCTGACATAAATATTTTCCAACATTCATAAATTATGCTTTCAATATTTCTGCAGACTACTTTATTGTATCTATCCTTCAATGTTTATTGATACAGAGCCTCTCTATGTAGCTAAAACTGTCTGTAAATTCATGATCCTCTTGCCTCAGTATCCTCAGTGCTAGAATTAAAAGATTTGTATGTGCCATAAGTTTTACTTTTTAAAAGAATATATGTGTATCAATTTTATATACTAAAAGTTATCTTCTTGTATTTTTTACACAAACTATGTTCAGAATAAGACATTTTAAAATCTGCTATAATTTTCAATGATATTAATGTAATTTTCTATGTGCTAACTTCAACTGAAACTTGATAGTCAAATATCAGTATTTTAAATGTAAAGCAAATTTGACTGCTATAACGCCTATACACCCCTCCTTGAGATCCATTTAGATGTCTGAAGAGTGGCAGAGCTTCACTTACAGTAGTAACGTGTGTGTGTGTGTGTGTGTGTGTGTGTGTGTAGATGTACAGCAGTATGCATATGTGTGGAGGCCAGAGAAAAATAATGGATATATTTCACTCTTAGGCATTGCTTCCCGAGGCAGGTTTTATCCTGAGCCTGAAGCTGTAGGTTTTGGACAGACTGGCTGGACAGCAGGCCTTGGTAATTCTCCTACCACCCTCAAACCCCTTAAGGACTGGAAATATAGGCGTACTTTGAAGAACGATGGTAGTTTTTGAGGATTGAACTCAGGTCTTTATGCTTGTACAGGTGCTCTCCTGTGAGGTAAGTCATCTCCTCAGCCCCAATAGTGTATTTTTACATAGTGTATTGATTTGTACTCCCTGATATAATCATTTTATTGTTTGGTTTGTCAATCACATGTCTACAAAGTAGACACTTGTAAAGTCTTCACAGAAACTTTTTAATATTAATCTAATATTTACTAAAACAAGAGGCAACATTGGTCTGATAAAAATTATTCATTCTTCACATATAGGCAAATAATAAATCATATTTAATTAAGAAAGCAAAAGTACATTAAATACTAAGAATACTCTAGGAATCATATTTGATATATTCTCGTCATTTTTATCCAAATTTTGCTGTATATTATCACTCAATCACAACTCTTACAACTGACCATTAGCTTTTTGTTTTGTTCCTGTTTTTTCTCTATCTTCCTCTCTCCATTTTCTCTCTCTCTCTCTCTCTCTCTTTTTCTCTCTCTCCAACACTGCCTCACTCTATAGCCCATCCCAAGTTCAAATGGAAGTCACTATGTAGGCAAGATGCTTTAATTTTAATTCACAAATGTTGGAAATGCATTTAAGTATAAAAATAAGCTTTTAATTTGAGGGGAAAAGTCATATTCTTATTTAAATGTATATAAAAGGGAACAGTGTGAAACACTACTGATAAAATCCCTCATAATGTAGTTCAATGTGCACCAAGTAAAGTGCCATAAAAGTATTGATCATGGCTGAAGAGAGGGCTTAGCAGTTTATGCAAGCACCTTAACTGATAAGCCAAAAGACCCAGGCTTGTTTCCTCAGATCCTACATAAGCCAGATGCACAGGTGGTGCATGAGTCTGGAGCTCATTTGCAGCAGCTGGTGGCCCTGCTGTGCCCATTCTCTCTTTCTCTCTGTCTTTACCTGTCTCTCTCTCTCTCAAATTAAATAATTGATTAATTAATTATTGATTGTCAGGATACATGCTAGATAAGAAAGTTATGTTTTTAGGAGAATGAATTTATGGCTTCATTTTTCTTGGTGTCATTTTGGCCATGCAGTGGTGTTAAGGAATATAAATAGATTTTAATTCTGACTTTCTCTACTAAAGTAAGATCCACTGGCATTTTTCTTATTTATTTTTACCTTTGAAATTTTACTCCCATGGAATGTTATCTGAAAAAAAAGTTAAAAAGTTTCTTCACTAAAGTATTGAGTAGGTATTATTTCCAATCCTACTGTATGGTTTCCTTCAGAAATTATACCTTATGCTTTACTTCATCTGTTCTCAACAATTTCTTCTGTTCATTAAAATATTCAGGAAAAGGAGTGCCTTATGGGAACAATTAAGCTCTTGAGAGCATCTGAAGTCCCTCAAGAAACACAGAGGAAGTTTTAACAACGAATATATTTTATCTTTTTAGTTTGAAGTTAACTCTAGGGAACTTATTCCCATTTGAACTAAGATAAGTATATAAGTGAGCATTTTATCTAAATGTATCTCTTGACATGACTTTCATAATCTCTCTCATTCTGCTGCACCAAGGATTCTGTATCCTTCATTCTCCATTATCCAAGGATAATCAATTCCTACTATCATTTGCTGAATGCATGCATCATTTTGAAAGTAAGATATATACAGATAAGTGATTCTTCATGTGCTGCTTTTCTGTTGTTTGTGATAACTGTAAAGAAATAATTCATGGGAATGGGTTATTACAAGGTTCACAAATGGGCTAAAATATCAAATAGTTTTCTTTCCTTTGGAAAATCTAAATTCACTTATTTGTTTCTTACATATACATTTTCTATAAAGTAACTTATCAATAAAGAGAAAAATATATTCCAATTATAATCAAATAAAATGTAAACCACAGAGGTCAGGCAAGTGGTAATTTAGAATCTATTCCCACCACTTATGCCACAGTTCTTCCTTTTTCTATATGAGGATCGCCTTAGTGAAACTTCTGCTGGAGATATAAAAACAAAAGGCAGTTGCAGTGTGCTCATTTTGGCAGTGCATGTTCTGAAATTGAAATGATACAAATAAAAATAGCATGGGGGACTGGAGAGATGGCCTAGTTGTTAAGCACTTGCCTGTGAAGCCTGAGGACCCTGGTTCGAGGCTTGATTCCCCAGGACCCACATCAGCCAGATGCTCAAGGTGGCACATGCATCTGGAGTTTGTTTGCAGTGGCTAGAGGCTCTGGCATGCCTCTCTCTCTCTCTCTCTCTCTCTCTCTTCCTCTCTCTCTCTCCCTCCCTCTTTCTCTCTCTGCCAGTCACTCTCAAATACATAAATAAAAATAAAATAAATAAAATAAAATAAAAAGACTGGCATGATCCCTAAATGAGGATGACAGGCAAATAAGCATTTAATTTTTTATATTTTATTTTTAATTATTTATTTATTTGACAAAGAAAGAGGGAGAGAGAGAGAGAGAGAGAGAGAGAGAGAGAGAGAGAGAGAGAGAGAGAATGGGCATGCCAGGGCTTCCAGCCATTGCAAACAAACTCCAGATACAATCACCCCTTTGTGCATCTGGCTAACATGGGTCCTGGGGAATCAAACTGGGTCCTTTGACTTTGCAAGCAAATGCCTTAACCGCTAAGCCATCTCTCCAGCTCCGTTTCTGTTCTTTTTTTTTTTTTGAGGTAGGGTCTCACTCTAGCCCAGGCTGACCTGGAATTCACTATGGAGTCTCAGGATGGCCTCGAACTCACTAGCATTTACTATTGGATATAACAGATCAATTAAAAAGTTGCTTTTCATCATGTTTCATATTTCAGGTCAGAGCATCCCTTAACATCATATCAAAGGCCATAAGACCCTTCCTGGCCCAATGCCTCTAATCTTACTTAAGAATGAATTCATGGGTGTTGCACATAGGTCTCTGAGTTGTGTTCCATTTCTAAAACAGCATTAAGAAATGTTTTAATGAAGTGCTTGTCTAGCATTCATGAGAGTCAGGAGTCAGCCTCCATTACTCAGCAACACACACACACACACACACACACACACATAATCATTGGAATAGGAGCTAATTGTGAATGTATTAGTGAAATATAGTTAAAATGACATAGAACTCATTTTTTATTTTTCCTTTTGTGTGTGGTATACTGGACTCAAGGTCTTTAGCATGTTAAGCCTGAACTCCACAGTTCAGGTACATCAACAGATACTACTTTTATTTTTGTCTTGAGGGGGCTTAATTGATACCCTGTGGATCTTGATATATTTCACATTAGCTACTATTAAAGCCAATCCAGGAAATATCAAAGAGCTTCAATAGGAACCTACATTCAATTTACAACTTAACTTCTCATACTTTTAAAAGCTATACTTTTCTTTAGGTAACTGTCTTAATAACACATTTACTTATCTATCTATTTGAGTGTTTGGGCACATGTGCCACAGCAAGCATGTGGAGGTCAGTGGACAACTTCAAGGTCTCTGTGCTCCACTCTCTTTATGACAACATCTCTTGCCACTACAAATAAACTACCTGACTGCAAATGACCCTCAGGCATTGGATTTCTCTGGCTTTGCTTCCCATTGTTGTGGGTGCATTGGATTCACAGATGTGTGTACCACTTTACATCCACTTTTATGTGAGTGCTGGAGAATTAGTCCAGGCCAGCAGGTTTTGCAATCAAGTAACTTACAATCAAGCAACTGAACCACTGAGTCTCTCATCTTTCAGACCATTTTAGCATATCTTTACCAGGAAGCATAGTTAGCTTTTTCTATACTTAAGAACATTTTGAATGCACCCTGGAGCCCTCTAGGACTAACATTTTCAGTAACTTCTGTCACAACTCATAACCCACAACTACGTGGTGAATGCCAGCAATCTCACAAAAAGAGCCCTCCATGGAGTGGGGGCAGAGAGGAGAGAATGATGGTAGCAACACATGATTTATTCATAGAAGGTTTCAACTTAATTAAAAAAAAAAAAGACTAACATTTTCTTTACCAGTCATAGATCCTTTTTACAAAATAGGCAAACAATGCTTCAAAAAAGCTGTAGTCTTTTTAGTAAGTTTTCTTTTATTTTTTTTTTAATTTTTATAGGAAGAACAACCAGTCATGAGGGTAGTCTGGGTTTCCAAAAGTGTTGATATTTCACTATGACTGCCAATTCACCTGGATCTCCTGTCATTACCAGGTACCAGAAAACGCAAGCACATGGCTGATGTCAACCTCACATTTGTTACTGAGTTTATCCTTTTGGGACTGACAGATCGCCCTGGGCTGAAAGTGTTCCTTTTCATCTTATTTCTGGTGATCTACGTCATCTCATTAGTTGGAAATGTAGGGATGATCATTCTAATCCAAATAACTCCCAAGCTCCACACACCCATGTACTACTTCCTCAGCTGCCTGTCACTCGTTGATGCCTGCTATTCTTCAGTGTTTGCTCCAAAAATGCTGTTGAACTTCTTTGTAATAAGAGAGACCATCTCCTTCTCTGCATGCATTGTGCAGTATTTCTTATTTGTGTCACTACTCACCACTGAGGGCTTTTTGCTTGCAGCCATGGCTTATGACCGGTATGTTGCCATTGCAAACCCCTTACTTTATACAGTGGCTATGACAAAAATAGTTTGTATTGTGCTGGTATTTGGATCATGCATAGGAGGTATAATCAATTCACTGACACACACTATTGGCTTAGTAAAGCTGTCCTTCTGTGGGCCAAATGTCATCAGTCACTTCTTCTGTGACCTTCCCCCGCTGCTGAAGCTGTCCTGTTCGGACACATCCATGAATGAACTGTTGCTGTTAATCTTCTCTGGCATTATCGCCATGATCACCTTCTTGACTGTGGTCATCTCCTACATCTTCATTGTTGCCGCCATCCTGAGGATCCGCTCAGCAGCAGGCCGACACAGAGCCTTCTCCACCTGCGCCTCGCATCTAACAGCAGTGACCTTATTCTATGGCTCCATAAGCTTCAGTTACATTCAGCCGAGCTCTCAGTACTCCTTAGAACAGGAAAAAGTGGTATCTGTGTTTTATACTCTGGTGATTCCCATGCTAAACCCACTGATTTACAGCTTACGAAATAGCGAAGTAAAAGATGCTGTGAAAAGGGCTATTGAGATGAAACATTTTCCTTGTTAATCTCATACTATATGTGTACAAAAAGGCAACAAAATTCTGATTCATATATTTGTAATGTTTACAAAGACGTAATAAAATTTCAGCACCACCAGAAATGTAGAGCTTATTTAGTATGAATGGTAAATACAGCCAGGTATAAAATAATGTGTCCTAGTACACATGGCTGGCGACTGTATTCAGTAACCACACAGCCAGACTGCCTTCTAGAGAAGTTACTCAAGACAGCTAATGCCACCTTTATTCCCTCATTTGTTTAGAAATTATCATAAATATATATTTATTATATGTTGATACATACTGAAATATAGACAATCACACCAATAGAGATAACAGAAACTAAAGTACAGAAACACATAAAGTAGAACACCTCTTAGCTCAGTCCCTCTGTTGAGCCATAGAAATAAGATAAGGGATTTCTAACACAGGCAAAATAATAGTAATAATAATAATAAACAATAATAATAATGCTGGAATTATCGCAAAAGTAGGTAGATTCTTGTTCCAAATATTTGCATCAAATATTTACAGTCTGATATTCTGTGAAATAAATGTGTAGACTTAGAAATACTTAGAAAAGAGCCTGGCCTTAAGTCACCTTTCCATTCAATAGGTTCATTTGAAGAGTTTCTCCACCCTTGACTCAGTTACCATGGACATTCATGGAAAGTGGTTTGACAGAGCTCCATCTTTTATTCCATATGTAAGGGTCACTCAAATCTAAGGAACTTTACTCCAAGGAACTCTAAGGCAGCTCAGAAATGAAGACTTGGAGATGAGGGTGAAAAGTTATTGCTAGTCAGATTTGTTCCTCATGTTATTTATGGATTTTTAAAGCATTCTTTTTAGACATTAAGCAAAATATCCCAAAGGAGAAGTTCCAGGGTATCAGAGTCCTGTGAACACAAGTATGTTTCTTCCAGTGAGATTATACACACATGTTATCATCACTAAACCATGCTCCATAGTGATCTCTCAAATTGCTGAAAAATATCTTGTAAGATATATAATATATTCATTTTGAATTTTAAGTTCCATCCTTTTTTTATTTATTCACTCATGTTCAATACAAAGACAGAGAGAAAGAGAGAGAGAGAGGTTACATGTGTGTGACAGGACATCTTGCTACTGCTAACAAACTCTATATGCATGCGCCACTTTGTGCATCTGGCATTATGTGGGTACCGGGAAATCTAGCCTGGACTGTCAGACTTTGTAACCAGTGCCTTTAACTACTGAGTCATTTTTTCAGCCCTTAGCTTTTAATTTTAAGCTAGAGACAATGGACTAATAGCATTATTCCATAAGTGATGATTCAATAAATATTCATTCATATTTTAAAAGGGCAATCTAGATTATACTCTTTTCTTCAGTAGCAGCAGCAATTACATAAATAGTTAGCAGTAATGTTTATTTAGATGAATGTGGAGGTAGATTATTAAAATTATATCAAAAGAAATTGTTATAAAATTAATACTCAGTAAACAATAACATTAACACCAACAACATATAACATTTGTGTATTCCTTCAAATTTTTTCAAGAACAATGAATATATAATTTTAAAGTAGATCCCAAATGTTCACAAATATGTTTGAGACTTATTCATGAGCCATTTATATCGATGCATTGAAATGAAATTTTATGTTTAAATAAAAATAAAATGATAAGCAAAGGTGATTTTATGTAGTCTATACTTTTAAGAGTATTTGGTTGATATAAATACACATGGTTGTACATGGTTATATGCATAACAACTGAAATGAGAATATTAAATTGATTTTTGTTCTAATACCAACTTTCAAATCATGCTAAAATGTTTACATGTTACATACAATGTTATGCTACACATAAAAATGAACATTTTAGCCAGGCATGGTGGTGCATGCCTTTAAACCCAGCACTCAGGAGGCAGAGGTAGGAGGATCACTGTGAGCTCAAGTCCACCCTGAGAGTACAAAGTGAATTCCAGGTCAGCCTGAGCTAGAGTGAGATCCTACCTCGAAAAATCGAAAAGAAAATGAATAAGTATATAAAAATAAAAGATCATTTTACATAAGAAAAAAATAGTCCTAGAATTTTGATGAAAACTGCAGGAGGGAAGCTGGTGACAGAATTTTATAATGTAATTCAAAAATGAGTGGGTATTTCAGTTTCACTTAAATAAATTATGCTTTGAATGAAATTAATTTTAGCACTTTGGTTTTCACAAGTATAGCCTTATAGACAAGATTATATACATTATTAATTTTCTAAGTGTGGAGAAAGTTCTAAAAAGAACTTTGAAAAGAGTGTTGAGGCTTGGGCCTCCTAGGGGCTGCTTCTAGCTCTTTTAGTGAATCCCAGTGTTCACAGTGCACTGGGGATTCTATCTTCCATCATCACTGAGCCAAATATAAACACAACATGCAGGAAATTAAGAGAAAAGGACCAGGCTTCCTCTCAACAGGTAGGTGTCCAGTATGTGTGTTGTAACAGAGGATTTATAAATGCCTTCTGGATTTTCAAAATGAGTAACATTTCATACCCATAAACAGAATGTGGCGAAAAATCATCTGCTTCAAATCCATTCTAAATGTCAAGATCAGGAAAGAAGGAATTAGGCCAATGCCAGAGTCTTAGGCTTTTGAGGAGTATAGCAAAGATTTATTTCATAGTTCATGAAGTAGCTGTATTTAACTATTTGAACTTTTAAAATTTACAATCTTCAAATGGATAGTTTACTTTAAATATACCTTAAGATCTAAGATCGATGACTTTAAGCCATTGACTTTGCTAGAATACAGTCTCCATGTTCTCAATCTCTTTTTCTTTTTCTTTATGTGGCGGGTGATGAACACTTCATGAATCCTATGTTGCCTATGACAGTTTTACATACCCTGTCATTCTTGCAACTCACTCTTAAGGAAGGTTTGTAGAAGTAGCTCTTTGTCATGTGTCACTTATAAAAAGCAAACAGTCTGTCTTCTTTTTTTAATATCTCCATATATATATGTGTGTGTGTGTATGTGTGTGTGTGTGTGTGTGTGTGTATGTGTGTATACAAATATATTTTACTTATTAGCAAAGAAAAAGACAAAAAGAGGAAGAGGAGAGAGAGAGAGAATGAGCCTCTGGGCCTCTAACCTCTGTAAATGAACACCAGATACATGCCCTGCCCTTGTGCAGCTGGTTTTATATGGATACTGGGGAATCAAACCTGGGTCATCAGGCTTTTCAGGCAAATACCTTAACTGCTGAGCCATCTCTCCAGCTCCCACATTCAGACTTAACAACCAGTTGTTTCAATAAAAATATGTTTAATATCTGATAGTTTATATATTTTTTAAAAATTTCTATTAAAGAACTAGCTCTACACCACCCTACCTCTAAGGTGTAGAACTCTGAACCCATTTTTCTATTGGCAGGGATATTTAGTTTACTAGTGGTTTGCATGTTCAGTTAGAATAAAGTTATTTATAAAATTAATTTGAAATATGCTAGATGTTTATGTTATAGGAGAGGCTATTCCTTGTCATATATGTTCTTAAAATTATTGCAGTAAAGGTAATATTCCATGCACAATATTAATCAGGTGTTCTGCAAATATAGTAGGTGCCAATACCTTACATTTTGTTTATATGGAGACATGACAGAGGCTAAATTTTAATTCCCTAACTTTTGGTAGATTAAGTGAGTTAGACAAGCCTTCAATGTGCAGGAAGAACATAGATAATCTCTAAAAGCAGACTTGAGAGACATTAGGACTCAAAATCCAAGCATAAAACCTGATGAAAAATAAAGTCTGATAAAGTCTAATCCAACACACTTGATAATAAATGCTTAAGTGAATCACAGGTATACTGATAAATATTCACTGGGGCTGCAAAGAATGACTTTCTCAAACAAGTTGGCTTAAAGAGAATTCTGACAGAATGGTATGTCTTCATCTCTGAATCATGACACTGAGTTGTTTTCCTTTTTAGTACTTTATATGTTTTGTTGGCTGATATTTTATGCAGCTGTTCAGAGTAATAAATACACACATATGTTATACATTTATTCTTTTTGTCTTTTGTTCTATAGTTTATCTGAAAATGATAGAAAAAAATTCTTTACATACCTTAAAGCCTTATCTATTAAATATTGAGAGAATATTTGGAATATTTGTTGTTCCTTAAAGGATACTATTCCTCACAAGATCAAGACTTGTCTTGCTTTGTAGAATTTGGAATGTTCTATATTCTATATTCCTGAAGTCTAATAAACCTTCTCATTATAGATTTCCAAAAGGATTATAATTTCCCTGCAATTCTTTTTTACAGTTATTACTGTTTTTCAATTTATTTATTTTTTGTAAAAAAAGTTTTACACAGAGACGATCTCTCCTGCCCCAATTCTGCTGAGGGTCTTTCATGGGGTTATTTGCATTTATTGTGGGAATCAAGAGGCCTCAGTCAGTATCTGCAAGAATGGTGGAAACATGGTGTCTCAGGCTAAACCCACCCTCCCTGAGGCTCTTACAACCTTCTGCCCCCATTTCCAACATGTTTCCTGAGCCTTGATGGGGAAGACAGAGAACTGATTCAGGGTTGCTTTCTCTCTAGACTCTGGATCTCTGCTTTTATGAGGTTTGAGTTACCACAGTGCCTGTCACCATTTTCCTAGAATAATTTTCAGGCTACCCATGAGAGCAATTCTTATGTCACCACTTCCTCTGTAATATGACTTCTGGGCCAAGGCAGATGAGGTGGAGGTGGCCCACTCCTGGTAAATAGTCAGTTTCTCTCTTCTTTATATATGGATATATCCTTGTTATCCCCCATATCCTGCTCCATATGTACAATACAGTAGATTCTCCAACCAAATGTAAGAACAGTTTGAATAAAAGGGGATAATCCTAGTCATTAGAAAGATATATTGATGTGTGTACCCACACTTATTAGTTAGAGAGCAGTGGAGCCTGTTGATTTCCTGTTCTAGAAAACCTGACTTGGTGTCAAAGTTAGGTATGCATTCTCCTCCACTGAGCAGGTCTCATGCCCAATCTGCAATTCTTTTTTTTAAAAATTTTTTTTTTTTTATTTATTTATTTATTTGAGAGTGACAGACACAGAGAGAAAGACAGATAGAGGAAGAGAGAGAATGGGCGCGCCAGGGCTTCCAGCCTCTGCAAACGAACTCCAGACGCGTGCGCCCCCTTGTGCATCTGGCTAACGTGGGACCTGGAGAACCGAGCCTCGAACCGGGGTCCTTAGGCTTCACAGGCAAGCGCTTAACCGCTAAGCCATCTCTCCAGCCCCCAATCTGCAATTCTTTACATAATATATAATGCTAACTTATTTTCTTTGATGAAATCCAAGTAAAATATTAGTGAAATTTTTATACTTTCTGGTTTGAGTTTAAATTGGATTAGTATTATTGATAATTAAATGCACACTACTTTTGGAAAACTCTAGTGCACTGAATTTATGACCTCAAGCTACACTCTTGTCATTGTTTCTCCCTCATTTCCAGCAGATCCATCCTAGGTTAGTCAGTTCATGGCTGATCAAAATATCAGTGTGGTGACTGAGTTTGTCCTCCTGGGCCTGACTCAAAATGCTGAGCTGAATGTAGTCCTCTTTGTGCTGTTTCTCTTGATCTACATCATCACTGTGGCAAGCAACCTGGGGGTAATCACAATGACTCTGGCTACCTCCCAGCTTCATTCAACTAAGTACTTTTTCCTCAGCCACTTGGCTTTCTTGGATTTCTGTTATTCCTCAGTCTTTATTCCTAAAATGCTGATGAACTACTTGACAGGACAGAAAGTCATCTCCCACCATGGTTGCCTCCTGCAGTACTCCTTTGTCAGCCTGTTCCTGACTACAGAGTGCTTCCTCTTGGCTGCAATGGCCTATGATAGATACCTTGCCATCTGCCAGCCACTGCATTATAAGAGTGTCATGACCCCCACTGTCTGTGTCTACCTGGTGGCTGCTTGTTACCTCCTGGGTTGTGCCAGCTCACTCACCCATCTGAGCAGCCTGCTCAGCTTGTCTTTCTGTGGGCCAAATGTCATCAACCATTATTTCTGTGATATTCCACTGCTCTTCCAGCTTTCCTGCTCTGACACCCATGGCAGTGAGGTTTTATTCATTGCTCTCTCTGGGGCAACATCGGTGAGCACCTTTCTGATAGTAAGTGGTTCCTACCTTGGAATTCTCATCAGTGTCCTGAAAATGCACTCCAAGAGAGGAAGATACAGAGCCTTGTCCACATGTGCCTCCCACCTAACAGTGGTGACACTCTTCTACGGAACAGTGATATTTACTTATCTGGGAACCAGTTCGAGCTATCCACAGGATAGAGTTAAAGTCCTGTCTGTGTTTTACACCCTATTGCTGCCAATACTCAACCTTTTAATATACAGCATTAGAAACCAAGATGCCAAAGAAGCCATGAAAAGAATAATCAAGAGGAAAATATTTGCTCAATGAATGTGAATTTCTAAGAAGAGACATTTGTTGATTGATGCACTGGACTGTCACAATGTTAAACACTTAAAGGACTTGTGGTGGGGGAAGGATCCATTTTTTTTTTTTTGAAAAGGCAACTTGTGTCATTTTATTACGTCCACAATATGATGGTCACATGCTATCTATGTGCTTATTCCCACAGCAGCACAAAATTTCTCCTTGCCTACAATTCATAGAAATACCTCCCAACTCCCAAAGTTTGACATTTGAGTAGAAGGCAAAAGAGTAGACATGGCAGAGTCATATAGTATACACATATGGAATTGGAAGACTCCTCTGCCCAAAGTAATAAACTTCTGAATTCCCAACCACCTCTAGACCAAGAATTTTTTCTTCTTTTTTTAAAATATTTTTTTTAAATTTTATTTGAGAAAGGGAAAGAGGAAGAGAGAGAGAGAGAGAGAGAGAGAGAGAGAATAGGCACAAAAGAGTTCCCAGCCACGACAAACAAATTCCAGATGCATGCACCACCTTGTACATCTGGCTTAAGTGGGTCCTGGGGAATTGAACTGAGGTCCTTTGGCTTTGTAGGTAGGCACCTTAACCGCTAAGCCATCTCTCTACCCTAGGCCAAGGATTTTGAAAAAGAGATTTTAGACTTCTACT